>NC_135480.1:103399299-103702910 GCF_052094955.1 Ictidomys tridecemlineatus
ACTGAACTACATCCCTAGTTCTTTTTATTTTTTATTTTGAAACAGATCTCACTTAGTTTCTTAGGCCCTTGCTAAGTTGCTGAGGCTAGCCTCAAACTCTTAATCCTCCTTCCTCAGTCTCCCAAGTCACTGGGATACAAGCGTGTGCCACCACATCCAGGTCCTTTAAAAATTTTTATTTTTTTATTTTGAGACAGGGTCTTGCCAAGTTGCCCAGGCTGCCTCGGTTTCCTGAGCCGCATCATGCGTACACCACCATGCCTCGATTTCATGTTCCTTGATAGCGTAGAAGAACTTTTTGATGTGCTTTCTGGAAAAAGCAGGGTAAAATCTATATGCAGTGGTATATCTCCATGAAGAAAAACAAGCTTAAAAAGGACTAAACGTACAATGTTGTTAGTTATGGCTGCCTCTCGGCAGAGCAGTTCTCTATTTAGATTTTTTTTCTGTTCCCCAAAATATAAGCACATATTTACTTTATCAGTATAACATTTATTGTAAAAGGAAAAAGATGACAAAACAATGAATGGAAGTGTGGGGGAGTGGGACAGATGCCTGTCCTCCGAGTTGGATCAGGCATAAGCGTCCTTGGAGGGGTCACCTAGTGGGAGGCCTTTGTGCCTTAGGGTAGCTCCTTTAGGAACCGTGGCTGGCTTCTCGTGCTCCTCCACGGAGGGACATCACGGCTGCCCCAGGGCGAGTCCTGTGCAGGACAGCTGTGCAGGACAGCTGTGCAGGACGGCCATGTGCAGCTGAAGGAGGCTTGGTCCGGTTAGCTGTTCTCCCCAAAGACCCTGTCCGGCATTGTGGCCTAGTACAAATTAGCCTGCCCTCCAGGGCGATCCTTTCCCTGGCTGTCCACCTCCCTGGAGGAGACTCTCCCAAGATGCTTTCAGAAAACAGGACGAACAGGAGGATCCTGGCTCTAGGGGCAGCCGGAACCCCTTTGCGAAATAAAGACACACTCACCTCAACCTCCTGTTCTTCCTCTAACAGTCACCTCTTCCAATCCTGCGAGCAGTGGATATACATGTATATAAATATTTTTGTCTCTTTCAGGAAATGATCGAAATGGCCTAGATTTCAACAGACAGGTAAGAACTTGATTTATCCTATATAAATTTGGGGGGTTTCAGGTATGGGGAATACAAAGACTAAGTAAGTTCACAGGAGAATATTTACAAACACTTAGCTTTCAGGATTAAGGGATCCTGAATCCAGCCCCCTGCATCAACCATAATCAGATATTAGGCTCTTCTCTTAGAATTCCCTCCAGAGTTCTGAACAGTGGAGCAGCCATTAGGGTGCATGCCACATGTAGTCCAGAAATCTAGGACAACAGTTCTTTCTGTCCAGGCTTGGCCTGATGGCCTCTTGGTGAGTCTGTTGGCGAGGGCTGACTACATGGAGAGGAATGTGTGGAGCTGCAAAGGACAGAACGCCTAGCTGTCCTGGGGGCACTCCTGATTGGGAGCAAGTGATAGGGACCATGATAGGGAAATAGAGAGCCCAGAGGGAGCACGTAACCAGGCTGGGGACAAAACAGACACTGCATGCTGCCTTGGAAGGCAACTAAGGTGGGTGAGCCTAAACCTAGTTAGAGAGAGCTCGGGGCAGGGGGAGGTGGTGTTGGAAACCTCACAGGGTGGATGGAGGTGGATGGAGGAGGAGAAGGGTGAAGCCAAAGCAGAAGATTTGCCCTGGGGGTTTCAGGCTACCGAGGAGCCTGGGTGGGGGGGACTAGGACCAGGTGTGGTGTCCCAGCAGAGGGTGGGAATGGAAAGAGTTTGCAGGGAGGAGAGAGTGTAAGCTGCTGCCAAGCAGAAAGCAGTAATGAGGGATCCCAGAGGGAGGAGGCGAGGATCAAGTACAGAGTCAGAAACCCTGGGCTTGGGTCCCATTTCTGCCACTAACTAGCTACATAACCTTGGCTTAATATTTTTTAGCCTGAGTTTTCTTGGCTGAAAAATTAATTTATTCCATCAATTACAGGAGAGGCACCTACGTTATTCCAGGTATGGGAATACAGAGAAAGATTAAGACATGGGTTCTATGCTGAAGGAGCCCAAAATCTAGCACTAGAAGAGGGTGGGCAAATATATGGGGAGAGGAAGCTGAGAGATTCTATTTCTTAAATTATAGATTCATTAAATTTTATTTAGTAATTTTTAGAAGTACGATTATTAACATCTTTAGGGTATAAATTGATGGGATTCACTGTGATGTTCTCGTACATGCATAAATCCTATATTCCTTATGTCCCTCCACCTCTCTGATAGCCTCTGCTCCTCCCCTCTCTCCCTGTCCTCTTTCCCCTTCCCTCGTAGCCCCTCTTCTGCTTTCGGATCAATATTTTTTAAGTTTCCACATATGGGAGAGAACATGTACTGCTTGTATTTTTGTGTTTGGCTGATATAGCTTAACATGATGTCTTCCACTTCCATCCACTTTCCTACAAATGACCGGATTTCGTTCCTCTGTATGGTTAGTAATATTGCATTGTGAGAGACTTTTAGTGGCTAATTATAATATCATCATTTGTGTTACTCCACGGGTAAAAAGTCAAACAGAAGTGGGAAGAGTTAGTTCTTCCTGGGAGCTCAGGGTGGGCTTTGTGGAGGAGATGGTATCTGAAGATGGCTCTGAGGGCTGAGTAGGGAGGGATTTGTCAAGCATAGAAGAATGGCATGGAGAAGACAGAAAGAGGTAAGGGAAGACCATCGCAATGCAGGGATGCGTCAATCACTTGGGCTCCTTCCCTTTATGCTAGGTTTTTTTTTTTTTTTTTTTTTGATACCAAGGATTGAACTCAGGGGCACTTAGCCACTGAGCCATATCCCAGCCCTATTTTTTATTTTATTTAGAGACAGGGTCTCACTGAGTTGTTCAGGGACTTGCTAAATTGCTGAAACTGGCTTTGAACTCGCAATCCTCCTGTCTCAGCCTCCCAAACGGCTGAGATTATAGACATGCACCACCAAATCGAGTCATGGTAATATTCTTTCTTTAAATTTTTTTTTAAAGAGAGAGAGAGAGAGAACTTTTTAATATTTATTTTTTAGTTTTCGGCAGACACAACATCTTTGTTTGTATGTGGTGCTGAGGATCGAACCCGGGCCGCACGCATGCCAGGCGAGCGCGCTACCGCTTGAGCCACATCCCCAGCCCCGAGTCATGGTAATATTCTGAGTCCAGGTTTGGATAGAAGTGCAAGATGGAGTAGCAGATCAAACACAGATATTAATTTGACATATTCTCCTCCTCCTTTATCTGTTGAGTGATCTGAAGTCACTAATAATGTTTCCTAAAAAGCCATTGATTCTGGGTACATCCTGCACAGTCAGAGAAGGGAATAATCTTGAGTTCTAAGCCCAAACATAGGCAGACAATGTGTGCCATTTTGTTCATCAGGAAGGCTAGAAAATTTGCCAACAAATAAAGACCAACTCTTCTCCCCCTCTACTTGAAACCTATAACAGAGATAGGCTTCACCAAAGAAAGATCTAGGTTTGCTATGAGGAAGGACTTCCAGGCAATGAAATTTATTAAACCCTGCAACAACTACCAAGGGAGGAAAACTGTAGAATCAGCTTCTCACTTAAGGTCTTTAAATGGGAGACAGATTCTTATCTAAGAGATGTTTTGGCCAGGTTTGCCTCGGGGGTGGAAGGATGCTGGAGATTTCCAGGTAATCTGTGATCCTGAAGGAGAGTGCCAAGTGGGTTGGGACCTGGGCTACGCCCTACGTACCGTGTCCTGAGGACTCAGGACCCCCAGCCCAGGGCCCACCTCTCATTCCCCTAGGCCTTGGCGGGAAGCATAAGGAGGAGACTCTCTATCCCACACCAACATGTAGCCACACCTGCCCTCCCAGAGGTGACCAGCTGCACAGGTCCAGTGGCTTTGGCAGCTTGTGTGATCCTTCTGAAGCTGTAGAAACCCTGGGGCTGAGGACCAGGCTAGGAGCAGCCCTTCTGGTCCTAGACTGACTCTGGAGCAGACTCACCTTTGTTCATTTCCCTTGGATGAGCCTTGGGGGTTGTACCCCTACCTGAGAGGGAGATGGAGTCCTTATAGCTCACAAGAACAGACCCAGCAGATCTGTCCTATGGAAGGAGTTTGGGGGAGAGACTAGTGATGCTCTTCTCTGCACCCAATCACATCTGCAGCCTCTCTCAGGCTCCGCCTCCTCCCTCTGTCTGTCCCTGGAGGTCATCAGATCCAACACCCACAAGCTCACCTTCAGACCAGCTCACCTACAGGCTTACAGGTGTGCACTGGGCCTCTCCTTGGGAGTCTTGCCCTCATGTTTCACAGCAAAGGAAGTCTGCCTACGTTTGCTGAGCACCGGGCTCTGGGCAAGGTGCTTTGAGCACTGTAATCTCATTTCTCTTTTACTGTAAACCAGTGAGGTAACTATATGTTACTATCCCTGTTTTACAGGTGAGGAAACTGCCTCCCAGGCAGCCTCTCAGCAAGTTTTAAAGATGAAATGACTTGATGAAGGTCACACAGTTGTCAACTGGCTGGGTCAGGATTTGAACCCACATCTCTGAACGGTGGAGCCCATTTTTTCCATGATGCCTTGCTGCATCCTCCTCTGCAGTCTCCCAGCCTCCCTCTCCCTTTACACACACACACAGCTCCTGGGGAGAGGCCTGGGAGTCAGACACTGAGTGTGACTTCACTGTGACTAAGTAGGAAGAAACGAGGAGAGGGAGTAGGGAGGGGAAGAAAGCACCATTGTGGAGAAACAGCCTCTGTGTCAGACACAGACGAGGGGTTGGCAAACGCGGGGAGCCAAAGAAGAGCCACTGCCCTTGGTGAGGCTCCCATGGAGAGCTGCAGCCGGGGCGGGGTCAACTACAGTCCCCAGGTTGTGCGGCTGTGGCTCATCCAACCTTCATGGCCCTTCTAAGCTGAGCCTTTAGCTTCTTTCTGGTTCCAGGAAGAGCCTGAGCTTGTTCTGGGGACAATTGTGGTGAGGCAGAAGGATCCAGAAGCAGGGCTACCCCTTAGCCTCCAGGGTGGGTAAGGCAGAGTGGAGCGGCAACAGTCTCCTGGATGGAGACTCAGAACTCGTGGCTTCCAGGGCTGTCTGCCCCTCACAGTCGCTGTACTTATGTAGACCTCTTCTTTCTGGGTCTCAATTTCCTCATGAATAAAAGGAGGATGTTTGGATGAGATGACCCCTAAGACCCTTACAGTCTGTGTGCCATGGTGCCATCTTATCCCTCCTGCCACGTTCTAACTGATGAGTTGGTCTCTGACTTCCACTCACCTTTTATTTATTTTTTTCTTGAAAGAGAAATGTGGAAGAGGATCACTCTGATCTGTAGAAAGGGAGGGGAGAAATCTGGGTGCTGTGGTGCACACTTGTAATCTCAGGGACTCAGGAGGCTGAGGCTGAAGGATCACAAGGTTGAGGCCAGCCAAATTAAAAAATAAAAAGGGCTGGGAACGTAGCTCAGTAGTAGAGTATTTCTGGTTCAGTCTCCACTACTTCAAAGAAAAGAGAGAGAGAGAGAGAGAGAGAGAGAGAGAGAAATGAGGGGAAATAGTTTCAAGGCCACCTTTCCAGCATTTAGGATCACGTGTGATCCAGTGAAAAGCACCATTTGAAATGTTGGAGTAAAGACACAGCAGGCCACATCTGGGGCCATCCACTTATTCCTTGAATATTTATCCATTCTTTATTGCTAAATGGACAGTGTTATTTGTAAGATAAACTGCAATATATACACAATGAATTCTATAAGAGACCTAAGAATACAGAGCTCTAGGGTGCTGCCTAAGGACATCATAAAATTAGTGGTGTTGCCAAAAGCTTGATCCTTGTCCTGGATGCCAATCTAGTAACGAGGACATGGTTTTGAGAAAAAGGAAGAAGAATATTTATTACTTTGCTAGCAAAGGAGAAGCACAGGGGTCTCCTGTCCCAGAGACTGTGATTCTGCCCATTAACAGGAACAGGAGCTTTTATAGAGGTGATTCAAAGGCTGCTTTCCGCATGCTCTCTGTTGGAGTTGTAATCCACTTGTTAATTTGGGAGAAAGTCATTTCTGAGGTCTTCTGGTACCATGTCCAGAGTCTGGATTACTTCGCTCCTACAATTGGTGTGTACTCAAGGACAGATGAATCTGCCTAGGATAGGGAAGAAAGGTCATCCTGTTTCCCCTGAGATTAGGAAGGGGAGAGATTAGGGAGGAATAGGGAGAGAGGAAGAGAAAGATACATGTCCATTTTAAAAATAAGTTGCAGTGGCACAGCAGCAAGGGCTATATTCAAAGCACAAAGTGGACCACTATTACAGTGTAAAGGAAAAGTAGAGCTTTGACCGACAGGAAGGGGCAAGAAGAATGTTCCAGTATAGGACACAGTGACTGTGAAGCCTCACTAGTGAAAAGGGCCCAGCTTTGGGGAACCACGGGAGGGTCAGCAGGGAATGAGTTGGTGGAAGATGAGGCTGGAGCTGTGGACCGCAGTGGCCAGATTAGGAGGAGCTCTGAATGCCCAGGAAAGAAGTTTGGAGTTTACTCTGTGGGCAGTAGGGAGCCACGGGGCACTTTCAAGCAGGACTAGTTTGATTACTGGAGGAGTGCTGAGAGGGGTGTGGGTGAGGAGGGAAGGGAGGATGGTGAAGGACTGACTGAGAGGCTGGATGGAACTGTAGGATACTGAAGTGGGCGGTGTAAGGGAAGGGATTCTAGCAAGAAGCTAAGTGTACAAACAGAACCAAGTTTAAATCCCAGCTTTGTAATACCTGACTGTGTGACCTTGGGCCAGTTCTTCCACCTCTGTTGGCCTCAATCTCCTCATCTATAAAATAGAAAGAATAATGTTATCTAGCTCACAAGGTAGTTGTGAGGGTCAAACAAATGTGAACCTGTGTGTGTGTGCGCGCGTGCGCGTGCGCCTTTTAACACAAGTGTCTAGAACATCACTCTGTACTTATTTTCTTTTGTTACTGTATCAGTAGGCATGGAGAGAACCAGATGTGAGGGCTGTGAGAGAAGATTAGGATAATTTTTACAACAGGTTAGATATAGACAGCAAAGGATGGGGACTGATCCAATGTGATCTCGAAATTTCTTTCTTGAGATGCTGAGCATTAGTGAGACTGAAATCAGAGATCAAGAGGACAGGAGATGGAGCAAACTTGTCCAAATAGTGAGAAGAGAAAGAGGGATAGATAATGAGCTGTAGGTGTCCCGTTCATGGTAAGAAATTTCAATCTGGAGCCCAGGAGACAGGTCAGGATTGAAGCTGTATGCTCAGAGGTCCCGCTGAGCCATGTTACATGAAATGATGGGAAGGAGGAGGGAAGGTCACCCAGGTGTGCAGACTGGGAGAAGGACCAAGGGCAGATCAGGAGAGGGAGTACTTAGGGGACAGCCTGAGGAGGGTGCCTGAAGATGACACTCAGAAGGAATGGTGAAAAGGACAGGAGAAGAGCCATGCCCACAGAGGAGAAGGTGGCAAGAGCCAATAGCACCAGAGAATGTAGAGATGTTGCAGAGTTCAAAGTCTGAAAGTGGGCTAGCAGATGGAACAGCGGGGACAACGGTGATGGCTTTATTGTCGTGTCTGAGTGTGCATGGGGAGAGCAGATGCCAGGCAGCTGCAGCTGGAGGGTGAGTGGAGTTGAGGAAATGATGGAGACAAGAATTGCAGGATTCTCTTTCAAGAAAGGAGATGATGAAGAGATGGAGGTGTTGGCCTCAAAGGAGACAGTGTTGAGAGAAGGCTTTGGGGGCTACGGGAGACTTGGGAGGAGTAGAGAGGAGATGTAGTAGGGCAGAGAGGACATAGTGGTGGCAGAATCCAGGGGAGGGTTTAGCCTAGAAGAGGAGGAGGGCTCTTCTGAGAGGGAAGGAGGTGGGGCGCCCTGTCTGTGAGTTCAGGAACCCAGGGCAATGCTAGGTTCTCAGGGAGTTCCTTCATTCAATTTCCTGCTCTTTGGGCCAACAGCTAACTGCAGAAGAACATTGGGAGGTAGAATTGCCTTAAAGGGTCTTGGGAATCTCAAGGACAGGTGCACAGCTAAATAGCCTCACGCCTGCTCTGTTCTGGTGATTTCTGGATCTCTCATCATCTTGGGCCATGGTTTCCATCAGATAAGGGCAGGATTTCATGTATTCATGTTGAATATTATCTTGCTCAAAGACGTCCTGATGAGTCTGAAGCAATTTGGCATGTGTACTTGTCTCTGTTTCTTGCTCACAGAGTTGAGAATCTCTGGTCTGATCTTCTCAGTCCCAGGTTTGTTGGGGCATTCTAAATTCACCTGAAATATACAGCTCTCCTGTGCTCTTCCCTGGCCCCCAGACCAGCTCCTCCAAAGCAGTTGCCCTGGTGTGCCCCTATGTAGCATTTAGTTTTAAACCAACTGGGATTTTTTTTTCTTTTTTCTTGAATACAACAGAATAATAACCATGATTCTCTGGTTGTTCCTGGTGCTCACTGATTCATGATATGTAATTGGATCAATGGAGTGTCTTCTCTAAAATCAACAAGATTCAGCCCTCCAGGTGTAGTGGTGCACACCTGTAACCCCAGCAGCCTGGAGGATGAGGCAGGAGGATCACAAGTTGGAAGCCAGCTTAGCAACTTAGCGAGACCCTAAGCAACTTAGTGAGATCCTGTCTCAAAAAATAAAAAGGGCTGAGGATGTGGTTCAGTGGTTAAGCCCCCCTGGGTTCAATCCCCAGTGCCAAAACAAAACAAAACCAAAAAACCAAGATTGAGCCCAAGGAATAGTCTCTGAGGAACCAGAATGATGGAGAGGCTTCTCTTGGGAGGCCCGTGATGGAGACATGGGGCAGCAGAACTAGGCTGTCAAGTGCACAGCGAGGTGATGGCAGAGAAAGCTCAGACCCCCACCCCAGGATGCCTAGGAGCAGCCAGGCACTGGGTGTGGAAGGGAATTAACTGATGGGTTTGGTTATTTAGTTCCATAAACCTGTATATAAGCTGGATTCTAGGGAGTACAACATGGCGCCTCCCCATAGGAGCTTCCAGTCCTGTGAGGGAGGTTGCAGAGGTGAGAGAGGGCCCCTGCACACAATGATGCCCATGGGGCTGGCTCAGGAAGTCTAAAGAAGCCACTCAGGTGGATCCAGCCTCCAGGTAGTGGGTCCAACATGCCAGAAGGAGACCCAGACTTCCTGTGAAAGACTTGGGCGGCTGAGAATTATGGATGTCAAAATTCTCATTTCTCTGAGGACTGTTTCCTTCTGCTGCCAGACCCAGCCTTTAGTCCTGTCCTTCCAGGTAGAGGCAGGATTACTGGGGGAAGAAAAATAGGCTAAAAGAAAGAAGGGGAGTGGTGGTGCACAGCTGTAATCCCAGCAGCTTGGGAAGCTGAAGCAGGAGGATTGGGAGTTCAAAGCCAGCCTCAGCAACTTAGAGAGGCCCTAAGGATTTAGGGAGACTCTGTCTCTAAATTTAAAAAGAAATGGGGCTGAGGATGTGGCTCCATGGTTAAGCACCCCTGGGTTTAATCCCCAGTATCAAAAAAAGAAAAAGAAATAAGGGAGTGAGGAGCCTGCCAGCCACATTTTGTCAATCCTAAGTAGTGAGAGTTTTAATACCAGTGCATTACAGTCTCCCCACCCCAAATATAGCAAAGCAATTGTAGATAGAGGAGCCTGATAGATGAAGTGTTGGAGAGGGGGTGTCTCTGCCTGGCCACAATAGGATTTCTAAGACCTCACTGCAAAATTAAACACATGCACTAGTCACAGAGAGAACCAGAAGAAAGTCCCTGTTGGTACACAGGAAGATCTAAATAGTAGACCCAGAAGGGGCCAAGCCAGCCCTCATCCCACTGCCTACACATACTTCCTTCTAAACTTGTTCTCCTCCTTATCAGACCTACTATCCTTTGTAACAAGGATTTTGGAAAGCCCCTCTAAAATGAAATTTATAGAAAATATGAACAAAAATCAGCAAGATGTTCTAATTTGAATGAAAAGAAGAAAGCAAAATCTTTTTTTGTGTGTGCGTGTATGTGGTGCTAGGGATTGAACCCAGAGCCTTGTGTATGTGAGGCAAGCACTTTACCAACTGAGTTATATCCCCAGCCCCAAAGTCATTTATAATGACAAAATATGCATTTTAGTAAATAAATTATTGGACACACTCCCCCAGAAGGATCAATGGGATAATGGGATGTTTATGCTTCTATAAATGTGACAGCACAAACAGACTGGTATCAATATGCTCTATTGGTAACTCAAAAGCCATGATTTAGGGCTGGGGGTGTATGTGGTAGAGCATGTGCTTAGCATGTACAAGGCCCTGAGTTTCATCACCAGCACCACCAAAAAAAAAAAAAAAAAAAAGAAAAGAAAAAGAATAAAGAAAAGAAAAAAGCCATTATTTTCCAAAGTGTTAAACAGCCCTTGGTAAAACGCTAAACAAAATAACACATTTTTTTCCCTTAATACAGAAAACAACATCCCTGAGCCCTGGGGAAAGTGTATACTGAGTATATATATTTTGTTTTTGCATTAAAAAATGGAATGAGTTGTAGACTATTATGATTAAAAGCAGGCTATTCGGCACAAATGGCCTGGTGGGGCATTTGAAAATCATGTAAAAGTTAATCAAGACACAAGTGTTTCTCATTTGGTGCTCTCTTCTGCAGTGCAAGATGTCTAGGACTCACTCTCTGCCCAGTGAATGCAAACAGAGCCTCCTAATGATTAAGATAGTCAGAAAAAACCATCCCATAGATTTCAGAAAACATGTCCCAAGGTAGCTATCACCTCCAGTGAGAATAACTGATCTTGACTCACCAAGGACATGTCACTTCTCCTGCCAGGAGTTCCAAGGATTAGATATAACTCTGGCTGCAGACCTTTCACAGAGAGATAGAAGGCATTAGCCACCATGCACAGGGGAATGACCCTGGAGGTAACACACACAGCCCTGCCCTCCGAGAGCCCCACTTGCTATTCAGTGAGGGAGACGGCCCTGAAAAGTTCCTAAAAATGTCAAGAGTGAGGCATGTGAACTAGGGCCACCTTTGCAGGAAATAAGCTGGCCTGACTGGCTGGCTAAATAAGTGTGGAACAGAATTTTCAGGCAAGAGATAATTGGCAAGATTAAATGACTCCCTCCTCCAAAGTGATTTCCCCATTGCAGTCATAATATAATGGTAATAAAATACTTAATTGAACTTTGACTGTGCAGCATGCATGGAGTACAAACTGCTATACATACATTATTTCTTTCTATCTTTTCTTTTTCCTTTTTTTGGTGGGGTGGGTACCAGGGATTGAACTCATGGGCATCAGAGGTACTGGACCACTGAGCCATATCCCCAGCCCTATTTTGTATTTTAAATTACAGACAGGGTCTCACTGAATTTTTTAGCACCTTGTCATTGCTGAGGCTGGCTTTGAATTCGCACTCCTCCTGCCTCAGCCTCTCAAGCCGCTGGGATTACAAGAGTGTGCCACAGAGCCTGGCCATTATTTCTTTTAATAATGACAGCGCTCGCCTGGCATGCGTGTGGCCCGGGTTCAATCCTCAGCACCACACACCAACATAAGATGTTGTGTCCGCCAAGAACTAAAAAAATAAATAAATAAATATTAAAATTCTCTCTCTCTCTCTCTCTCTCTCTCTCCTCTCTCACTCTCTCTTTAAAAAAAATAATAATGACAGCAATCCTTTAAAGTAGTTGGTATTATCCTCGATCTATAGATAAGGCACAGAGAGGTTAAGGGATTTTCACATAGTCACATTGTCCACAAATGGGGAAGTCTGAACATAGAGCCCGGCCTGCTGCCTCCCAGCTTCATGGTTCTGCCCACCACACGACCTGCACATCTTCTTGGTGGTGGAACCAGATGGTTCCTACTGGTTAATTCCTTTGTCTCAGCTTCCTCATCCAATGATGAGAACAGTAATAGTACCTATTTCCTAGGATGTTATAACAACAATTAATATGGTTAAAGTACTTAGAATAGTCTCTGACACACAGTAATCTGACAATAAACATCAGCTCTTAATATTTTCTGATGAATGGGAATCCAGCACTTTCCCCGCTTCTCTCCCTGTTGGCTACTTTGCTGGGTGTGTACCACATTGGATGGGCTGTAGATGTTTCTTTTTTTAAATATTTATTTTTTAGTTATAGGTGGACATAATATCTTTATTTTATATCTATGTGGTGCTGAGGACCGAACCCAGTGCCTCATGCATGCTAGTTGAGTGCTGTACTACTTCTGAGCCACAACCCCAGCCCTGTAGATGTTTCTTGAAAGGTCACTTTTTTCTGGGATCCATCATCTTCTGACACAAGCCCCACCATCCTCCCCAAGCTTGGGCGGGGAAGCAATGATAAATGCATTTGCTTTTAGAGGTAGGGAAACCATCTCCCTTTGCCAGCCATACTTGGTGCTTTGGCCTGAAGCTCAGGTGTTAGCTACTTCCTGTTTGTAGCCTGGGCAACAATCCCAGTACCAGGTGGACCAAGCCTTGTGGAGAACAGCAGCAGAGAGGGGCAGGAGCAGCTGTCTGGGTTCTCTGAAGGCTTGTCCTTAGTATTTGCTGGTTTATCAGATACCACAAGCCATAAAAAGCCCCTCTGCAGTGTTCAATCTGGGACCTAGCTGGTTCAGGCTCCAGTACTGCCATGAGTCTATGGATACATTCTGGAATGTTCCTCTTAGCTTGGGTGTAAGTTGATGAACAATGAGGATTAAAGAGGGAGAGAAAGGCATCCAAGTTCTTTCCCTTATTCTGCAATCATAAAGAAGTAGGTTCTTGGGGCTGGGGTTGTGGCTCAGTCTTTGAATGCACTGGGTTTGATTCTCAGCACCATATTTTAAAAAATAGTAGGTTCTTGGTACTGGAGGGTTTAGCTCAGAGGTAGAGTGCTTGGCTAGCAAGCGTGAAAACCTGGGTTCAATCCCCAGCACCATGAAAGAGAGAAGGGGGGAGAGAGAGAGAGAGAGAGAGAAAGAAGTACAAAAATGTGGATTCTCTTTGGAGATATCAGTGAGTTGCCTTTGGTGGATACAGAGGCTGATAAAACTAAAGACTCAAAGCAGGGCCATCCTAACCCCTTCTGTTACAGGAGTCTCTTTGGAAAAGGGGCTCTTAAAAGGGAAGCTAGATTTGATCCCAAACCATAATGGGAGAAATTAATACCATTTATTGGTATTAATAGTTTATAACAGGCCCTAGAATGAATGCTTTACAAGTAGTCGCTTGTTAAAAACTTATAGCAACCCAAAGAAATAGGTGTTATAATTCTCATTTTACAAATGAGAAAACTGAGGCTGGGAGCAGTCAAGTGACATGCTTAGAGCCAGGATTCAAAATGAGGTTGATGTGGTGTGCCCAGCTCTTTACATAGGTCATATCTTATTTGATATTACTCAATCCTTACCACAGCCCGGTGAGGTAAGCATTGTTATTCCCATTATATAGCTGAGGAAACTATAGCTCAAAGAAGTTAAGTAACCTGTCCAAGGTGGAGCTCAGATGTAAGACAGGCCCCGGAGGACTCCACCATACCAGCTGCTTTAGAGAAAGAGAAGAGGCGGGGAAAGAGGGAAGGAGACTCCCGCAAATGAGACGTGACCTAATGTTACCAGAGCCCCTCATTTACTGTATCTAGTCCTTTTCCACATTTCCAGAGCCCTCTCACTCCTACCAACTCCTGCAGACCTCTCACAAGTGGGACTTGCCAGCTAGGAAGGCAGAGATAATATCTGCAGGGAGGGTTGGCAGGCGAAGGGTGGGTGGAGAAGGGTTCCCACCCAGAGAGGGTTCCCCTGGCCCTGCAGAGAGCCACCTCCCTGTACCTGTGCGTGAGAAGGAAGCAGGGAGGAGAGCAGTGTTTGCATGTGTGTGTGCCTGCAGGGCAGGGGCGGGACCTGCTTTCCCTCTGCCCCCTAGTCACAGAGGGCTGTCAAAGCAGCTCTAGTAACTGGCAGAATATACTTCTCCAAGAATCACAGCTTCCTCTGAAAATAACATTTCTACCTCAAGCGTCCCCTGGGCCTGCATGTGAGTGGCTTCTGAAACTGTCCTTGGGCTCTAGTGCTGTTTCTCTTAACATGCACAGTTCCCTACCTACTTTGAGGTCACCTCTCATTTTAAGTCTTTCTGCTTGACACTTTTACAAGGATTCCTTTAAGCCAATACTTTTTTCTCTCTCATAAGAACTGTGCGGCACGGGCATTACTGTTCTCATTTAACAAATAAGGAAATTGAAGCTCAGAATGGCGATGTGACATGCAGTTAAGTTGAAGAGCTGGGACTTAATCCATCCACCTTTATTTAGTGCCTGCTTATCTCAGTACTGGTGCATTGTCTCCAAATCCAGCTTGTTCCACTGATGGCTGCTGCCTCGCTCTCCCATGCTTGCCCTCCTGTCTCCCAATTCCTGAAGATCCTTAGTTCACACCCCATTTTGCTTCTCGCTGTTAGTAGCCCCTCCCCTGCACTGGCACTGTCTAATATCACCTCCCATAGCCTCGGTTAGTGTGCACAGCTGCAGGGTATCCCTGGTTCCAGCCCCGTGGAGGACAGTGTGGGGACCATAGGTCCAGCTGTATTAAGCTTTCAGCTCTACCAATAAGAGTTATGTGGTCTCTCTCCAAGCCTCAGTTCCCCCATCTGCAAAATGGGGTGAAACAACATCAAATGTTTAATGTTGCTAGGAAAAGAACTGAGATTTTGAGTGTTAAGTGTGCAACACACTTAAAGTCCTCAATAAATGTGTTATTGTCCTTGTTTCAAGAATTTTGCAGCAATATGGGTTCTAATTGCTCCATTTCACTTTGTTCTGCTGCCAGTTTGCCCCTTCTTCTCAATCTTGCCCTGAGGGGACTCTGGAGACCAGCTGGCAGCTCTGCTCAGATCCCCCACCTGGCCTTCCTCTCAGTGTTCTTACCTGTGCCCCTGCACCAGACTCAGCCCATTCCTAGAGCAATGATGAGAGATGTGCCAGGCTCTGTCTATGCCAGGTAAATACAGGCATACCTCACTGGACCTAAGAGGCTAGCTTTTGAAATTTTGAATACAGAGCAGCTTTGTAAATGAATTCTTATTTTTCCTTACCAAAAGAGCCTGTGTTAAAAATTAAAAATTAGACTAGCTGGGCACAGTGGCATGCACCTGTAATTCTAGCTACTGGGGAGGCTAAGGCACAGCATCCAGAGTTCAAGGTCAACCTTGGCAACTTAGCAAGACCCTGTCTCAAAATAAAAAGGATATTTTAATGGTAGAGTACCCCTGGATTTAATCTCCAGTATAATCAATCAATCAATATTAGTCTGAATCTTTTCAGACAAAGAATGCCTCTTTATGGTAAATTGGAGCCAATCTTTACTATTGTGTTTGCTTCAAGAGAATTACATGTTGCAGGACGTGGTGGTGCATACCCATAATCCCAGTTGTAGGGGAGGCTGAGACAGGAGGATCAAAAGTTCAAGGCTAGTCTCAGCATTTAGCAAGACCTGGTCTCAAAATAAATAGGGTAGGGGATGTGGCTCAGTGGTAGGGCACTCCTGGGGTCAAGCTCCAGTACTGCAAAATAAAATTAAATAAATAAAAAAGAAAAGAAAAAGGCAGAAAAAAAGTTATAGGTTAATCTTACTTTTTCCCCTTGATGTCATCTTAAAGATAGTGTGTGACCCTAACAAAAAAAAATTTTTTTTTTGTGGTACTACAGATTGAACTCAGGGGTGCTCTACTCGTGAAGTCCATCCTTGGCACCCCACTCTCTGTTTTTTTTTTTAATTTTGAGATGGGTCTCACAAAGTTGCGTAAGCCTAAGCTGGCCTCAAACTTGCGTACCATCCTGCTTCCTCAGCTTTCCAAGTCACTTTGGGATTACAGGACTGTACCACGGTGCCAGACCCTAACAAGGACACTTTGAAAATTTAATCTAGGTCGCTGCTGTGAAGGGGCTCATCTGAAGCCTTGGAGGTGGGTTTTGTAGGCTAGTTATGTAGGTAGCACACTGAGACCTAAACACATTTGGACCCCCACCCCTGGGCATGTAGACATCGGGTCCTACGGAGGCCAGTGGTAGAGGGCTTTGTGCTCCTAGCTCTGGGCTGGCACCCTGGCACTGAAAGGAGTGATCAAGCTGATCATATACTCTAAGGCCAGAGGTGCCAGGCCAGAAAGGATTGACACCCTCTTTCCAGGAAAGGAAGCCTGACACTGCAAGGCAAAGAGTCCCTTCCTCGGTCTCTGACAGGGAGCAAGACACTTCCCTTCTGAGGATTTGGTACTTCCCCTATGTTGGCTGGGCAGCATCCTGGCTAGCAGTGTGCTCCCTGGAGCCTGGCCTTGCCCACATGGCCTGGGAGGGATGGCAGCTTCCTGGCATAAAACAAGACAAAGGGCAGCAGGGCTTAGGGTTTGCCTAGGATGTGGCAGCTCAGCAGGGGCCTCGTTTCCCTAGGGTGGGCTGTCCTGTTCTGCATCTTCCACAGGCAGGTAGCTCTCTGAGGGAACGGGAACCGGAGTCAAACTTCACCAGAGGCCTCCAGTCCCCCTCTTTCCTGAGCCTAAGGACTCCCTAGTACTGCCCAGGTCCTTGTTAGAAGCAAGGAGAACCTGTTTTGGAATAAGGAGGGCCTGAAGGCAGAGGGAAACAGAGAAGGTGGCATCTCGACTCTGCTTTGCCTGAGCCCTGGCCCAGCCCCTCCACTCTCAATATCGCTGTCAAACTCCGTGCATCTTCCCAAACTCAGCTCACAGTTTTCGCTCTGCACATGGTCCTCCAGGACCACCCCCTCCACCTTCTGCACATCGATGGGCCTCTGCTGTATGGGCATGTGTCTTCCAACCAGGCAGTGGAATATTGGAGGAAAGGGTCTAGACATATTTACTTTAGTAGAACAGGGCCCAGCACACAGTAGACATACTGTCTGTGTTTCCCAAATAAGTACGTGGACAGACAATTGGAATGAACCTGCCCATCTACCCACCTACCCTTTATCCTGGGGGCCATGGATCCCCCTCTCCTCTGCCTTTCATTTGGCTCTGCTCCCTGTTGTCTTTTCCCCTAACCAGTGATCCACAGAAATTCACCCCTTTTCCCAGGAGGTGGGCTT
Source organism: Ictidomys tridecemlineatus (assembly GCF_052094955.1). Classification (NCBI taxonomy): domain Eukaryota; kingdom Metazoa; phylum Chordata; class Mammalia; order Rodentia; family Sciuridae; genus Ictidomys; species Ictidomys tridecemlineatus. The sequence continues at coordinate 103,416,396 of NC_135480.1, forward strand.
TTGGGGTTTATGTAAATAGGAATGAGTGGGCTCCATCAAGTCTGCTCTGGTAAATACTTCCCAACTCTGCCACTCGCTGGCTGTTAGCATGGGTTGCTGGGTGTTAGGCCCTAGTCTCTAGGGACCCATGATTGGTGCATAGGAGTCCTGCCAATCTAGTGTGAGATTGGAGCTAACTGTCCCCAGCCAGAGCAAGACCCTTTATAAAGCCATTTAAGGAGTAATGAGGCTCTACCTAGTCACCCGCTCCTGGCCATTGTAGTGGCGACTCTGTGGTTGAGGGCACCCATAACACCTGTTATCACAATGACTTTATTTCTCATAAACCATGAAGATGATTTTGTGTTCTACCCTGGGATGCAGAGACGTACAGACCCTCAGGGCTAAAGTGTCCTCAGGTCCTGGCCCTGTTCTCAGCAGTGAGTCCCAGAGCTCCCTATTTGGCGCCAGGACTTGCCTCTTTCTCCCTTTATCCTGCAATTGACATGTTTATTCATAGTTATAACGTCTCATGACTCAGGTTTCACTGTCTTCAGTGAAATTCAAACAGGAGAAAATATAGTGAATTTTTATAAAGCTGAATATATTCTATTTTTACCAATCAAGGTTTTGCATTTTTTGGTGTTAATATATTTACATAATGAAACAATGGTGAGTGTTGATGATGTTAGTTAATTTAATATATTCTTATTTGACAAAAAATAAAGACCTCTCAAAAAAAAAAAAAAAAGAAAGAAAGAAAAAGATTTGCTAGTGATGAACCTCAGAGGCCCAGGAACGAGTGGCTTTTGGCCACCTCGTATAATAGTTCTGCTGCTGACACCCTTGTCTCATGGCCTGCGGCCCCACGTCTCTGCCAGACCACCTAGAAGTCGGCCTACTCCAACTTCCAGAGTAAAAGGTTAGGAGTTCTCTCTCTCCTGTTAGCACCTGTCTCTCCCTGGGGGCATCCCTACCTGCTTCTGCTCCAGGCCTGGCCCATCCCCTTTCCCATGACAGTTTCTCAATACTTGAGAAGAGCCTCATCCCCAGATCTTCCCTTTTCAATGTAAATATTCTGAATTACATAGATAATTCCTTAAAGCAATTAGATGCATAAAACATGAGTACTTTCTTGTTGTAAAAACTTTAATACTAGGCGCTGGGATTGTGGCTCAGTGGTAGAGCTCTGGCTCGCCTAGCAAGGGTGGGACCAGGTTCCATTCTCAGCACCACATAAAAATAAAGGCATTGTGTTGTGTCCATCTACAAAAAAGATCTATTCATTCTCTCTCTCTCTCTCTCTCTCTCTCTCTCTCTCTCTTTCTCTCTCTCTTTTAAAAAAATTAATAATAGAGATAAGAAGAAAGACTTCATCCCAGTTCAGTCTCAACCCTCTTCTCAAAGGTCATTCCTGTTACCAGTGTAGTGTAGTTAATTTTTTTTACAAGATTTTTTCTCTGCATGTAGTATAAATGGAAATTCATAAATACTTATGAAATTTAAAAAATACATACACACATATAAATTACATGGCATGTTATTTTTTGCAACTTTCTAAATTTAAAAATAAGCAAAGATTTATAGATGGTTTTAAAATATTTATTTTTTTTAGTTGTTTTTGAACAGAATACCTTTATTTTATTTATTTATTTTTATGTGGCACTGAGGATCAAACCCAGGGCCTCACCCATGCTAGGCAAGTGTTCTACTGCTGAGTCACAACCCCGGCCCCAATTTATAGATTTTTTAATGGTATAATAAATGAGTTATGATTTTTGTTAATGACCACGTATTATTGTATCATTTTTAATTCCTCTATTGATGGTTATTAGGTTGCTGGGAAAAAATTATTTTTTTCTACAATGCTCATTTGAACTCCTTGACCTTGTTTGTGCCTTGTTGCCTTTAACTGCACATGCTCTGGTTTGCCAGTCACCCTCTTTAAAACTGGCAACCCAAGTGTGTAACTCTCAGCGTTCAGATGAGATCTGGCTAGGCCAGAGCACATGCCACCGTCCATCCACTTACTCATTCAACTCCATTTTATTGAACAGGCATTATTTCTTTATTGTGCCCTGATTTCCATTGATGCCAGCTGCAAATAAGGAGGTAATGGGGCTTGCTTCCATGAAATGAACATGATTGAGTAAGGGAACCTCCCTCAGTTAGGGCTCTCTACTTCTGTTAGTACAGTTTACGCTACAGATTCTTTTTTTATATATATATATTTATTCTTAAGTTTTAGGTGGATACAATATCTTTACCTTACATTTATGTGGTGCTGAGGATTGAACCCAGTGCCTTGTGCATGCTAAGTGAGCACTCTACCATTGAGCCACAACCCCAGCCCCCATATACTACAGATTCTTTAAAGATAATTGTGTCACATCATCAACTTACATGCTCTTAGAGTCTGTTAATACATCTCAAGTTTCTTTTACTTGTGCAGTTAATTTTCATATTCTAAGGATTTTTACTTTTATTTCTGCTTTTTATCATGTTCTTTTCTTTTTTTTAAGGAATCAATAAACCAAATTAAGACATTTTACTCACATTTGAATAGATTCACATATGAAGGGACTAAACCAACCAGTCATTAGGGCTGCGGCATCTTTCTGACGTATATAAGTAATTCAGTGAAGAATAAGGATGTTGTACTTTAGGATTTTTTTTTTTTTTTGGTCAGTAACTAACATAAAATACTTAGGGTTTAATAAATATTTTCTCTTTTCCAAATTCATGTTTGGCCTGATTAGTTTCTATATTTTTGTATTCTAGTAGAGTTTTACCTTGTTTTAATACTTGTTGAGGGGAGGACCTATTTTATCTTGAGAGACATCATTTAGTGCTACCTTTCAAAATTTGCACTTGTGTAAAAGAGCTTGGTGAAGCTCTATGGTGTAAGGAATGCCTTCCCTTTAGATCATGTGCCAGAAAGGAAAAATTCAGCATGTGTGTAAACTACTGTCTGTTCTGTCTGTTAGAAGCAACAGGAAAGAGCCCAGGAGTGAGCCACAGTCCATTTAGGTCCATTGAAAGTTGAATTCTTGTCAGTTCTTAACTTTGCTTAATTAATCTTCTCTTCTTTGTTTTATTTTATTTTTTCAGGATTAAAATTAGAGGGATAAACATTTTTGCTTTTCCAACTCTCTGTTTGAATCTTGCTGTCTGGGCAAAGTACTTAGAAGGGCCTGCTCCTCAAAGAGATTTGATAAGTATGCAAGCTATATGTTCATCCAAGTTCCCGCTAACGTTCATAGCAAGGCTGGACCACAGGCAGAGGGAGCACTGTGGCCTGCCGCTGGAGACATTTCTCCTGGGAGGTGGTATTCTATTATCATTCAACCCTATTGCAGTCCATTTGACCCCATTTTGATCTCCAGGAACAATATGTACGTAGAAGTATACATATGGACATGTTCTAATCATAACATCTGCCTAATGCCCCATTCTAGGAACTTTATATGAAAGGCTATGAACTTAGTTTGGGGCGACTTCTTAAGTTATGTGACACAGTGGAAAAGGGGTTGATTTTGAATCTAGTCAGACCATGGTTCAGATTCCGGCTCTGCCATTTCCTAGCTGTGTGGACTTGAGAAATCATTTGTCTTTCCTGAGACCCCCTTTTCCTGTATTTTAGGATTGTTGATGATATTTAACATCATCAACATTTAACATTATTCGATATGTTAACATAATCTTCATATAGGTTTAGTGACAAAAATAAGGAAAGCCCTCCCTAGAACAGGCTTTGTGGACATTTAGCCCTCACCCGTGAGGCATGGGCAAGTACCAGGGATTGTTTCCCTTTCGTAAGCAGGGAAACTGAGATACAGGTGGAATATCCCTAATCCAAAATCCAAAATGCTCCAAAATCCAAACTGTTTTAAGAGCCAACATGATACCACAAATGGAAAACTCCATTGTTCTTGATAGAAGGGTTGCAGTCAAAACACAGGTACACGAAAATGTATTACCAAATTACCTTCAGGCTATATGTATAAGGTGTATATGAAATGTAAATGAACTGGGTCTTGGGTCCCATCCCCAAGATATCTCAATGGGTATATGTAGACATTCTAAAACTGGAAAAAAATTTGAAATTCTAAGCATTTCTGATTCCAAGCATTTTGAATAAAGGTTACTCAAACTGTATGACAAGAAGAGTGTCCCCTGGTTCAAGTCCACTCAACTCAGCGTCTTGGTAACAAATTTAGTAGCTGCTCCTCACCCTCGGTGAATTTAGTTTAAAATGCCAATTGCCTGGGTTCAACCAACCATGTGATTCTAGGCCTGTCCCAAGTTAACAGGGTTAACAGAAGAGGCTGCACTCAGTAAAAATGACACCCCAGGGCAAGTCCAGGGTTAGGGGGGATAGGAATGCTGTGTTACCTCGCCTATCTGGAGAGCCTCACTTATTTAGAACCTGGCAGAGAGTAAGAGCAGGGCAAAACCAAACCTCAAGCCAGGCCCTTTGTCAGAGCCTCAAACTTTTGTTTTAGGGACAATTACAATGATTCTGCTTTTTAATCGACATTCTGTTTTTTCCAGCCCTTAGCAGGTAAAAGCTGAAAATTTAAGCTGGAATAGGGGGCTGGCAAGCACACCACCAACAGCAGAGGAAAACCCAACTGTGAGATAGGAGTCAAACATTTGGGGGGAAAACAGAACTCAGTGCGAGAGCGGAGGAGGAGGAGGAGGAGGAGGAGGAGGAGGGGGAAGGAAGGTGGGAGGGAAGGAGAAAGGAAAGGAAAGGGAGAAAGAAAGGAAGGAAGGAAGAGAGAGAGAAAGAAAGGAAGGAAGAGCAATCAGTCTGGGGACATGGAGTACATTGCCAACAGAGGCCAAACACTTCAGTGTCCCTAAGGGTGTGATTGCTTTCCAAAGTAGTTTGAAATTATGACTCTGAGTCATTGACTAAATTGGCTTTCAGGTGCTCTTTAAGAGAAAATAGGGATGTATATAATACCTTCTAGCAAGATCTCTATTCAAAAAGAAACCAATATATAGCTATTCAAAATAGAAATAAAAGGTTTTGGAGCTTTAAGGGAGAGATTTCAGTGACTTTGAAAATCTATTTATTTATGAAGACTTCCTCAGAAGAAAGGCTTTGCAAGGAAACGTTGACTGTTCAGTCACATGATGTGGGTTCCAATCACAGTTCTCCTGCCAGCCTGCTGTGTGCCTGGGACAAATCCCTTACCTTTCAGGAATCTCGTTTTCCCAATGTTATTCCTTAACATTATCCACCTTTCCAACCTTCTGGGAGTAGTCTGAAAATCCACAGAAGTGGTGCGTTTGAAAGTGCTTTGTAAACTGCACACGACGGAAATGTACACGACAGTCCCCAGGCCACATCCCATGTGTGGTCTGCTGGGATGCAGGGACTCAGGAGGTGGTGAGACAAGAAGCTGGATTCCCAGTTGTCAGTTTAAACACATATGTATTTTAAAATATGTGTGCATTGTATACACACACATATGCAAATGTGTGTCATTTGTTTATTTTAAATGACGTGTCTTTGAACCTCCCAAGGCATCCTTTACCAGGAGCAAAGAGGAAACTCCAATTAACTTTAATCCTTGGAAATGATAAAATCCCATATAGCTATATGAAAACTGTTTTTCATCTTCAAATTTATTTTAATGATATATACAGGAGTTAACAAATTACAATTAAAACAGAATCAGTTATGTTAATTCCATATAACTTAAAATCACGAAATTCTGCAAGTAAAAACAACAGGTTCATTTATACACAAAAAAGTATTATTTCAGTCTCATGATGATATCTTAAATTTTTTGACATAAGCTTTTTGTGAAAAGCATCTTATAAAAATTTAAAGACCTGATTAACCAGTTAATACATTATTAGGAAAGACAATAAACATTATTAGTAAAATGAGGTTATAAGTAATTAATTTTAAAATTACACCGGGTACAGGGTTGAACATAGTCTTATGAAATAAATGTTTTGTTAGGAAAATAGTTTTGAAAAAGATCTCATATTGAAGCCATGTATTAATTGGCCATGTATTAATTGAATCAGATTATATAAATCAATAGTTATAATAGTTATATAAATGAATAGTTTATTCAACTAAAGAAAATAGGCCTATCCTTTGTTATGTTCATAAATAGTACTCACATATAGTCTTTATATATAAGTGAAGAAAAACTTCAACATAAAACCATATATTGCCAATCCACTTATTATGGTTAAATAATTTTTAATCTATATATTAAATTGCACTGATGAAAAGTCCAATTTAAATCACAATCAACCAGCATAAATGTTTAAGCTGAGTATTGTTGTGAATAATAGTAAAAAAAAAGCTTATTTTTATATGACATTTTGAATGATTATTGTTATAATTTAAAATGAGTACTTAGCTTTTAAAATTCAAGCTGACAATAATGGCTTAGTAGTAGAGTGCTTACCTGGCATGCATGAGGCCCTGGGTTCAGTCCCTAGCACTAAAAATAAGTAAATAAATAAAAATTTTTAAAAAATCAAACATTGCAGGGCTGGGGATGTGGCTCAAGCGGTAGCGCGCTCGCCTGGCATGCGTGCGGCCCGGGTTCAATCCTCAGCACCACATACCAACAAAGATGTTGTGTCTGCCGAGAACTAAAAAAATAAATAAATAAATATTAAAAATAAAATTCTCTCTCTTTCTCTCTCTCCTCTCTCACTCTCTCTTTAAAAAAAATCAAACATTGCAGAAATATGTAAAAATTTTAATGTAAAAATTAAGAACCCCACATGATTTCCACTCCAGCTACTACTAGCAGTTTGGCTGAGGGTCCTTTAGACTTTTTTTCTGTACTTGTGCTTTTTGTCCTTCAGGCATTGAACAGAGAATTCCTGGAATCCTTTGTTATAAAGATAAATCTGTAGGGGTGGTATAGTATTTTCTGTCCTAAAAGCACTCCATTCTGCCTCTTCCTCTGCGGTGCCTTCTGTTTTGGCCTCAGGTACGTGCTCATCAGTTCTCACCTAGACTATTGCTATAGACAGCTTTTTACTTAGTTGTCCTGCTTGAAAGAACAGACCTATGCTCTTCAAATCCCTGTTCCACGTGGCTGCTGGGAGAACCAAATTAACACTATATGCCCCTCCCTTTTCTCCAGTCACATTTTGCCCCCAGAGTTCCTCTTGTCCTTGGTACCCCTGCTCTCCCCTGTCCCTCCCACCCACCACAGCAGCAGCTCCCTGTAGCTTGGCATTCCTTAGTAGGAAGTGGCTGTTCCATCCTCTGTGGTGCCCTGGGCCTAGGATACCCCTCTTTACCTTCTCTGCCTGGCAAACCCCTCTTCATCCTTCAGGGCTGCTCAGAAAAGACTTTCCTTCTTTTTTCTCTAGCTGTCCTCCTCCCTGACATGGTAATTGTACCCTTTTCTATGCTGCCCTGTACTGACTTCTGATCCTTCCAAGTATCAGCCGGCTGGAGGTGACTTTTTTTTTTTTTTTGTACCAGGGATTGAACCCAAGGGCACTTAACCACTGAGCCATATCTCCAATGGGCTTTAAAAAAAATTTGTAGTTGTAGATGGACAGAATGCCTTTATTTTATTTGTTAATTGTTATGTGGTGCTAAGGATTGAACCCAGTGCCTCATGCATGCTAGGCAAGTGCCCTGCAATGAGCTATAGCCCCAGACCTTTCCAACTATTTTAAAAATTTTTATTTTGAGACAAGGTCTTGCTAAATTGCTTATGATCTCACTAAGTTGCTGAGGTTGGCTTTGAACTTATGATCTTCCAGCCTCAGCCTCCATAGTCTCTGGGGTTACAGGTATATGCCACCATTCCCTGTTGGAGGTGACTATTGACTTGAGAGGTCTCCTAGTTAAACTCAGAACTCTCTATCTTTATGTCCCTAGTGCCTTTTAATATACAGTGGGTGCTTCTTAAATGTTTGTTGAATGTTTTCAGTGATAAAAGGTAGGAAATCTCTGTTTAACACATCATCTGGAAGACCACCTACTCCCTGGCCATCAGAGCATCAAATGGCGATGTTTCACTTTATTTGGGTGCCAAAAGAATGCAAGGAACAAGGGACCTCATATTTACTGGAACACTTCTAAAAGATGAAGATTAACAAGGAAAAACACTTTTCATTTATCCAGTGCTCTGACTTTCAGCATTTTGGCATTTTGGAAATGCTAAAGAGAATCTCAATTTAAACTTGTCAAAACTTTACTTTCAATAACTACTTAGGCCACATATGTGTGTAAAAGTCCCAGGCTACAATTGTGGAAGTATTTAACCCACTATGCACCATGCACAAAAATAATGTATGTAGTAGACAAAAGAAGCAGGAGTCCACAAACACATTTTAGTAGCTTCTAGGGGTTCCAAAATTAAGTGTGAGAGCTGCCTCACAGCATGGTACAGGTAGAAGACAGGGTGAGGGGAGTGGGGGTGTGGAGATCAGAGAGCCAAGTAGAAAGTCAGGCTCTGCCCTTTCCAGCTCTGTAACATCAGGCATGTTGCTTAAGTTCTCTAGGCCTTGGTTCCCATATCTGTCAAAATGATTTGATAGCTTGCCTAGCATGTGTTGAGGCCCTGGTTTCAATCTCCAGAACTACAAAAACAAACAAAAAATTATTTGATAAGATTACTTCTCACATTGAATTGTCTTGAAGAATAAATGATGATGATGTTAGAAAATGGTTTTAGTCTTTAAATTACTTTGAAAATATCATTTTCTGTCTTTCTTGAACTGATGCTCTTGGACCTAATCTGTGTAGTGCTTCATAACTGTAGGTTGGTGTTACGTGTGTGTGTGTGTGTGTGTGTGTGTGTGTGTGTGTGTGTGTGTGTGTGTGTGTCCTGGACAGTCAGGACACCTGAACTTCTTTCCAGTGTGTCCTTTGGAACCCCATAGTAAAGTACACTCTAGGGTGGAGAATCCATGGCCAGCATGGTCCTTCTCTTTGTCTTCGTCACCTCTCTTCTCCATAATGAGGGAGGGAGAGAGCAATTAACAAACCCCTGGAGTTCATTTCTATGTAAGAGTCAAGGAAATACAGAATACTAGTTCCAAAGTGCATTATGTGACCATATCAGGTGGATGTGTGATTCATCTGAATCTGAACCTGACCCTGGACAGAAATGGAGAACTCGGAGTAGAAATCTTTCTTTTGGCTGAGTCTAAATCTTGTTAGGGCAACAGGGTTAGGGCTACTGCTCAGTTGTTACAGAAGCCAGAGGAGGCAACAGCATGAGCTATAGAAATAGAATATAGAAATGTGCTGCAATACAGTGGAACAAACTGAATACTGGATGAGGAGTTAGAAGACCTGTCCTAACTGGCCCTAGCTTGGTTGCAACTGTGTGTGTCTCTGAGCAAGTTACTTTACCTCTCTGGGCTTCAGGAGTCACATATAAAATGAACAGGTGCTATCTATATTTCCTTCCAGTTCTAAAGGGCAAAGAAGGAAATCAACACTTTCTGGATTTTTTTTCCCCACTGCTGGAAAGGAAACCCAGGGTCTCACATGCTAAGCAAATGCTCTGCCACCGAGCTACATCCCCAGCCTTAATCAATACTTTAAAAATATCTGCCGTGTACCTGGCACAACCTGCAGGCTACCTTAAAAATTTATAATTCAATTATTCTGTTACACAGTGTAAGCAAGAGTCAGGATTATGGAAAAGAGTTATGGAATCCGAAAGACTTGAATTGAAATCTCAGCTCTGTTGTTTACCAGCAATGTGACATTAAGCAGTTTTCTTAACATAAAACTGCAAGCTTTAGTCTTCTTCTGTAAAATGGGTCTAGTAATATACTAAACATTCTTACAGGCTCACAAGTCTATTCCTACTCTCTCTCTTTATACATTATAAATTTCTTTACTAGATTGTAGTGGGAAACAAGGGTCAAGACACCAAGATCTGGAAGCAACACTTTATTAGTGATGCCACAGCCCATAGGGATTGTTCTCAAAGTCTGAGCCCCGGGTACAGCAAGGCTTTTGCTTTTATATATAAGCAAGTTTGGGTGCATCGAGGCAAGGGAGTTGGTGCAATTCTATTGGGGGTGCACTTTAAATTCCTCATGTGAGTACAAGCTTGCAAACAAGATCACATCTCGTCTGTTTCCCTCCTTTTGTGGAGGAATGATCTTGGCCTAGAAAAATGAATGAAATAATGTTAGATCATGCAATTAATTAGAGGCAGGGATGACACTGAAGCCAGGTGCCTTGGTTCAGGATGAGCCTTGTGGTTGTTTTCTGGGTTTTTTCCCTCATTCTCAGCTCTGGAAGGGACACAATGACTTTCCATGATAAGAAGCCCACATATATGTCACAGAACCCAGTGTGACGATGCGCTGCCTCCACACACTAGACCTTCCCAAGAAGAGCCACTGGACATGGAGATAGTCCTTGGGGTATGGTGCTCAGCATTTTTCTTCCTGCCTCACCCCCACCTCCTGTCATTTTTACTCATTTAGGGGTGGAGGATACCTCTGTGTGGGCCAGTCGAAAGGTCTATATGGTATTCCTCCCCAGCCAAAGAACTGGAGTGGGCAGCTCTGTCTTCTTGTTTACCAGTGAGCCACCAGGAGAATCAGGGGACTCTGGTTTGAAGGAGTCGGGGCCACAAAAGGGAACTCCCATTGATGCAGCTTCCTGTTGGAGCAGACACTGAATGTATCCAGACAGAGCAGTATAGCAGTGTGCTGGCTAAAATCAATCACATCCTGGACACCAGGAAACATTTGAGAGAGTGTGTCCTTCATGAGGCAAAGCCCCTTTCTAGAGTGTTTAAGCCTGAATTCACATCTAGATGGAGAAGAAAACTTTCGTAAGACTAAAATGATGGGGATTTTTCAAGCATGTGTCAGCACAGCGTTGCTATGTCCCAAGCACTAGAGCCAAAGCATTAAAGAGCATGACTGGTAAGCCTGTTGCATTTCCAGTGTAGGCACAAGCAGGAAACACAGGATATCCTTTTAGAAAGCTGTTTTTCAGGGGTGGCAACACTGTTTGGCTCCAGCTTCTGAAGGAGAACTTTAAAAATTTATTTTTAATTTAATTTTCTTTTCTTTTTTTTTTTTTTTTTTTGGTACCAGGGATTGAACTCAGGGGCACTCAACCACTGAGCAATATCTGTAACCCCATTTTATATTTTATTTAGAGACAGGGTCTCACTGAGTTGCTTAGCATCTCACTTTTGCTGAGACTGGTTTTGAACTTGAGATCCTCCTGCCTCAGCCTCCCCAGCTGCTGTGATTACAGGCATGCACCACCGCGCTCAGATGCATTTGTGTCCTGTGTCTCCTCTCTTCATCTCTTTTCACGCTTTTGCGTGAAAGTTTGATGTTCTCAGTGAGATGATCCCATTTTGCACTGACAAAGGTGTATCCAGGCTGCCGGATCTTAGCTTAACTCAGAGACCAGAGACTGGATGAGGCGATCTCCCTGGGTACTTCCTGGAGGATTCAAGGAGGCAGGGTCTATGGGCTCTTACAGAATAACCAAGAGCCCAGAGAGAGGAGAATCTCCCAAGCAAAAATGTAGCTGGGCTAGGTGTAGCTCAGTGGCAGAGCATTTGCCAAACATGAGTGAGGCCCTGGGCTCGATCCCCAGTACTGCAAAAAAAAAAAAAAGAAAGAAAAAAACAATAGCATGCAGCCAACATTCACCTGTATGGGGTACTTTCAACCTTTAGATGAGTTACCTGCCTGCCCCATTACACCACTTGGAATATATTTTTAGAATGTTTGCAAGAGGAACACACTTGCCAGCTCTTTATGGATCAGTTACAAAACAGAAACTCTTCCTCACTGCTAGGGAGAAATATAGAAGGGGGGAGAAATAAAGAAAGAAAGAAAGAAAAAAAGCCTTGCCTGTAATTGAAGGCAGGTCGGGAGATGTTCACGCTTTGAAATGCTCCTTCTTGTGAAATGTTTATGAAACACTTTCCACAACGAGTTATGCAACTAGGACAACAGCTTTGATCATTTTCATCACCAGTGATATATTCATTAGTGTTGGACTCTTTCCCCCCCATCCCGGGAGGGCATGTGAAAATGTCCTGGGGAGGGATCTAAAGACAGTACCCCTAAAGGCCCCCCAAAAGGCAGGCAATGGGGAGGCCCAGGCATATGTCTGGAATGGAACACCACTTCCCCCCTCACTTGTGGTCTTCTCTCTTTTCCTATTTCTGGGCCATTTCTGGTTCTGTCTGGTGGAGTGAGCACCAGGAGTTTTGCCAGCATCTGGCTGCATAACTTCCTACCCATTTCTGAAGCTCCCTGGGCCTCTGTGAGATGGGAAGCAGAGCCCTGTCCTCATCCTCTGGGCTGGAAGGCAGAGCCCAGAAGGGAATGTGTGAAGGGCTTTCTCCTCAGAAGGGGCTCCCGCCTTCCAGAAGGAGCTACCGCTTTCTACAGTGAGTGAAGTCAGAGAGTTCACTGGGATTAGAAAAGATAATCATTCATGATACCTTTTCACCTCCCTGGTCACTGCCCAAGACTCAGTGTAACACCTTTCCACAGCACAGTGGGCGGAGAAGATCCTAGACTAATAAACCTTGTCTGGTCGGAGGACCGTGCTTCGTGCCTGGGACAGAGCAGAGCGTGCCATGGTGGCCCCTGTCCCCAGGGATTAGCCATTCCAGGTAGAGCCCGGAGAAATATTCCACTTGCGTGAGAAAAACTGCCAGAGAGACCCTGGAGGGGATCTTCGTGGTTCCAGGCAGGCTGTGGGTTTGGTTGGGTTTTCACAAGTACGGGGGAAATTGGGTTTTCGTCCAATTCGCCTGCGGTTCTCACCTTAGAAGTCAATGGGATCCAACAGAAGTCTCTCTATCTCATCTTCCAGATCCACAGCCAACACCCAGTTGCCTGGAAAGGTTCCAACCTTTTCCACTCGACAGCTGTGAAAAGGGATTTTTTGGATTAGAGAAGACTTTATTTCTTGATTTCTTAGTTTCTTAGCCCCTGTTCACAGGTATGCAGGAGGCAGTACCCTCTCCACTCCCCTTCCTATTCCAGTTCTGTATTTTTTTTTTTTCATTTTCTTTTTGGTACCAGGGATTGAACCCAGGGGCCTTTAGCCACTGAGTCACATCCCTAGCCATTTTTTATATTTTATTTAGAGACAGGTTCTTGCTGAATTGCTGAGGATGGCTTTGAACTTGGGATCCTCCTACCTCGGCCTCTGGAGCTGCTGGGATTACAAGTACATGCCACTGTGCTCTGAGCCCACGGAGCAAAGCCTCGATTTTATTTCTTTGTGGTGCTGGGGTTGAACCCAGCGAGTGCTACGCCCCCCAGTCAGCAAAGCTGAAATTTTAAAACTTATCATCCAGAAAGAGGTCTCCTTGTTGTCTTTCAATTTGGCTAGTTTAGGATTGTCTTCTTTGGGGGTTACCATTAGCACCTCACCCCCGAGGGTGAGGAATTAGAAAAAATAATAGAATGAAGCCAGAAAAAAAAAATCCAAAGTGGAATAATACACAGAGTTGTCAGAAAGCCCCAGGTCACACCCAAGGGACTTCTACTACAAGAGCACTTCATTTTCAAAAGTGGGAGGTCAGGAGTGTCCCCCAAAGGAGTTTGGAGGGCAATGGATCCAGAAAGCAGATGAAAGGGTGAGTCTTCTTTTATGGTGGCTCTGGTTTCTGAAATTAAGTGTTGCAGGACGACCTGGCAGGGATTCTAACAGATAGCGCCTGGGTTGGAAGCAAAGCGCATGTTTTCAAGCTCTGTCACGGCTGCACCTCCTTATCTCTCCATTGCGCATAATGAGTCTGTAAAGGAACCTCTGCCACTTGCCTCCAAGCTGGAGCTGAGCCAGGTTGCTGGAGGCGCTTCCACCAGCAAGATTTCACCTCCAGCTTTTCACGTTTTCTCTGGTCCCAGTCCTCCGTCCTGCTGCGCCCCCCCCCCAGCAGGACGGAGGACTGGGGGGTAGGGGGGTGGGGGGGTAGAGATGCCCTGGTGTGAGAGAGGGACAGAGCAGGGATGGGAACTGGAGGCCAAGCCTTTTCTTTTCTCAGAGCAAACCTTAAAGCTCTTGTGGTGGTTGTTTTGAGATAATTAGTTTTATCATCTATTTCTAGTTTTAAAAAACCTGCTTACAGGTGTTTCCAGGAACCTAGGATGTGGAAACTCTAATTTCTGGGTGCAGAACTCTGGCACTAGCACTTCTTAAAGGTGCCTAGAGTGAATGATATGCAGAGCTCAAGGGGCGTGGGGGTGGGGCGAAGGGGGGCTCACTGGAGACTACTCACATACCAAAACTTTTGAGGTTTCAGAAAGTTACTTTCTGTCCTCATAGTGCGACTGTCCATCTCGCTTTCTCCTCTTTGCTTCCAAGGTTCCAGGATGGTCTCAAAAAATAGACTGTGCCTGTAGAAGCCAGCTTCTTACCATTCTCCAGGGATTTTCAGTGTCCTCTTGGATCTGCTTCACCCAAGAACACTGCAGGAACCTGGACTAGCCAAGCTGCCAAATGCACAGGGAGAAAGGCAGAGAAACCATGTAGTCTTTGCAAAACTGATGGGGAAACTGAGTCCCATAAAGGCAGAATGATTGCTCAAGATTCCGTAATTAGAATCGGAGTCAGGCCTGGAAACGGGGACAACCTCACTCCCTGTCCAGTGTCTTCCTCGCCTTATCTTACTGGAGTCTCTGCAGAGGTGGATTTTTGTCTTTTATTCAATTAACATTCCTTGAGTTCCCACAGGAGCAAGCAAGCCACCATATGTAGGATATTAATTCTGCCCGTGGTCTCCAGTGTCACTCGGGAGAACTTTTCTAACTGTCCTAACTGTCCTACTGAAGTGTTCCAAAGTGTCATTCTCTATAGGGATGAAGCACAAATACAGCTGTTAGTCTCAACATTTTACTGGGGTTAAAATAATCCTGACAGGAGAGATGCGGATGTCAGTGATATTTCCACTGTTGATCAAGAAAGTGGTTTCTGTCATAATCTCTATGGCCATTTCCATCTGGGTAGGGGACAACCAGCTGTCCTATTCAAAGGGTCTTGTCAATGTCTTTTATAAGGTGTGGTCTAGATCCTGTGTTTTTTGCCATATTATATGAATTCAAAGTCACTTGGCTCCCCTCCCAGTGGACTTCCTGAAAGGCTATAAGAGAGTAGTTTTCCTGGGGTGGAGCACCTCCTGCCCTGCCCCAGGACACCTGGGAAGCCCACAGGTGGGTGGTTGGTGTGTCACTGAAGGGTGGTGGAAACTGGAGAGAGCTGGAAAGCACCGCAGGCCCTGAAGGCTGCAATTGCAGCAGTGGCTGTGAAGAAGACATGTCCCCACCTGTAGGGAGACAGGCAAATTGTCCCCAGAGCCACACAGGCCAAGAGGACCCCTACAGAGGCAGCTTAACACAGAGAGGGGAGAAGAAGAGATCAAGGGAAGCCCTGTTCTCCATATCAGTAGTTTCCAGAGTAGGTATTCATGGATAGGCTTCCACAGGAAAATAAAAAAGACTTGGGGAAATCAAAAACGGTTACCATTTCTTCACCGTTTGTGTGTATGTTCTTCTGAGGTTCTGAACTACACTTCCATCCCTTTTCATTTTGAGAAAGAATCTTTCTAAATTTCCCAGGCTGGCGTCAAACTTGTGATCTTCCTGCCTCAGCCTTCTGAGTCCCTGGGATTACAGGCATGCACCACTGTGCACGGCCAATGCTTTATTCTTTGGAGTGGAGAATTTTTAAAAATATCATTCAGGATTACCACCATTTCATTTTTAAAAAATCCCAATAGCTTCTCTGCTAAAGAAAAAAAAATTCCATCTCAGAAGTTACCAGAATTTCATCCATTGAGCTTTATTTTGAAGTCACTACAACATCCTGGTTTTTCTCATTTGAATGAGGAAGAGCATTAATCACCCTCAGCACAGTCTTGGGGCACCGCCAGCCTAAGCAGGCTCCCTGTCTTACAGAGCAGTGCGCCAGAGTCCAGTGGCTACACACATATCCCTGACCACCTGCCCTGCCCAAGGTCGTCCCTCCTCTCCTAGCTTTGTCTTCTCCGCATTTTCATTTCTGCCCACCTGTAGAGACCCAGAGCTGACACTCCTTCCACCTCTGCTTGCAGATTAAAACGGAGGACCTCAGTGACTCCCTGCAGCAGACCCTCTCCCACCGGCCATGCCACCTGAGCCAAGGACCTGCCATGATGTCTGGGAACCAAATGTCTGGGGTGAGTACCAACCCCTGCCAGGGAATCCTGATTTTTTTCCAGTGGGCTAGTGAATTTAATCCAATCCCTCTACAAAATCTAGACTTCTACACTGGGCACTTTGTGAATCTATTTGGGTCTGAAGAACCCCCTGTAGGCAATGGGAGGACATCTAGGAGGCCTGAGAAAGGGGAGGGTCACCCCTAAATAGTCCATGAAAGGTAAATCCTGGCTAAGAATGTGGAGAGGCAGGTCTCTACCTCTGTGGGACAAAAGGACCCAGTCTTGCCAACATGAAGGACCTAACAGCTATGCTACTGGTGCCTCAGGGCAGTCTGTGGTGACACATACAGCCACAGGAGTTTTCTGTCCCTAGTGGGCCCGCTCTGTCTCCTCCAAGGTTATATGTCAAAGCTAAACTAGGATGGAGTGCTGGTGCGGGAAGAGAGGCGTACTGAGACAGTTACGGTGCAGGTCTTAGCTGGTGTTCCTGAGGCCAGCTCTTTTCTCAATTTGGGTCACCTGGGGAAGAAAGAGCCTCCCTTGTCCCAGAAATTGCGGCATTCCCTCACCCCTTCCTTCAGCAAGGGTTACCAAATCTCTCCACACAGACTTAAGCTCAACCCTGTAGGGGTACCGAGCCCTGGGGTCTGGGTCACAGAAGACTCCCAGATTCCCCAAAGGTTGGGATTGCTATTTCTACCTGAGCTGGTGAGAGAAATCCAGGGTAAATGGACTTTCTGTTGAACCAAATTGGTTTTATTAAGAACTCCATAGCTTGCCCCATCTCCCAACTCCCTCCTCAATAATGTCTAGAAAGACTCAGATATGAAAATGGCTAAAGCATGGCTTTGGGCGTAATCAAGTGACATGTGGTTAAAAAATAAGCAAAAGACACTTGGGATTGCATGCCATTTCTAGGATAAATCTTTCAGACATGGGTAATATCCAACGTTGGCCCTTGGGGCATTTACAGTTGTGAGACACAGTTGACACACAGAAAAATTAAATCATGAGGCCAGAATTAAGAGCATTGCGAGGACTGCGAGGCTGAGCAGGGAAGCGTAACTGCACCTGCTGCATCAGTGGAGTAGCTACTCTGTGCCATGTGCCGGGGCCACGTGGTAGCATGAGACAAGGTCACTGCCTGCAAACTTCAAGTCTGAACACGGAGGGCCTGGGTGGGCCGCAGGCTGAGGGAGCTAGGGTCCCCAAGCTTTTAAATTCTGCTCTGTTTGTGCCTCTTCCCTCCTGCAGGACATGGCTTCTCTCCATCCGCTCCAACAGCTTGTGCTGGTTCCCGGCCACTTGCAGTCTGTTTCCCAGTTCCTGCTTTCTCAGACCCAGCCTGGGCAGCAAGGTGAGAACCTGGGATTTCCGCAAAGCCCGAGTCCGGTCGATCGGGTACTACTGCTGCCTGCTGGGTCCTGGACACAGGGAACTGCTTACCCCTCTAGTGTTCAGATCAGCTTGTCGGAATAGGCTCCTGGCAGTGCCTCTGTAGGTTTAGTGCCTTCCCTACTGCCCCTGCCCAGCCTCTTGCCAGGACTGGCCCACCACCTCAGTTTCATGGAGAGTTGAGACTGAAAGCGCAGGAGTGGTTGGTGGGCAGGGGTACAGGGACGGAGGGGCCCCCTGGGAAGTGCCGCGCAGATACCCAGATACATCCTGATTCCTGGGCAATCTTGCCAGACTGATGCAGACTTTGGCCTCCTGAAGTCTGGCTGGGATTTTATTTGGATGGAGCAGCAGTGCCTCCCACAGGCTGTAGAAGGCTTTTCAGGTTGTCTTTGCGGATATGTAACTCCCAGGGAGCTTCTCTCTGGCCAAGAGCAAACAGACTATGCTCTTAATCATGATAACTAACATTTCTTGAGCACAATGTGCTAAGGGTTCTGCTAAGTGATATTCCTGACTTATTCCTTAGAATAACCTCGTAGGGTAGGCAGTTGCATTATGCCTCTGATGACCTACTGGGAAGTTCCAGAGCAGTCTGAGATCTTTGCTCTTGGCCATCACACTACACTGCTTCTCCCACTCCCGTCTCCACCAACTAGGGCTGAAAATGGTGGAGAAAGTATAAATTCTTGCCAGTTTCATAAATCCCAAGTAGAGGATTTGAAATTCCAGACTCCAAACAAAATGCAAATCTGCCTTCCATCATTAGCACCTGCCCAGACTGTAGTCCCTATACTTAGTGTTTAAGGCATCTCGGAATATCATTAGGGATGAACAGGAACATATTTGAACCTTCAAGTGTTTATTTCAGCTAAACAGCACACATCATAGGAATAGGAAGATAACATAATTCAGTGTTTGCAGAAGACAAGAGAGTGACATGAAAATGTCCCAGACACATAACCAGTGAGTTTGTATATGATGCAAGAAGAGGGGGGAAATTTGAAATTTTGAGTCAGAATAGCTCATTGCTTAAAAAAGAAAATCACTCACTATCTGTGTGTCCTTGGGGAAATTCACTTAACGTCTCAAAACTTCTATTGCCTTCTCCCTAAAAAAGAACGAATACTAAAACACTACTTCCCAAGGTTATTGAGAATTACTTGAAATAATGCAGGTGAGAAGACTTTGTACACTTCACAATGCAATATCAAGTTAGAGTTGCTATTGGTACTAAGTCTCAGTTGCTATTGGTTCCTAATAAGAGCTTTATTGCCTATTTATTTGTTTATTAAGTATAGATAGATAGCTTTATTTATTTTTATGTGGGGCTGAAGATTGGACCCAGTGCCTCATGTGCTAGGCAAGCGCTCTAGCACTGAGCCATAACCTCAGCCCAGCCTAATTATTTTAATAAGGAACAATTATCCCCTGACTTTTCATGACTGAAGAGCATAAAGGTCAACATCAGCAGATGCAGAACATCAATGACCCAAAACAGCCTAGGGACAACAGACACCCCAGGGTGCTTCTTTGGGGTGATTGGGGTGACCTGCCCCCCCATTGTCTGCTTTGCCAGTTTGATAGTCCCACCCCTTCTGTGAGAGTTTGGAATTCCAGTTGCAGGTTTCCCGAGGTTGGGGGTCACCTATCATGGCCACAGACAGGCAGAGCCTTTATGGACATGGAGAAAGAAGGAGAAAGAGGTCCCCAGGCAGTGCCGCAGGTGTTACCTTACCACCCAAGGGAGTGTCCTTCCCCTCTTTCTGCCCTTCCTTTCAACTAAACAGTGTCCTGGTTGGCCGGAAGCCTCTGACCAATGGCTCACTGCCCTTCAGAGCTGCATGGCGCCATCTGCTTGGTCTGACATTCCTGCAGATTTAGCATGGCCTTTTGTAGCCATCCCAGTTACTTCCCCGCAGGAAAAACTGAAATTCTCATCTCCCACTGAGATTCTCAGCCATCGCCCTGCACCCTGCCCTCAGGGTTCCTAGCCCTGCTAGTCAGATCCCAGCCTAGATTGGGTTGACCCTCCTTAGCCTTTGTGCTTCTCCAGGCAGGCAGACAAGCGGAAGGACTGGTTTGGGGACTGCTGTTTACATCTCTGTTTATCCCTGTGTCTGGTTTGCCTCCGCCTGTATGTGGCAATACCTGGCAGTGCCTATGGGGGCCTCTCCACAGGGCTCCAGGAGGGTCTAGAGACTTGATCAGTAGCAGGTGGGGGGACAGTACTCCTTGGTTCCAGGGTTGAGCGTGTCCTTCAGATGGCCTGGTATTTATTGTTTCTTCCTTTATCTGTCCCCCCTTTACAGGTCTGCAGCCAAATCTTCTCCCCTTTCCACAACAGAACAGCCTCATCCTCCCACAGACGGGGCCTGGCCTTGCATCCCAGGTAAACACCACATTCCTCCTGTTTACTCTCGGAATGTCTTAGCTCTAGGCAGAGTTCAGCTCCTTGGGGTTTCCCTATTTCTTTACTAGGGTACTTACTCCTCTGGGAAAAGGAATCAGCCAGGCCACTGCAGCATAGAGAAATCCAAGGTGCGGTTAGGGGAGATGGTTTTCTCATGGTCACTATAGTGAGGCTAGAATGAGAACCCAGGGGTTCCAACTCCCACTCTAACCTGCAGCGTGTTGCAGGCCCTAGTAGCTCTCCTCTGAAGACCAGGAGTCATCTAGCTCCCCAGGTATGGCAAGGTGACCACCATGTCTTCCTGGGTGCTCTCAAGCCCCAAAAAGTAGAGTTGAGTACCGTAGGCCTGATGTCCTGGACTACAAAGCCCATGTCTCTCACCTCAGGCCCACTGTTCCAGACTGTGTCCTGCAGTGGGCACAGGTCTGGGTTTAGGAGAGAGGCCATTTGCAGAGCTACCATGGTTCCACACAGTGCCTGTTTGCCACTTAGGGAAAAAAAGATGCCTCTTTATCTGGCCAGCTGCAGCTTCGTGCCAGGTGTGTGGCTTGGCAACAGCAGCAGTGGCTCTATCTACTCCCTCATCTGGGCGCTCCTAGAAGTGGCAGGACTTGTCTCTCTACAGATGGATGGGATGGTTGGAAGTGACTGCAGACACGTACAGTGTCCTTTCTCTGTGCTAAGATCCCCATGGCTTCTTAAGGGCCCCAGCTTTGCGGAGGGCTAGTGGAGGAGTGGAAGCAGGAGACGCCACCTAGTGGTTAAAAGAAATGGTGACACCAGAATGGTGAACTGCACCTTACCTCCTCCTCCTGGCTGCTTCCAGAGTCTCATGGTCATAGACTTGGATCTGGAAGAGGACCTAGTGAGAATTCAAGATAAATTCTCTCATCTTCTAACATTTGATCATGAAGAAACTGGTTGCAGAGAAACCATTTAGAAGATTATTGAGATCGTGGTAGTTGATGTGGGATGGTGCACCTGCAGTCCCAGGGCTACTTGGGATGCTGGGGCAAGAGGTTCACTTGAACCCAGAAGTTCAAAGAC
Organism: Ictidomys tridecemlineatus; assembly: GCF_052094955.1. Classification (NCBI taxonomy): domain Eukaryota; kingdom Metazoa; phylum Chordata; class Mammalia; order Rodentia; family Sciuridae; genus Ictidomys; species Ictidomys tridecemlineatus. Next base: position 103,437,399 of record NC_135480.1, read on the forward strand.
AGCCTGGGCAACATCTCAAAAAAAAAAAAAAAAAAAAGAAGAAGAAGAAGAAGAAGATTGTTCTGGAGGGTAATAAGGGATTATCTTAGAGTTATGGTAATAAGAATAGAGAGAAGGAATGGGTAAGAAGATGTTTGAGAAGTCGAATCTATGCAATTTGATAACTAATTTTTAAAATTGTTGTACCGGAGGTTAAACCCAGGGGCACTTAACCACTGAGCAACATCCCCAGCCCTTTTTTGTATTTTATTTAAAGACAGGCTCTTATTGAGTTGCTTAGGGTCTCACTAAGTTGCTAAGACTGGCTTTGAACTTGTGATCCTCCTGCCTCAGCCTCCTGAGCTGCTGGGATTACAGGCATTCACTGACCAGCTTGGTAACTGATGTGGTGTGAAGGGGATGGGGGAGGAAAGTGGTCTAGCAGAGAACTCAATAAGTATTTGTCAAATGAAAGAACAAATAATGAAAAGAAAGGTTCAAAGAAGACTGAGACTTTGCCTTGAAGGTCCAGTGTATGCCACCTCCCTGCCCATCCTCTCCCTGCAAAACAGGGACCACTCCATGATGGTTTTCAATCCATTCTGTTTAAAAGACTTTTCTTGGGGAAAAGAGTCCTTAACTTGCCTCTGGTTCTTTTCTCCTCTTCACTATAAGGATGCCCACCTGACTGGTAACCCTGAATATCTTTGGGAGAGAGGAGTTAGCTCAGTTTTGGAAAAGAGAATACCGGGAAGCAGAGAGAAAATGGATTTAGCCCGAGTTGTCCACATGGGCAGTAGCCTCTGAGCTGACACAGTGCCTGGCCCCCTAGATGTGGATTGCACTCATCTTTGTGGAATCAGAGTTATTTCAAGATTGGATTTCTGACCCTCGAACAGGCAGATTTAATAGTACATTTCCCTCCAAAAACAGATTAAAGAAAGTATTTCCTGGGGGCTGGAGTTGTGGCTCAGTGGTAGATCGCTTGCCTAGCATGTGTGAGGCACAGGATTCGGTCCTCAGCACAGCATAAAAATATATAAATAAAGTAGAGGTATTGTGTCTGTCTACAACTAAAAAATATATATTTTAAAAAAGTATTTCCTGACAACCACGAATGAGATCAAGGCACATTTCGATTGCACTGATAAATATACCTTTGATTAAAATCAAAACACTCTTACAAGAGAAAATGGTGGTGTAGAAAGTAAAGTAGGGCTCATGGAGTTTGAGACCATGTGGAAGTTCTGTTAAAGCCATGAGTTCCCGATATCCTCTGTTATCTTCAGTTGGTGCCTGTTGGACACCTCATGTTACCTTGCATATGGAAAAACACAGACAAGGTAAACACCTTTTTTCTTGTCCCATTCTGAGATTTGTTTTTGGAATCTCTGTAAACAACCTTGCAATCTCCTTTTATGGTGGAAAACTGAAAGGAGGAAATAACCTGCTCAAACAGTGAGTCATGGACCAAAACCCAGAAAGCCACCTCCCTATCCTGAACTCCTGTGGTTTCTGCCCCAGGTAGCCCAGTTATTTGCTATATCATTATAGAAACTCCATGTTCCACTTCCACACCATTACTAATACAGGACTAAATGTATCCAAGCCATCCTCTAGTGGGACCTGTTAGTAACAAACTCCACAGAGAATGTTCTTCAGCCTGTTGAAATCTTTGTGGACCTGCTTGGTATGTGTTCCCCTACCAGGCAGTTGGGCGCCCTGGGCTGCCAGGATCCTCTTTAGAACCCCATCTGGAAGCATCACAGCATCTCCCAGTGCCTAAGCATCTACCCAACTCTGGAGGGGCAGATGAGCCTAGTGACCTCGAGGAGCTGGAAAAGTTTGCCAAGACCTTCAAGCAGAGGCGCATTAAGCTGGGCTTCACACAGGTTTGGTTTGGGGGTAGGAGATGGAAAGAGTGAAGTCGAGAGAGGGGGAATGGGGCTTCCCAAGTGCAGGATTCAAGAGCTACCTGAGGCTCCATGTGTTTGGAACAAGCCCTTCATGTCCCTGAGCTCCCCGAGAAGAGAGCACAGTTATCAGTAGCGGGGCAACCGAGGACATTGCTGGTTGGGGAGGAGAGGAAGGAAGGCCCGGAAAGGACTCAGTCTATTCCGAGTCTAAGGACATATGTTCCTCTACCAGGCAGTGGGAAAAGACTTAGAAAGGAGCTGAAGTCATGGGTGGGTACTGATGGTGTTGCTGGATGTGTGATGGGGCCAGTGTGGTGGGCATGCAGGCAACAGGAGCCTGTCCATCACACCCTCCCTCTCGGTCCCCTGTGCAGGGCGATGTAGGCTTGGCGATGGGAAAGCTGTATGGCAACGACTTCAGCCAGACCACCATCTCACGGTTCGAGGCCCTCAACCTGAGCTTCAAGAACATGTGCAAGCTCAAGCCGCTACTAGAGAAGTGGCTGAATGATGCAGGTAGGCCTGGAAGAGGGGACGTGGAGGGGGACCTAGACGGGGGCCTTAGGAATCATTCCAGTGATATGTGTATGTGCGGGGCTTTAGAGGTTGCAGAAATAGCACCCCTTTCTCCTCCTCCTGATTCTAGAATGAATTGAGAAATAAGACTTAGGAGACAGGCAAGTAGAGATGACAGGATCAGCTTCATTACTGAGAAAGCTCTTTGTGGGACATGACTTTAGGTCTGTAGCCATGAAGATATGCTCCCAGGTCATTCCACTTCTTACCCTAGAACCACCCAGCCTAGACCTTAGGAATCTCCCTGGAGGTAAATCTGGGTCTGCAGGGCAGATGCACTTACCCAGATTGCTCTCTAGAGTAGATCTAGAGAGATAGGACAGTCAGGCTTCAAGAGACTCAGTGGGATGGGGAGACCACAGCACAGCACAAGGTCTTCCCTAGACACTTCTGGAGTAGGATTTAGGGGACAGGCAGCAATTGCCATCTAGACTGGCCAAGTATGCAGGAGGATCCGTGAGGATCAGTCTTTCTGAGAGGTCAAGGTTGTAAGCCAAGGGGCCAGGTGTTTGGGACAATGCCAGAAGAGTTTGGTGTCAGGGTGAGCATAAGACAGGGTTTCTCATATGGACATTTGTGGCCTATTGTTGTGGGGACTGGCCTATACATTGCAGAATAGTTAACAGCCACCTGCCCTGGGTTGAGACACCTCAAAATGTCTCCAGACACTGCCAAGTGTCCCCAGGGGAGTGGTGGTGCAGTGGCCCCTATTTGAGAACCCCTGGTCTAGGTGAAGAGGGCAGACAGGGCAGGGTGGATAGCCAGAGTGGGTATGTGACCCTTGTTGAAGTCCCTCCATGCAGAAGCTTGGGAGGGAGCAAGGAAGTCCTGCCCCATCAGGCCGGCCCTGAGACAACTTCTACTGAAGCACTGAAGTAGAAGAAATGATCAGAGGTGCTGGGTGTAGTGGCACACACCTGTAATCCCAGCTAATTGGGAGGCTGAAGCAGGAGGATCATAAGTTGAAGGCCAGCCTAGACAACTTAGCAAGACCCTGGCTCAAAATAAAAAGGGATGGGGATATAGCTCAGTGGCAGAGTGAACCTGATTTCAAGCCCCAGTACCAAAATGAATAAATAAATAAATAAGAGAGAGAGAAGAAGAAAAGAAATGACTAGAGGGCCCGAGAATCTTTGAGAAAGGGCCTATGGATCATTGCAGAGTGACCCCGACTGATGCTTCAGTCCTTCCTAAGGCATAACCCTCCTGCCCAGTTACAGCCTTAGCTTCAGCACTCTTGCTGACCAACAAATGGCTTCACTACAAACATTCTGCCACCAAGTACCAGTGTCTTTGGCTCAGAATGCCATTTTACTTGGTGTTCACATCCAGACATATCTCTAAGAAACAAAGTCGCCAGTGTTACTTGGAGCTCTGCCCGTGCCCACTCACACCCACACATGCCGCTCATGTCCGGACTTCCCTGAACCATGACCGCAAACACTGGAGACTGTGGTGAGAGGCAGGAGGACCTTTGCCCAGAGCAACGAGAAGAAGCAGGATCTTGGTCTGTTCTGGGTCCCCTGTTGCGGGAGGGGGCCCGTCCTGAAAGAGCTACTGCAGAACCCACTGGGAAGGGCTGTAGGACCTCGAGTCCACCGTGGCAGGGCCTGACCCCCTGTGCATCCCCTTCTCTGAGCTTCTCTTGCTCTTGTGCCTCCCTCAGAGTCCTCTCCGTCAGACCCCTCAGTGAGCGCACCTAACTCCTACCCCACCCTCAGTGAAGTGTTTGGCAGGAAGAGGAAGAAACGGACCAGCATCGAGACCAACATCCGCCTGACTCTGGAGAAGAGATTTCAAGATGTGAGCAGCCCCCTCTGTGAGAATGGGTGGGCCGACCTGCTCAGGTGGACAAGGAGGCACCACAGGGCTGGGAAGCTGGGCCCTGGGCACCAGCTCTTTCCCCAGCACACCTGTCACATCACCTTCTGTCTCCAAGTGCCCTGGGATTTGAGTGGAAGGCTGCCCTTCACCTAGGGTTCCAGAAGCATCTCCCCACCACTGAACCTTTGTGTTCTGGCATTTATTTGGAATCCGTTGTCCCTCTCACTAGGAGGAATATAGAGACCCAGGAGATTGTGTCCAATCAGGGTAAAGGTAAAAAATCAGGGTGTCCTATATAAACTCCATCTTTTTAAAGATAAATTTTGCATTTTTCAAATTAGAAAGATAATAAAGTTTCATCCTAAACAATTTGGAAAATACAGGGAAAGAAATAGAAAGAAAAAAATGTACCCTCCAGTGCTATCTGAATACATGTTCTTCTATTCCCTTTTCCTGTGCACATTTAAGTGCTTGTGACCATATTGTGCACTTGTTATCATATTATATGTTTTTATGAACTTTTGTGACAAAAGCATGTGGAAGCTATGGACCCCACCGGGAGCCAGGGAACAGAAGCCCAAGAGCTTCCAGCCAGGATCTCTCAGATTCCAGCCTCCAGAGCCATGCTTGGTACCACCCACCTCTGAGGCCCAGGCTCTCACCCAAACTTATAGGCCTGAGCCTGAGATTGCCACCCCACTAGCAGATCCCCCAGTGCATTTGACTCAGGGACTTGATGGTTGCATACTGCTGGCAGGATTCCCAAAGCTGGCATTCCCTTCTCAGAACAGGACAGTATAGGGTGGTTGCAGAAGTGTGGAGAGAGGGGCTCAACCACAGACTGGAGCTGGGTTGATGGCACATGCCTATAATCCCTGCTGCATGGGAGGCTGAGACAGGAGGATCACAAGTTCAAAGCCAAGTCTCAGCAACTTAATGAGGCCCTAAACAACTTAGCAAGACCCTGTCTCTAAATAAAATATTTATAGGGCTGGGAATGTGGTTCAGTGGTTGAGTGCCTCTGGGTCTGGGTTCAATTCCCAGCACCAAAACATAAAAATAGACCTGGGTGGCAGGGCCTGAATGAGGCATGATGACCTCATATTCTTGCACAGCTACCCTGAAGACGTGACAAGGGCACGAGTTTTAGCATCCTCCTCTCCTTGTAAGAGATGACAAGAGGAAGGATATCAGGTTCTGAGAAAGCACGGGTTCTGGGGATTCTGCTCCCCACCCCACGTAGCTCACCCTGGACCTCTGTCCTCAGAGCTGCTCCTGAGGGAAGGAGCGAGAGCCGAGACCTGCTGTTATGGAGCCTGTACTCTGTCAGTTCTTTGCTTGGCAATTTACACACATTTTCTCATTTAATCCTCACCGTAACCCTCCATGATGGGCACTATTGTTCTTATTTCATAGATAAGACTGAAGCTCAGATAGGGTAATAAAGTTTCCCAAAGACACACAGTGTGTAGTGATTAAGAGGATCCCATCCTAGAACTGACTCTAAAGCTTCTGATCCATATATTGTCCAATCCTGCTTCTTTGGAACATCTATCCCTCATTCCTGATTTTTGATCCTGTTCCCTTCTGCTGATCACATTCTGTCCCTTCATCCCTGTAGAACCCTAAACCCAGTTCAGAAGAGATCTCCATGATTGCAGAGCAGCTGTCCATGGAGAAGGAGGTGGTGAGGGTCTGGTTCTGCAACCGACGCCAGAAGGAGAAGCGAATCAACTGCCCTGTGGCCACACCCATGAAGTCACCTGTCTACAGCTCCCGGATGGTAAGTGGCCAGGAACCAAGTGCCTGCCAGGTACTTATGGGCAGTGCAGAGGGATGGGGGCGCGACACAGAGTCACCTGCACCCTGGGAAGGTGGTGGTTAGTGGGGCGCAGGATATGCAGCACATAAATAAGCAAGGAGATGCTGAGTGTAATACATAACATAAAGAAGACCGGAAGGGCAATGGGGTGTAAAGTGATGGGTGGGAGGATTTTTAAGAGTGAGATTAGCGAGGACCTCTTTGTTAAGGTAGCATTTGAGCAGAACTCTAAGTGTTGCTAGGAAATGAAATACGTGGATATCTGGGGGAAAGAGGGACCCAGGCAGAGGGCCAAGAAGTAAAAGATGCTGCATGTTCCAGGAGCAGCAAGGAAGCCATTGTACCTGGGGCAGAGCAAGGGGAGGAAGGAAGGAGAAGTAGCGGGGAGCAGACTCCCCCAGGGTCTCGGAGTTCACCAAAGGACCTGAGATTCTAGTTTCAGTAGAGCGAGAGATGGTTGGAGAGTCCCACAGGGAAGTCTGAGCGGGTTGACATGGGCTTCTGCGTGGAGAGTGACCTGGGTGGAGACGAGGAGAATTATGGTCATCAGCCTGAGAGCGGTGGAGGCTTGGCTGGGGTGGTAGTCATGGATGGTAGCCATGGTGACGGGGGTGAGACATGGTAGGACTTTGCATAAACTTCAGCTGTGGAGCCAACAGGATGTGCCAATGACTCAGTAGGGACTGTGAGGAAAGGAGCAAAGGTGACTTTAAAGGTTTTGGAAACTGCGCAGCTGGTTGGGAGGCCCCATCAGCTTTAGAGATGAAGATGGCAGGAAAAGCAGGCTTGAGGGACAAAAGAACTTGAGAATTTGGGGCGGTTTTATTAAGTTGGACATGCTACTAGGCATCCAAGAGGAACTGGGGAGTTAAGTCTGTGACTCTGGTGTCCAAGGGAAAAGTCAGGGTGGGAATAATTTGGAGTTCCAGGAATATATGTGGAAATTTGGGGGATAGGGGAACACGGGACCTGGATGGCAGGGGAGAAGATTTTCTCCCCTATCTCTGGGACGGTGATGGTTGAAGGTCAAGAAAGTTGAAATGATGATGTCCTTGGGTCTTCTAGCACCTACTGTGGTTGAAATTCAGCCTTGTTGGACCACTCCTCAGTATTTATCCTAAAAAATTAAAATCAGCACACTATAGTGATACCTGCACACCCATGTTTAGAGCAGCACGGTTCACAGTAGCCAAACCGTGGAACCAGCTAGTGTCCATCAATAGATGAATGGATAAAGAAAATGTGGTAGACCTATATAATGGAGTTTTATTCAACCATAAAGAAGAATGAAATTATGTCATTTGAGGAAAATGGATGGAACTCGACAACATTGTTAAGGGAAGTAAGCCAACTCAGAATGTCAAGAGTTATATGTTTTATCTCATGTGGAAGCTAGAGAGGAAAAAGGAAAAGAAATGTGGGAAAGGATCTCATGAAAATAGAAGGGCCATCAGTAGAGGAAAGGGACCAAGGAGAGGGAAGATGGAGGAAAAGGGGAAATACTGGGGAATGATGTCGGCCAAATTATGTTGTTACATGGTGTTATATGTATGGCTATGTAACAACAAATTCCACCATCATATATAATTATAATGCACCAATAATCAAAATTGAAAAAAAATCAGCCTTATCAGGGTGAGACACAGCAATTTCATAAAAATTATATCACTATTGAGTTTTCACCAAACATCTGTTGACCACCTACTGGTCTTTGTGCTGAGAGCTGGTATCTTTTTCTAACCATGAAAAGATAAATACCGTTTGTTCCCTGTCCCAGAGGACCTCGCTGCCTAGCAGAGGAGGCAGACAGATAAACAAACGACGAACAACAACATGATCATTTCTCTAGCACTTACTAACAGACCTTGGGAGGTGACGGTTAGGGACACTTCTCCAAGGAGATCATTAATACCTGAGCTCAGTCTAAAAGGGCAGGAAGGAATGAGAGGCGGGGAAGTGTGAGGCGGAGCTCTCCTCAGAGAGCAGGAGAGCAGCCACGTGGAGCAGATCATATGGCTCATTCACCCAACTGCGAATAGTTCCAAGAGGAGGAGCCTTGAGAGACAAGGCTGGGTTGATATTGAAGGATGGTGTGTGGACTTAAATGAAGGTTTGCTGGGAGGCTGAGGCAGGAGGATTGTGAGTTCAAAGCCAGCCTCAGCAACTAAGTGAGGCCCTAAGCAACTCAGGAAGACCCTGTCTCTAAACAAAATACAAAATAGGGGCTTAGGATGTAGTTCAATGGTTGAGTGCCCCTGAATTCAATTCCTGGTATAAAAAAAAAAAAAAGAAAAAGAAAAAAGGAAAAAAGAAGTGAAGGTTTGGGAGAATCATTGAAGAATTTCAAGCAGGGCATTGGCTCCGAGTGATGGCTCTGACTGCAGGATAAAGGGTGGCTTGAGGGATATAATATGCACTGTAGAGAGAACAGACAGGATGTGAGCACATTTATCCAACAGAGGAGAAATGAGGGTGAAGCAAGCCATGGTACAAAAGAGATTCGAATGAGAAGCCGAAGGTTGTGGTTAATAAATCAAAAGCTGGCTGGGAGCAGGAAGGGTGAGGAGGGACAGAGAAACTTTTGAGGAGACTCTGAGCATTCAGGCTGGGCTGGGGCAGGGGTAGACAGCAGCGCCCTGTAGGAAACTGGACAGTGGAGAGGAGTTGGTTTGGGAGTGAGGAAAAGTGATGGTTTAGCTTTGTACATCATGATGATCTAAGCAAGAATGTCCCTGGGCACTGGAATGATGGGTCTGGAGGTCAGAAGAGAAGCCGGGATGGAGACCTGGACAGGGCAGTCACAAGCACACGGGCCAAGCTTGAAATCCTGGGAGAGAAGATGTTTCCCTGTGAAGCTTGTATGGAGGGAGTAAAGAGGAAGGTCCACACTCCAACCCCGAGTACCCCCAGCAGAGGAGGAGGACCAGGGACAGAAACTGAGAAGCAAGAGCCAGAAAAGTTCAAGAAATTGCAAGCAGGTGGTGTGAGAGGTGTGGGCAGGGGTGAGCCTGTAGGCGAGTCACAGGAACACACGAGAAAGTCACTTAAATCAGAATGGGGTCCTGGAGAGTAGATCCCCTCATATGCTTGAAGAAGAGATTAGGAATTAGTAAGAACTGCACACAAGAGGAAGGAGCAGCTTTCGAGAAGCCCTGCAGTTATAAAACAGCATGACGCCTTTGGGGAATCACACATATTTCAGTCTGGCTCCAACCAAGGGTTTGCGATTAAAAATTAGAAAGGTTGATGAGGGCTGGAAAATGATGTGTCATGGATTCTGCGTTACCCTGAAAGCCACAAGGAACCGCTGAATATTTTAAGTTGGAAATAACATGGTAGCCATTCATCATTGCTTCTTCAAGTATTCACTGCATGCTTGGTACTAGGGATACCATGGTGTACAACATACATGTGATTCCTGCTTACAGAAAACACACTGAATAAATGCTGTTGTGATGGGTGCCAAAAAGGATGTGCAGGTGTTTAAGGACTCACCTCCTCCAGGGTGTCAAAGGCTTCCTTGAGAAAAGATGTTTAAACCGACCTCATAAAAAAGAATGGCACTATTGATATGAATGGGGAAAAGTGTCTGAGTTGGGGGGTTTAGGCAGGAGCAACCATCGGAAAGAACATTTTAGGCAGAGGAGAGAGTATATGCAAAGGCCCTGAGTCAGGCAGGGATGGGGAGAAGAGGAATCATAAAGATTGGGATTGGGGGAGCCCAGGAGCAAAACAGAGTGTGAATGAGGAGGCTGGAGTGGGAGGCAGGGGTGGGCATTTGTAGGGCATTGGAGGCCATGTTAAGGAACTTGGTCCATGCCATAAGAGCTTTGGGATCTTTGAAGATGGGGCTTTGGTTAGAAAATGTAGGAGGCAGGTCTCACAGTGGTTCATTTCCACCCAGGACACCAACATGGGAGGAAGGGTGAGTGAGCTTCATTTGTTATTGTCATTCCCTGATCACATTTTTTGAGGATCTGCAACTCCCAGGCCTGGGTGAAGGTACTAGTGATACAGCAGAGAACTGCACAGGCATTGCCCTGCTCTCCGAGGCCTGCAGCCACAGGGGACAAGCACATGATAACACACACACATGTGATGTCATTCTCTTTTTCCCCTGTCTTCACAAGACAAGGACATGGTTTCTTCTGCTTCTGATATGAAATGATCTCCAAAATATATAGTTAATTTAGAAAAAGGAAAAAGACAAAATGGTGCATACCAGTGTGGGCATAATTTTGGTTACCATATTTATAAACAATAAAAAAGGGGCCAGGTGCAGTGCTACACACTATCACCCCAGCTACTCAGGAGACTGAGATAGGAGTACTGAAAGTTCAAGGTCAGCCTAGGCAATGTAGTGAGGCCCTGTTTCAAAATAAAAGGGCCAGGATATATCTCAGGGGTAGGGTGCATGTGTACATGAGACCCTGGGTTCAATCCCCAGTACAGAAAAAGGGGAGGGCAACATATATATGTCTGTATGTTTGCAGATGCACAGCCTGGTTTCAGAAGGAGACAGGAGCTGGGAGCGGATCACAGTGACTAAAAACATTATTATTTATTTGAAAACAACAACAAATTTCTCAGGTGTGGCAGCAAGGAGGGAGATTACTGATTATATCTCTCAGCACTGGGCCACCCCTCCCAAACTGTGCCCCAGCCTGTCTCCACCCTCCTCAGATCCCCAGCCTACTGAGGAGGCTCATTGTAAAAGGAAAGGTAAATGCAAGAGGCAAGAACCATTGCTGATTAATTAGGAAATGAGAACATGCTGCATCCTGTTAGGACAGGCTGTTCCAAACCGAGGAGGGGAGGAGTATCACATCACAGGCCCCTGGCAGAACTGTCTGTCAATATCCGTTGAAAACTCTGGTTAGAGCTCCTGTGTCAGCTTGAGAAGGAGCGGGGAGTGAAAGCATGCAGATTTCAGCTCAGAAGACGAGTTGAAAACCATCTATAGGTGTGCATCGGTAGAGAGCATTTTCCTTTAGGAAGGAAGGAAACTAACCTTTAACAAGCTGGCCCTCTTTGCCAGCCATGGGGTTGGAAGCTTTATGGACATTATCTCATTAAATCTTAATTAAAAGAAAATATCAGGGAGATGTTCCTGCTACTTTACAGATGAGAAAACTGAATCTCAATGGGGTTGAATAACTTGCCTGGACTCATGCAGACATGACATGGATGAGGGGCCAGGTCTTCTGCCCAGATCCATCCATTCTGTTATATCTTGTTCTAGGGTAGTGACAGTGAGGGGGAGCTCAAACTCAGTTATCTTAAGTCCCTTTCTAATCTCAGACTTGATGATGCTACAGAGTATCCAGGGCAAAATAAAAAGCTCCAGAGATCAACATTCAACTCCTCCCATTGTCTCTGGAGAATCTGTGGTGCATTCACCCATCAGGGGGGGTTGGCCAGAAGCAAGGTTGCTAGGGCTGCACTCTACTGCCCTGAACTCGGGCAGGGTTTTCTCAGGAAGGGAGAAGTGGGAACTGGAAATGAGGCAGCAGCTGGCAGCATCTGCTAAGCATAGCCCCGAGGCTTGCTCATTTTCCCACCAGGACATTCAGGCAAGGCACCTTCAGCCTGGTAGTGTCAAAGAAACTTTGCTGGGGCACAGCAGTGTCGGGGAAGGCAGGGTGTCAGGACCAGGGAGCTTCCAGAACAGACCAGGGCGAGATCTGGATGGGGCAGTACGTGGTCCACAGGCCTTCTTATAAGAAGAATGGGGTGTAGGTTTGGGGAATAGGAAATCAATGAAGTCAAGCCTTGGTCTCTGCAGTCTGGAACCCAGCATGTTGGGAGTAGGACCCAAGGTTGGAAAAGGTAGTGGGAGTGGATACTTACAGCCTCTCTTGCCTTTCAGGTCTCTCCCTCAGGGACTTTGGGCCCCCTCACTGTCCCTCCTGTCCACAGCACCATGCCTGGAACAGGTGAGCTTAAAAATAATATTTCTAGATAGCTCCATAATTCCTTTAGATAACAGGATATTAGAATCAGAAAGGATTCCTTTTAGTTCTAATATCCTGTTATCTAAAGGAGAACTAGCATCCCATAAATGCACTTCAAGGGACATTAAAATCCATGCTGAGAACAGGATTCCATAATCAAATAAATTTGGAAAGTTCTGGGTAAGAAAAGTTTAGACAAATGTGTTTGTTTTAATGGCAGCACTTCTCAGCAATCAAACACATACTACATTGCAAAATGAGCTGTAGAGAAGGCCAAAGGAAGGCAGGGTTTTCCATTACTAATTTTATTTTTTATTTTGAGACAAGGCCTTGCTAAGTTGCTGAGGCTGACTCAAACTTGCAATCCTCCTGCCTCAGCCTCCCGAGTCATTAGGATTAGAGGTGTTTGTCACCACACCTGGCTCAAACTAATTTTTAACAGGATTCTATTTTTCAAAAATCACCTGTAGCATTTCAGAGAGCCAGAGATGTTGGTGATATGTCCAAATATGCCCAGGACAACCACAGGGGCTGCTTCATATCCTGCAATAATTATCATAATTATTTTTTTTTCTTTTGGCACCAGGGATTGAACCCAGTGGTGCTTAATAGCTACATCCCCAGTCTATTTTATTTTTTCTTATATTTTGAGACAAGGTTTTGCTAAGTTGTTTAGGGCTTCACTAAGTTGCTGAGACTGGCTTTGAATTTGTGATTCTCCTGCCTCAATCTCCTAAGCCACTGGGATTATAGGTGTATACCACCACACCGAGCTCTCTCTTCCATTTTTAAAAGTGTCTTAGTTTGATGGTAAAATGTAGGTCACCCTATACATGGAACACAGTTTGGGAAGCCCAAACACAAGAATTCCATTTAGTCCAAATCTTCTATTTTACAGAGGACAAAAAAGAGTTTATGGAAGTGAAACAGGTTGGCACAGGCCACAGAACTGCTTAGTAAATGACCCAGGACCAAGATGAGACTCAAGTCCCCTTTCTCCTGGTTCAGCACTCTTTCAAGGAGATCACATGCCTTTTCTTGGGCGGAGAGGGGAAAACTAGAGTCATTAGTTATGTGCTTGGGTTCTCTTTTTCCCTGTATGCTTCTCTTTCTTTCTTCCTCTCTTCTTTTCCTATGTTTCTTATTCTTTTTCCCCTCTCGCCTCTTGGTCTAGGGCTACAGATGCCCAGCCCAGGGTGTGTCGTGAAGTAGGATGATTTTGGCATCTATCCTCCTTGCATTTGGCAAGTCCTGAACTTGCAGAACCAGCCACACTGCTCTTGAGGGCCTGGGCTGCAGAGAGCATCTGCCATCAGAGTCTCTCTGGGGACAGGTCAGGCCATCGGGTGGACATTGATGCTAATGCGATAGGAAGTGGGCAGATGGGTAGGGGAAGGGTGAGGTCCCTTTGGGGATATACCAGGAAGTCAGGTGTTAAAAAGGCCATATCACAACATCCCAGGATCCAACAGCATTCATTTCCCTCTATTTTTGCCTCTCCTTGTCCTTAGTAACGTCATCCTGTTCCCCTGGGAACAACAGCAGGCCTTCGTCTCCTGGCTCAGGACTCCACGCCAGCAGTCCCACTGCGTCTCAAAATAACTCCAAAGCAGCCATGAACTCCTCCTCCAGCTTTAACTCCTCAGGGTAAGACCCAGGGGGGGAGTACAGAGGCAGCCGGCAAGCCCAGGGGCATGTGAGGAGTTGGACCAGTGCCTTGGGACAGAGAGCTTGTCATAGGACTGGAACAGAGGAATGGGCTGGCAGGGAGAGAACAGAGTGGACAACTAGACTGGACCATGTCCCTAGGGAACAGGGATTTTAAAATTAAACTGCAGCCAGGGAGCTGTCCTAGGAAGGAGCTGATGTCAACAAAGCCAAAATTTCCATCCTCACTTGGACAATGGAAATTTCCAAGCCATCCTGTCGAAAGAACCAGGTCTTCTGCTGGGCTCAGGGGCACGCTGGTCCATGTCAGGAACCCGGTTCTCGGGATGTTCTGACACCAGCCAAGAGCTTAAGCACAAAGAACACCCTGGGCTTTAGGCATGGATGATACCAGGAAGGAGGGAGGTGATGCCAACCCCTACTCCCACTGCCGCCTGGGCAGCAGTGAGGACAGCAGCCTCCAGGGCTTTGGAAGTTGGACTCTAGGTTCTAGACCTGAACTTGTAAGAAGAGATGCATCTGCTTGTCCCAATCCAGGTGGTTCAACAAGACAGTCAGCTTTTACTGGCCAATTGTGGTGTAGTCCCCAAAGATGGAATTCCCCTGGTACTAGAGAGATAAAGGGGGAGAGAGAGAGAGAGAGAGAGAGAGAGAGAGAGAGAGAGAGAGAGAGAGAGACATCAAATAATATATTATTAGGAGCTTTACAAAATTACTTTGAGGTATGAGACATATTGGAAAGTCTACGATTCAGTGGGGTTTTTTGGTGTATTGCCAAGGTCATTCAACCATTACCATTACCTAGTTCCAGAACATTTTCATTTCACCCCAGAAAAACCCCTGTATGTGTTAGTGGTCGCTCCCATTTCCATCTTTTCCAAGCACATTAGTTACTTTATGATAGACCTGTTTCCTTCTTCCTTCCAGATCTTGGTACCGATGGAATCATCCCACCTACCTCCACTGAGACCAGAACGTTCCTCCTGCTGCACCTGGCCCTGTATGACCCCCCACCCCCAAGGAAGGGAGCCACGCCCCCTCTATGTGGACAGATTACTTTCAGAAGCGTGGAAGAAAAGCCCCACTATGAGTGAACCCAGACTCTTGCCTTCTTCAGGAGCAAGGGCTTCCAGAGAGCCAAACTGTGATAGAGCCATGTGCTGACTCTAATGCTCTTGAAATACATCTCCCTCCCAGGAGGTTTTCGTTTTCACCGTCTTTGCCTGTGCCCTGAGCTTCTACCATGACTTCACCAAGGCAATAGTCCTTCAGAGAAAAGGACTTCTTGTCATTATTCTCCAACTCATCCATGGGATTCTGGGGACAGCCATTTGCCTGGTGTGCCATACTGCCAGAGACAGTGGTTTTGATTTTGAACTTAGCCACAATCCCAAACTGATCCCAAAATCTGTGGAAAGATTTGAATCCTGTCTCTACCAAAGCCTGATGGTTTCTCTGTTTAGTAGTTTTCCCAGTGATTCACCATTTCACCCTATTTTCTTTTTAAGCTCACCCTTTTTTCTTTCTACAAACAGATCCATCCCCCCCCCCCTCTCTGTCTCTCTCTCTCTCTTTTGGGTGGGGGATACTGGGGATTGAACCCAGGGGAACTCTACAAAAACTGAGCTATATTGCTAGTTCTTTTTTTATTTTTAATTTTGAGACAGGATCTCACAAAGTTGCCCAGGCTGGTCTTAAACTTGTGATCCTCCTGCCTCAGCCTCCCAAGTTGCTGGGATTACAGGCATGTGCCACACCCAGCCAGCTCCATCCATTCTTGCATTCTCCCAAGTACCTTCCTCTCTACAGATGGCTGAGCCACCATCTGTCCCCTGGGCATGCTGCTCTGCCCCCTGGTGCTCTTCTGTTGGCTCACATCTACCCCAGAGTTCAAGAGTACTTGCTTTCCCTCTCTTTCCCCGTGTTTCTCCTTAGCCCACCCTCCCTCTTTCTCCTGGCTACATAAAAGGAAGAACCCAAGAGCAAACACACAAATGTTGTTGGCAATCTGTACATAGTGTTTTCCTGGTTTTACATTATGTTCTTCTCTCCTTAATGTGGAATTTTCCAGAAAGATGTTTAACTCAGGTGTGAATTTTGAAGATGTCTCTGTAATATTTTATCTTCTTTAAAAAAAAAGAAAAAAGGAAAAAAATACCAAAGTGTGAAATACTTCCAGAGTTCCCTCTCAGGCTGGGAGTCTGCTGACTTTTTTGGGAATATTATCTCTAGAGTCTCCTTTGTGGGCCAGTGTGTAGAGCTCTAACATGAAGCCATCCCAGAAATGGTCACTTTTTTTTTCTTTTTTTAAAGACTGCATATCCAGGAAACTGTTGAGACCCAAAGGAATCTCTCGGTTTCTAAATAAATCTGTATAGTGATGACATAAACTATGTCATCATTGGTAGAAGAAGTTTAGATTACCGTGTTGTGCCTTTTCGTTGTGAGGAGTGGGAAAGGGGAGGGGATGTGAGTGCATATAAAGAAATGGGGTGAGAAGAATGATTCAATTGGTACAGGAAGTGTATTGCCCCCAAAGGGGAGGCTAAAGATGGTCTACATTGACACAGGGCCCTAACGAGTTCAGAGTTCTTACTTCTTGGGATACAACTATCTTGGGGCACAGTAGGCAAGAATTATTTTCCTCATTTTGTAAGTGGGACAATGGTGAATATTTAAGACCAAGTCACTCAGAGACTCCAGAGGTGGAGCTGAGGAGAATCTCTCTTATCTCAGATGTCCTGAACATTAATTATAATTTATTCACAACATGAAGCCTTAGAAATTTAAGGCAGAGTAAATTTCATAACCATATATATGAAGAAGGTTGAGATGCAGACAAGGCATCCTTGTGTTTTCTCTTAGTTGAATAAAAACTTAAGCAGCTACACATCTGGGCACAGTGACACAAACCTGTAATCCCAGTGACTCTGGAGACTGACAGAAGGATTGAAGTTCTAGACTCAGAAATGTAGCAAGACTCTGTTACAAAATAAAAGGGACCGGGGATGTCATTCAGTGGTAAAGCACCCCTGGGTAATGGTGAATGGGGAAAAACTAGAATTAATATTAAACAGTTGTTGCAAATAGTAGCATCCACATGGGAAACCTACACATAAATCCTTAGGAGTGGACTCCTCTGGATGTTTGAATAGGGCTTACTCTAAGACTTGTAGTTCATGCCATGAGGTAGGAGAAAGGCTATTGGTAGCAGTTACTTTCTCAAGAAAAAGATCCACAACCACAAGAATGGGACCCTATTTAGAATAAATTATACTCCACCAAAAAAAAATGGGGGGGGGGCGAGAGAGAGAGAGAGAGAGAGAGAGAGAGAGAGAGAGAGAGAGAGGAAGAAGAAGAAGGGGGAAAAAAGATCTAGTTAAAATCAGTGAGCTGAAAGTTGGTCTCTTGCACTGTCCCCAAACTCTGGTTTTCATCCAAGGGCTCATGGTTTTTTTTTTGTTTTTTTTTTGGTACCCAGCATTGAATCCAGGGATGCTTAACCACTGAGCCACATTCCCAGCATGTCCTCCCCCCCCTCACATTTATTTTTTTTATTTTGAGACAAGGTCTTGCTAAATTGCTGAGGCTAGCTTTGAATTCATAATTCTCTTGCCTCAGCCTCCTGAGTCACTGGGAGTGTAGGCATGCACAGCCATACCCAGCAGCCCATGATTTTTATGAAAAACAAAATTGTAGCCTAATTGTTCCATCTCTGTAGGTTCCATTGACTGGGACATTTGCTGCACAGAGTCTAACCTGGAAGTGAGTACAAATTTAACTTTCATGTCTGCATGATTCTTTGAAATCCATAATTCCAGGGAAGTTGACTAGAAGTTTGGTTAGTTTCTTCAGCATCTATTTATAGATAAGAATCTAAGGGCAACAACCAATCATTGTTAGTGGGGAAAGAAAAGAGGAAAAGATTGTTACTGTTGCTTTTCAAATTTTATTTCATTCTTTGTTTGATCTTCAGTTCACTCAAAGCTGGTGAGTACAACTGTGGGCTCCTAAGGCAAAGGATTTTTGGTTCAATTCAGGGAAGGCACTTATTAACCCCAGGTCTCAAATCAGAAAGTCTGCCCTGAGGCCTAAATTTCTGGGTGCAGTGATCCCCTCTATGGGTACTTTGCATGCTCCTGGTATATCTTTGGGAGTTCCTCTGCTCCCATAGATTGTGTGTGTGTGTGTGTGTGTGTGTGTGTGTGTGTGTGTGTATGTGTGTGTCACAAGTGGTGCTATTAATAATTACTCGGAGGTGGATTGTCTTTAAATGCCAGTGTATATTTAATCACACCAATCATCAAATATAAACAATTAATACAAAAAGTGTTGGGTGTGCGGGAGCACCCCAACTACAATTCAATGCACGATAATTAAACACTATAAGCAAATCACACAATCCTAGGCTAACCACAAGCCCCAAAATACCTCCAATGCCACGTGACTTCTCTTACCCAAAGAGCAGACTTGTCCTTGTCTGGTGGTTCTCTCCAACCAATGGCTGGATGTCAGAGAATGGTGGAATCAGTCCTGGACAGTCAGCAAGGTGGCCAGTCTCACTGATGTCCTTGGAGCAAAATATCTTTAAGGTGGCAGGACAAGCAATTTAAACACAGTTCCAAGTTGGTGGTGTACATTTGTGATTAGTTACACCCAGTGAAAGTCAATGTCCATTGTTACGTCTGGTGAGGTGATATAATTGCAACTGGGCATGTTCTTCGTGCATGTCCATGGAGCTGTGCTCCCTATCAATTGTATCCAGTCATTGCTAAGCTTGCCTATAGCTAGTGTCCTTTACAGCTCCTTATCAATTGCAAGCAGACATGACTAAGCATGTCAATGGCTGCTGTTCCTTATGGCCAGCAACTTAGTGAATCCCAGCATGTCCCAGCCTGTCTATGGCAGATGCTCCTTACAGTGTGGAAGCAGACCCTTGGAGTTGGGGCTTATTTTTTTTTCTCAGTGTCCCCATACTTAACATTGTGCCTACACATAATAGGCAATTAAGATTTTTTTAAAGTTAGATATGGTCCTTTTTCTTTTGTCCTTTATTTATTTATCTTTATGTGGTGCTGAGGATCAAACACAGGGTGAGGCAAGTGCTCTACCATGAGATACAACTCCAGCCCAGGCAATTAAGATTTTTGAAGTAGAATTTCTTTTTTTTTCCTCTAAACAACTTCTAATATTATCTACTGTGGTAGGAGATACAAATTCAAAACATAGTATACATATTAGGAGATCTAGTCCAATTAGTACCATATCTTGGTGGTTAGGAGCACCCCAAAATTATCTTCCCTGAGATCATGCCCACCTGTGCTTCCTATTTTTTTTTTTTAGTTGTTGAAGGACCTTTATTTTATTTATATGTGGTGCTGAGACTCGAACCCAGTGCCTTGCACATGTAGGTAAGAACTTTGCTTCTGAGCCACAACCTCAGCCTCCTTTGCTTCGTATTAATCATGTCACTTTGGGAAAATTCTCTCCTGTTCTGTGCCTTAATTTCTCACCTGTAAAATGGATGTAAAAACAGATCCCATTCCTTAATGTTATGATGAGGATTGAATGAATTAATATTTGAACAATGCTTAAATTATGTCTGGTGAGTTAATAAGGCAATGCTGTATAAGTGTTGTCAGTGTTATTGTGATTATTGGGTCGTTGTTATGAAATCAGTGAAAAGTTTCCTGTTCTCTGCTCTCCCTAATAACCCAAATCTTTCCTGGGGGATTCCAGTATTAACAAGGATCTGTTTTGGTGGAACAGAGATTGTGGCCAAAGATATATAAATTAATAAAGTTTAATCCCAAGTTATGGTGTTTGAACCTGGAATCCTAGTCACCCAAGCCTAAAGGACAGGTGCCTTCCTTAATCACCTCAGCCTTTGGACTCCTGAAGGCTTTAATGCTGTATTCTTTTTTTTTTTTTTTTTTTTTGAGAGAGAGAGAGAGAATTCATTTATTTATTTATTTTTTAGTTTTTGGCGGACACAACATCTTTGTTGGTATGTGGTGCTGAGGATCGAGCCCGGGCCGCACGCATGCCAGGCAAGCGCGCTACTGCTTGAGCCACATCCCCAGCCCAACGCTGTATTCTTTTATGGAAAATGGTGGCAACAAAAAGAAAGTCCCAAATGCAGATACAAAAGAATGAAAAAAAATACTATAATCAAAACAAACAGGGGAAAGGTTGAGATTTGCATACTATCCATTTACTGAAATGAATCTTGGGATGTTTTCTTTCTTCAAGGTATCATCACCTTTTATTAGGTCTATTCCAACACATTTGTAACAGGTCTTCTCCAATTCATCTTATAGTGATTTGTTAAAATTTAAAATTTAGTCATGTCTGCTTGCAATTTGTTAAAATTCAAATTCTGATTTAGTAGTTCCAGAGCAGGGTTCTCAATTCTGCACATCTGAATTGCGGGGGGTGGGGGTGGGGGATAAAAATAGTTGATACACAGAAATTCTGATTCACTTTGATGTATGGACAGGACATCAGGATTTAAAAAATCTCCTAAAATCCCAGGCACCATGGTATACCCTGTAATTCCAGTATGGGAAGTTGAGGTAGGAGGATCATAAGTTCAAAGCCAATTTCAGCAATTTAGTGAGGCTAAGCAACTTAGTGAAGTTCTAAGCAACTTAGTGAGATCCTGTCTCACAATAAAAAAATCTATAATTATTTCAATATTAATTCTATTGGCCAGGTGTAGTGGGGGAATTCCTGAAATCCTAGTGGCTTGGGAGGCGAAGGCAGGAGGATAGCAAGTTCAAAGCCAGCCTCAGTAACTTAGTGATGCCCTAAACAATTTAGTGAAACCCTATCTCAAAATAAAATATATTTTAGAGAAAGGGCTGGGCATGTGGTTCAGTGGTTAAGTGCCCCTGAGTTCAACCCCCCAGTATTCCACCCAACCCCTACAAAAACAACAACAGAAATCTATTGCCATATATAAATAAAAAAAGAACCAATAAAAAACTATGACCAAATAAAAAAATAAAAATACAATAAACAAAAAAAAATAAAAGGACTGGGGATGCTGGGGATGTGGCTCAGGGGTTAAGTGCACCTGTGTTCAATGGCTGGTAACAATAAACAAATAAATGCAAGCTCCTCAAACATTTCTTCTGTGTGATCAAGGTTGAGAACAACTGCCTAAATGTGTGAACAATTCATTGGAACCTTGTTAAAATGCAAATCCTGGTTTAGTAGTTCCAGAATTATGGTCTGATTATGTGTTTCTAATGAACTGCCAGGCAATGCAGATTCTGCTTGCCCACAGACCATGCTTTAAGTAGCACAAGCTTGGAGAGCATGGTAATATGATTCCCTTGCTCAATAAAATTGGTGGGTGTGGTGATGCATCCCTGTAACCCCAGCTACTTGGTGGGTGGGGCAGGGGGATCGAAAGTACAAGTTCAGCCTGGGCAACTTAGCCCCAGTCTCAAAATAAAATGGCTAGGAATGTAGCTCAGTGGTAGAGCACCCTTGAGTTCAATCTCCAGTATATATATACATATATAAAATCATAGGCATCTGCTGGGCCTATGATTATATATATTACACCTGTAATACTAGAAGTTGGGAAGCTGAGGCAGGAGAGTTTTGAGTTCAAACCAGCCTCAGCAATTTAGTGAGACCCTAAGCAAATCACTGACACCCTGTCTCTAAATAAAATATAAAAAAAAGGGCTGGGGAGGCTGGGGTTGTGGCTCAGTGGTAGAGCACTCGCCTAGCTTGTTCGAGGTGCTGGGTTCAATCCTCAGCACCACATAAAAATAATAAAATAAAGGTATTGTGTTCAAGTACAACCAAAAATATTTAAGAGGTGGGGGTTCTGAGGATGTGGCTCAATGGTTAAGTACCCCCCTGAGTTCCATCTCTGATACAAAAACAAACAAATAAACAAACAAACAAAACACATAGGTTTCCTCTTTTCCGTGTAAGAAGATCCCCAACCCTGCTGCCTGGCATCATAGAAGCAGTAAATGCCCTCTAACATCATTGGTTCTCAAATGCAATCGATCATCTGAATGACCTGGGGCAGGTAAAAAAATCTACAGATTCCTGGATCCCCCACCAAACTTATTAAATCACAATATTCAAGGTGACATCTGCATAAGGGTATTTTGAAAACATTTTCCAAGTAGTATGCATTGTAAACAAACTTTAGATACTTCAACATGCTTTCAATAGTTTTCCATTATTCAGTCAACAAACTGCATCTGCACTAGGGGGGAAAAAGATGAAAATAGTGCCACCCTTACCTTTGAGGGGTTGACAAGATAAATGACCTAATGAGAAGATTTAATATGCCCAATGCATAAACACATCTGCTAAAGATTTCGTCTTTTGAAGAATGTGTGGGTCCTCAGTACCCCATCATTGTTCATCTTGATCAAAAGGACAGACAACCTCCTTACCCCTTTGAGTTTTCATAGTTCTCTCTTTGAACTTGCTCTCCTTCTCTTTGGTATTAAAATAGACCCAAAGAAGAATAAGGATTTACCCAAAGTGAAATAAAAACAATATATCATATTTATATGGTGACTTCCACGTCCCTTTTGTTCTATGCACATTACAGATGTAATTTTAAAAAATTCTCTTAATAGGCTGATATGGTGGTGCACACCTATAATCTCAGCCACTAGGGAGGCTGAGGCAGGAGGATCCCAATACAAGGCTAACCTCTGCAGGGTGAGCACTCCTGGATTCTATCCCTGGTATAAACAAACAAACAAACAAACACCCTCCCAATTATGACATAGGTATTATTACTGTTCCTACTCTGTAAACAAGAAAAGGGAGAGACAAAAGAACCAAAGGCAGAACTTTTTCTCTGATATGTTGATGCTAACTCACAATAAGGGGGGCAATGCCCAGGGAAGAAAAGAGTCCATTGAATTAGAGGGGAGGGAAAGGAGGAAAGGGGTGTGGGGCAGGAAGGATAGTAGAAGGAATCATTACCCTATGTGTATATACAATTACACGACCAGTGTAACTCTACATCATGTACAACCAGAAGATTGAGAAGTTATACTCCATTTATGTATGATGTGTCAAAATGCATCTCACTGTCATGTATAATTACTTAGAACAAAAATAAATAAATAAAAACTATTTCTTAAAAATCAAAAAGGGAGCGATAGGAAAATAACCCACCCAAAAGCATATCCAGCAGGATTTACTCTTAAGCCTATGCTGTACCGCCAAACTTGTGACAGCACTAAAATTAGTGTAACTTCTAATTCCTGGGTCTGAGCATCTTCCCGGTAACCAATCATACGTGTGCTCCTTCACACCTCAGATTCAAGCATTAAGGAAGGATTGTGTTGCATCACTCACAGTGCCTGGTAGGGGTGCAAGCACTTAGTAGGCGCTGGATAAATGGTGAATAGATAGGGTGAGCCACCGTGGAAAGGGAGGAATGGATGGATGATGATTTCAACCAACCAACCAAGCAACAGCCTGCGGCCTCGCTACCCCTAGATCGCCCTCCCCTCCCTTGCCCAAAATAGGAGGACCCTCCATCCAGTTCTCCTTCTGAGTGACCCTCATCCAGCTGCGGCTCTGCGCTCTGTCCTCCCAGCCAGCAGGTGCCCCCAGGCCCCTGGCTCCTCCTCCTCCTCTGTCAGTCTCATCCTCTCCCCCTCCTTCTGCTGCTTCCTGTTGCTGTGGCCCGGGCCTGGGTTGTGGGCGCCGAGGCGCCGGAGGCTTCCCGGTGCGCTCCGCAGGTAACCGCGCGGGCGAGCCGCCCGGCGGGATGGGTACCGGCTGGTTCGGGCGCGGGGGTCCCAGCCCGTGCGGCCTGCGGAAAGGACCGAGGCGGGCGGGCGGCAGGGCCGGCCTGGCTTCGGGCCGGGAGGGACTCCTCCTGCCCGTGGGCGCCCGGGCCTCTGCGCCAGGCTCCGGGCGCCCCGCCGGGTGCCGGGATAACGGTCCAGGGCTCCCGGGCTTGGCGCCGGGCGTGGCCGCCTGCTGCAGGCGCGGCGGAGCGGGGATGTCACGGCGCTCAGCTCGCAGCCGGCCACGCCTGCTCCGAGAAGGAGCCAGCCCCGTGCCCTCCTCGCCTGCCCGGCCTGGGGTGCCCGCCGCCGCAGAGGAGCCTCGGCTTCCGAACCGCCAGGGCCTTTGAGAGGGACCCCCAGTTCATCCACAACGCCGGCACCCAGACACGCAGCTCCAAGGTCACAGAGTTGCATCTGCCAGTTACAAATGTCCCTTCTTTGCTCTGATGTGTCAGGGAATTAGGATTCAGAGAAGAAGACTCTAAAAATACTAATCGCCATGTCCAAACTGATCCGCCTTACTGGCCGTGACTCTGGCCTTCAAAAGGAAATAAGGGGAACCCTTCTTTTCATTCGGGATACTTTGTCTTTCTGTTCCTTGCTCTGAAAATTGGCCTTGAAGTTTTGCAAAATTTGTCTTAGAACTCCATGTCAGAGCTGGACTGGACTAGAGAGTTCTCCAAGTCCTTTTTTTTCTTTCCTCCCGTTTATCTTCTGTTTTGTTTTTGTTTTAGGAAAAACAGTCTCTGCCATTGAAGTGATTTGCCCACACTCATGCTGCTAGCTCAGGGCAGAGACCCAATGAAACTTAGGTCTTTGATGGACACCTGCTGTTTTCTTGAATGGAAATCTGATTTCAGATGAAAGCTGTACAGAACTTGACCTTCATAAAGTCCTCTCTGGATAACATTCTTGGGAGTGTCTTGTGTATTGAAGTGTGTTGGTCCACAGATACTATTTCACTTGTCAGAATAGGGTTAAGCACTAAGAGTAGCCATGCAGAAAATTCCTGCTGAGATGAGACAGATACCTGAAATATTTTTGACTTTTTTTTATTTGTATTTTCAACAGAGGAGCTAGTGAATATTAATAATGGCATCTTGGTCATTTTTGGATTTTATTTCTGTATGGCCAAATTCACTCAATAGTTGTTCTTGTCCAAACTTATTTAAGTAAAAATTCCAAAATATAACTTTATGATTTTTATTTCATTTTTTTAACTGAATAATTGCCTTACAGGTATTTTTACATCTCAATAAAAACTCCTCTCGTGCCTCAGAATTCTTGTTCCCTAGTGGTTGAGTTGGATTTCAGAACAGACTCAATTTGGATTTTTCCAGACACCCTTCCAGGATGTCTGGACTCTTTGTTCAGTTCTATATTTGGGTTTACCTCAAATTTTGATTTTCACTGATAAACCCGTGACCCAAATCCAAACCTCAGCTGAATTTAGTTTCAGCTTAAAACCACATGAAACTATCGCATGTCACGTGACTTCTAGCAGAAACCGAAGTGTTGTGCTTTTTCATGGGAACTATGCACTGAGATTTTTGAGATGTGAATACATCAGATACATGTACTATATTTTCTGGGTATTATTGTCAAAGGTTGGTCATTGCCAGAGGGTTATTGTTGACATCTGCTCATTATAATATGTTGTTTTAGTCAGCATTTGTGTCACTGTGGCCAAAATACTTGACAAGAAAACTTAGAGGGGGAAAAATGTATTTTGGCTCACGGTATCAGAGGTCTCAGTCCATAGATGGTTGACTCCATTGTTTTGGATCCAAGATGAGGGAGAACATGGTGGGGAAGGATATGACAGAGGACAACCAGGAAGCAGAGAAAAAGAGAGAAAGGGATCTGTGAAGGGTGCACCCTTCCAGGGCACGCCCCCAGTGACCCATCTCTTCCAGCCATGCCCCACCAGCCTACAGTGACCACCCATTTAGTCCATTCCAACCAGGATGGACTGATTAGGTCAGAGCTCTCACAATTCAATCATTCCACCTCTGATCATTCCTGTATTAGCAGACGAGCTTTGGGGGGACATCTCCTATACAAACCATAACGTATGATGTTAGAATGCAGTTCCTAGTTTCATTTACAGTTTTCTCCAGTGGCCAACATGTTTTCTCTAAGGACCCTGGAGTGGCCCCATATATAGCCATACTGCAATAGAAGATTCTTGTATATGTAGATAAGGAAGAAGCATTTCAGTAAAAGCGCTGCTTTTGAACTATTCAATAACAGTAATGAGGACCTGTATACAGAACACCCCAGTGCTGTTTTCTTAGGGTGCATCCGCTGTTCTCTGGTTTTGGTCTTTTTGTCATAGGATGGCAGTGGCTCTGTGTCTGCAGGTGCTATGCAGTCTCTGTGGCTGGCTCTCGATCTATGCATCTTTCTGTCACCTGAATAAGCACCGAAGCTATGAGTGGAGCTGCCGACTGGTGACGTTCACCCATGGAGTCCTCTCTATAGTCCTTTCAGCTTATATTGGCTTCATCGATGGTCCTTGGCCTTTTACCCACCCAGGTAGGTAGAGGACATTAGGGATCTTTCCATAGCGATTCATGATTTCAGGGATAGTTTTAGAGGAATGAGATCAAGGTGGTGGAAGGTGTGTTGGTTTCTTCTGAGGCCTCTCTCCTTGGCTGGTAGATGGCTGCCCTCTCACATAGTCACCCTGCTGTGTTTGTGTGTGTGTCCTAATCTCTGATAAAGACATCAATCCTAATGGATTAGGGATCACCCAGATGACCCTATTTGAACTGAGTTACCTTCTTAAAGGTCCCATCTCTAAATATTGTCACATTTTGAGGTATAAGAGGCTAGAGCTTTAACATAAGAATTTGGGGAACACAATTCAACCCACAATTCCATTGGAATATGATTTTTTAAAATTCCATAGATTTTTAAAAAATTTCCTTAGATTCCCAAATTGAGTGTTCAAGTTTTCCCCAAATCTGTCAAATTGAGGTGAAAGGGGTTTTTAAGCTTTGTTTTATATAATGGTTCTTAATGGTTTCAAGCATATCAGATTCTTGCACGCTATGTGCTTGGACATGGGAATATCCTAATTTGGGGGGTTCTTTCCAGAGTCTGCTTTCAAAATGGTTAGTGCTGCTAGTATCCAATAACTTAATCCATTAAGTTAAGAAATTTTTCTGACATTTAGGACAGAATGACCCAAGTGTGGAAATAGATCTTTACCTGGTTAAAGAAAAGAGGAAAGCCAGGCATAGTGGCCTCTTACCTGTAATCCCAGCAACTCAGGATGCCAAGGCAGTAGGATTGCAACTTTGAGGCCAGCCTCAGCAATTGAATGAGGCTCTAAGCAACTAAAAATAATGTCTCAAAATAAAAAAATAGAAAAGGAACCTAAGCTCAGTGGTAAAGCTCCTGGGTTCAATCCCCAGTACCAAGAAAAAGAAATTAAATTAAAAAAATAAAAGAGGAAAAAAATCCTTATTGATTTTAATTGGAAGAACATACTGACTTGATTTTATACTGTTCTATAGAGAGGACCCTGAGATTATTGACAGCAGAGAACACTCCTTGTTCTGATTCATTAGAATGGCATTTTCTGGGGCCAACATCATTCAGTTTGATAAAGATCAAGGTTTTAGATTTTAGTCTTTGTTGTTATCATTCAAAAGCTTGCGCCTGCCATAATTTTTTTGTATCCTTCAGTGATTCTGTAAGGTTTGAAAGAACAATGTAGGATCACTGTGCAAGATGGCACAATCCCCAATTACTCAATTTGCTTCTGTCTTGGTTTGTTTCAGGCTCACCCAACACACCTCTCCAAGTTCACGTTCTCTGTCTCACCTTGGGCTACTTCATTTTCGACTTGGGCTGGTGCATCTACTTCCAGTCTGAGGGTGCCCTGATGCTGGCTCACCACACACTGAGTATCTTGGGCATTATCATGGCCCTGGTGCTTGGGGAGTCAGGCACAGAAGTCAATGCAGTCCTTTTTGGAAGTGAGATCACCAACCCCTTGCTCCAGATACGCTGGTTTCTCCGTGAAACAGGACACTATCACAGTTTCACTGGAGATGTGGTGGATTTCCTTTTTGTGGCTCTGTTCACTGGAGTGAGGATTGGTGTAGGAGCTCGCCTGCTTTTCTGTGAAATGGTCTCCCCCACACCCAAGTGGTTTGTGAAAGTCGGGGGAGTAGCGATGTATGCTGTGTCTTGGTGTTTTATGTTTAGCATCTGGCGTTTTGCATGGAAGAAAAGCATCAAGAAGTACCATGCCTGGAGAAGCGGGCGGAGTGAGGAACGGCAGCTAAAACATAATGGACATCTCAAAACACACTAGCCAAGGCTTGCTTCCGATATTGGATCGGACTGAGTCAGCCATGGGAACTAGGTCAGAAATCTGACTGTCGTGGAATCACGCTCATAACAAATTTCGGTTTCAAAAAAGGGCTAAATTTATTGATCACTTTGGTCAGTCTTCAAGCCGAGCATATACAGTATTAAAACAGTAACATCTACAATGGCACAGTTGTGGAAAGTGAGAATCCTCAGTGATTGCTGGGAAGATGTCAGGACCATGAGGTGAGAACTACTGGCGTTTTCAAAATACAGTGACCTTGGGTCCTCTTGTCCTTGGGAAGCATGATATTCAGATAGCCTTGAAAGAAACTGGAAGAAATTTAGTACTGTTTCTTGTTCCTTTGGGAATTTCTTCAGCATATACTTGTTCCTGCTTTTCATGTAGCCCATTTATTTAAATTCATTCCATGTACTATAAAGTGAGGACATTGAGGAAGAGATGTACATTTGGCATTCTGAGCACTGATCAGAGAATTGGATCTGCTTAAACAAAGGGTGATAAGAGGTGAGTGAAACTGGCAGTGGTAGGTGGTCACTTCCTGAACCTCCCTGTGCCCACTGTGTTGGAGGTCCCCAAGACTACCCCCTGGGTTCCATAATTCACTAGGAGGAATTAGAGGGCTCAACATACAGTCTCACTCACAACTTTGATTTATGATAGTAAAAGGATACAGAGTAAAATTATCAAAGGGAAAAGGCACCTGGAACCAAGGGAAACCAGACACAAACTTCTAGAGTCTTCTTCCATTTGGATCACACAGGATGTGCTTAATTCTTCTGGAAATATTTTGTGACAATTTATGAGAAATATTGCCTATCAGGGAAAGTTATTAAAGACTCAGTGCCTAAGATTTCTACTGGCGACTGGTCATACAGGCAGCCTCTTGGCATGTAGCAAGATTCAAGATTCCCAAAAGGAAAACAGCATTCAGCACAAGCCCTGTTGTTTACACACACACAAAAATAAGGAACAATGAGCCAGTCTTTTAAAATTTTATTATTATGATGATTATTATTTACTTTTTGGTATTAAGGATGGAACCCAAGGGGTCTTTTCCACTGAGCTATATCTCTAGCCCTTCTAATTTTGAGACAGATTCTTCCTTAAATTGCTGAGGGTCTTGCTAAGTTGCTGAGGTTGGCCTCAAGTTTGTGATCGCCCTGCCTCGATCTGTTGAATCACTGGGATAATAGGCATGTGTCACCATGCCCAGCTGAGCCAGGCTTATCAGTGAATGGTGAGAGCCCTTCATAATCTAAGTTCCCAGATGCCCATCAAGGGCCAACATTGTAGGCCTTTCCGAGAAGAGCAGGTCGGGTCTGTTACATTAACTTTTTTTGCACAAAAATCATAAGAGCCAGAACTTTGGATATGAGATGAATGAGGTGTGGGTAGATTTACTGAGTCCTGTTGTACGGGTTTTGCCCAACCAGGAAAACTATGCCAGTTCTCGGGGCTTTTGTGCATTAATCTCCTAGGCATGAGAGGCCATGACTAAATTCCATAGGGATTTACCATGTGGATTCCACTGTGCTTGAGATGGGAGTTCAGGTTTCAGCTCTGAGTACGTGTTGCAAACTAGAACCAAAGACTTTTTAATGTGTGGCCTCAGGGTGATAAGGCTAATTTCTTTTCTTTTTGCATTTCAGGTACGTTCCCTTTTAGTACTCTTACTATTTGTTGTCCTTTCTCTAAAACTGGTGCCAGTCTCTAAGAACAAACTAAAATGACAAGGCCAGTCTTTGAAGGGAAATTTTTTTTTTTTTTATTTAGTGTGATAATCTTTAATCTCACATAGGAGGAACTTAAATACGAATTTAGAACAAGGGGTTAGGAATCAAGAATTCCTGAGTTTACTTTAACTGATTTTGCTATTCCCTTGCCAGATCATTTAAGCATGTCACTTGTCTACTCTTGTTCTCAATTTAAACCCCAGGTGAATGAATGAAATACTCTGTATTTCATAGAGATATTATATGGCATTTTGTTAATGGAGGCCTTTAATGTAGGGTTTTTATGAAAAAGATGAAGTAGTATTTATTTATGTATTTATTGCTTATTTATTTTTACCATCTTATTTGACCAATGGTGATTGGTTGGTGAGTAAGCAAATGGTGCTACTGAAGTCAAGGTCAACAGGAAGTATCAGTCCATGGCCACTGGAGATACTAACCTAATAAGTGGTCTTGAAAATGAAAATCATTGGCCTTTGAAACTGGGGACAGGGAAGGTCTAATACTGCATAAAGTTATTACTGCAAAGGAAAAAGTAACTTTAAAGGCACATTAAATCGACTGTAATTTAAAAGTTTTGCTGGACATTGAAATAATCTGACAGACAGCATCTCCACCTCTTTATGATCAGTATCCCTAAAATGTTGGTGAACTTCTTTCCAGCAAAATTGTGGGCAAAGTAGGATGTGGGGGAATGCTGATTTCAGCAAAAGCCTAGCAGAAAAGAGTGGCTTGGCGCATGAACTTAAAAAGAAAAAGCTGGCTCTTGAATTTTGGCACTCTGCAACCTGTTCCATACCAGACAAATGAATAGGCTTAATCTGGTACCAGTTCTTTTCTTCCCTACCCATCAGACGTAAAGGGATTGCAGATCTTGCTGTTGGGGTACTCTCATGGGAATGTGTTTGTTTTTGTTTCATAATGAGAAATCTGAATAAATGCTGGGTTGGGGGATCCCTCATTTCAGCTCTTTTGGTTTTGTGCTAATAACTGAAGAAATTTCTCTGGGAGAAAAGTGTGAAATGAAGATGACTCAGCAGTTAAGATGTTGAGTTTTTGCACCACAAGTAGATAAAGGGCTAATTAACCTGTGGTCTGGCCTGACAAAATGAAGTACTCATTTGCATTTGGATTACTATGTAATAATAACTAACACTGCTCAAGAAGGATTTATATTTCGATAAGATTTGTACTAAATTTTATAAAAAATAAAATAACATTTTATAAATTCAGAGTCTGCCCTTATGTCTTTGTTGAGTTTTGCCAAGAAGTTACAAAATAAATAAAAAGAGGAAAGAAGCCCAGTAGTTGCCTTTGACTTGTAGAAATGTTGATTCCTATTTACACTTACTGGTGAAATATCTCTAATCTGCTGTTTAACATTAATCATTCCTACAATATTTTTATTTTGGGGAGAGGCAATAACCAACATACAGAAAATAGTTTGCCAAAAGAGGAAGAACTTAATTCTTTCTAGTTCTGCCACCTGTTTGGGCAGTTCCCTTGAATATGATGATGTTGAATGGGTCCTTGAAGACAGGGCTTCTGGCCATCTCAAGGCCTGAACTTCCAGGGCCTATAACAGTCCTTGACACATAGTAGGTACATAATAAGCATGCTGAAAAACTGAATGACAGAATGAGGATGTGGTTTAGAATAACTCCTATTGGAAAAAACCTCTCAAAGAGTCTGACTAGTGGTCTGTGTCACCACTGTCACTTTTCTGGGCATAGGACTCTAACCCAAGGAAGGGTATTCTATGTGGGCCAGCTTGACTCTTCTGAAGAACTTTCATACAGAGAGTCTTTAGAATAGTGGCTCTACCAAAACTGTAAGTTGTTGCTTTTATCACTAGTGTTTTGTGGGTGATTATAGAGATTTTCATTATTAAAAAAAAAGTGTAGGGGGCTGGGGTTGTAGCTCAGTGGTGGAGTGCTTGCTTAGCATGTGTGAGGCACTGGGTTCACCACATAAAACACCACATAAAAATACTGTGTGTTCATCTACAGCTAAAAAAATTTTTTAAAAAGTGTAGTTCTGGGATGAATAACCATTAGTTTTTCAATTCTTCTTCTTCTTTTTTTTAACCATCTTCTGAAGCTTTCCCACAGCCTTCTTTGCTCACAGCTAGAACCTTAGGTCTGTTAAGTTTGGAAGGATCTTGACAGCCCTTTGCCAAGAGGTTTTGTATGCAAGGAAGAGAAGGTGAATTAGGAAACTTTCCCAGTTTGTTTTATTCCTGAAGCTTAAGTACTGAGGCACACTTGAATGGAAGATGGGAACTAATTTTTAAAATGCATTTGATGAGTCATGGGGTCCAATTCTTTCCATATGTATATTGTAACATTGTTAGAATAAAGGAAAACAAGACATTTAGTACATTTATGGACAATTTCTTAAGATAGGGGATAAGGTGTGTATTTTGCCGAATATGGACCAATGGTGAACTCATTCTAGTTATGTATAGAAACAATTTAACTGGGAGCCTCCAGAATAGAATTGTCATGTTGGAATGCACCAGCAGGTGGCAATGTGTCCAGGTCTAATCATAGGAAAGTGGCTTGGAACCCTAATCTGCCTCTATTCTTTCCAAAAATAAACATTACAAAATTAGCTGGCTGTGCCCTGAACTTAAAAAAAAAAAAAAAAATCCAGCAAAAAGAGAGTCATCATTGGCTCTGTTTATCTTTTCTATTTTTTTTTTTTTTACCCCTTTCGAACGTCAGCTTGAACTCATGCATCTATTCAGGGATAATGATCCTTTCATGAACTGTTGTGGAATGACTTTTAGAAACAGCATTGTTAAGAGGTAATTGTTTCCTCTCTCCACATCCACTGTTTATTAGACTGGATTTCCACAAAATGGCTGAAAGTCTCTTTACCACCGATGCAGGTTTAATCTCAGAAGTCAGAAAAGAGTTGGATAAAAGAGATAGCTACTTTACACAGGAAGATTGGAGAACTATATTTGTATGTGGTATTCCAATTGTCATAATACTGAATAATTTCATCATAAAACTAGATAGTTATCTAAAGTGTCTACCCTCTACAGAAAGAAACCAGAAAAATAATTAAAATTAAGAAGTCTTCAGAGAGAACCGGATGCTATTTACTGAATACTTATACTTTATTTTCTTCTCTCTCTTTCCACAACAAGCTTGTTAAGTCGCTATGGAAAACACCATGCTTCCTCAATTTGGCAAATAATACACTTCGTTTTGCCAAGGCAAAACAGCCTAAAAGCAATATTTATACCAAGAAACGCTGGCCCTAGTCCCCAAATCCTTTCTTGCCAGCCCTCCGGGCCTCCCTCTTCCAGCCCAGCACTGGCAGCCAAGGCTTGTGCGTGACGGGCCCCTTGGAGGACGAGGCCAGCAGGTGCCTCAGGTGAGCGGTCATCGCCAAAACTTGTCTAGGCTGGGGTTTGTTCCATGAGAGAAGGAGGCACCCGGACCTGAGCTCGCGTCCAAAAGTCAAAAGCATTTGATAAATGTTGTCAGGAAATATGAATAAGTACATCCTCCTCAGGAATAAAAGTTTCCAGGACAAGTGGGGCGGATAATATCAAAGACCCTACATCGTGAACTCCTTGGGATTGGAGGGAATGCTCCTTGAAGGGCGGCTGTGTTAAAGCCGACTCGGTGCAAGTCATTTTCGAAGGTGCACACCCCAAGCACTCAGAGGCCCGGAGAAACGAGGCGCCTTGGGTGGGAGTCCCAGGACCAGTAGGCTGCCACTTCCCTCGGGCCCGCAGAACTACTTTTTCGCTCCCTCGAACATGGCTCGGCGGAGGCGTCCGCTCGAGGGCGGCGCTAAACCGAGACGGCGCGCGGACGGCGGGTGCGGAGCGCCGGCCGCGCGGCGGAGGGATCCCGGTGAGGCGGCTTCCCGAAGTCAGAGGGGAGGAGGCCCAAAAAGTCGGCGGGGGAGGGGACGAGCTTGCTCCTTCGCTCGCTCGCGCAGGACGCGCCGGGGCCAGGGAAGACAGAACCGGAACCGGAACCCCCGCGCGCGCTCGTAATTGTCGCGCGGCCCCCACCACCCGCGGCCTCCTCCGCCCTCCACGCGCGCTCCCGTGAGGGCCCCCAGGACCCGGCGTGCCGGCCTTGCGCTGGGAGTGCTGCAGTCGCCGCCGCCGCCGCTCCCGCTCCTGGGCCGGGACTTCCAGGCTGGGCCGGACGGGGACTTCAGCTCCTCGCGGGAATCATCGCCTGCCGGGGTGTCGGGGAGGAGCCGCCGCCTCCGGTGCCGACTGCGGAAGAGTCCGGGCCTTAAAGGGATGGGGAGCAGCCCGCGGCGCTGAGAGACCCGGTCCCTGTCACCTGGGGCTGTGGGACCCCCTCCCCCTCAGCACCCGCGACTAGACCCTGCGCTTGGATCCTGGTGGGGGCTGCGAGAAAGACCAGAGGGGCCCTGGGCCCGGGGACATGGGGCTGCTCGAGACCGGCGCGGGACGGCCCGAGACTCGGCCAAGAGTGCGGCCGCGAGCCGCCGGCAGCCCCAGATAGAGAGCCGGGGCCAGAAGGTCCGGTCCTGCCGCGGCTGGCAGTTCGAGGCCCGGCGACTCCGGAGCAGTAGGCGACGCCCGTCCCTGAGCCAGTTCCACCCCAGCCCCGGAGGGATTCTCAGGTCCCCTCCCCACGGCTCGCGGACTTCCCTCTGTGACGAAGTTTTCTCCTTGTGCCTTCTGGAGGATTTTATCCCTAGCTCTAGAACTGCCTTCCGCTGACTCTCTGGGTTTGTTTTGGGAAATAACTTGTTTTGCTCCAATCCGCATTCCCTTTCCTTGACCCTCATCAATCGGATGTTCTAGATGACTGAATGGAGTTTTGAGTTGGACTTTTGTGTCCCCGCCGGAATCGGGCCTGATCCTAGAGCACTGGGGGTGGGGTGGAGGTGTTACCTTAAAATGCAAGTTGGATAAAAGGAGGACCTCTCGCCAAGGGCCCCAATGAGTGGCACACAGTCGACTATCACGGACAGGTGGGTATGAGTTCCTCCTCGCTGGATTTGGCCTGATCCAACAGGAAAGTCAGTGATTGCAGATTGCCTTTGGCCGGTGAAGTTGACAGGCATAGGAAAAAGGAGCTGTGCAATTAGTCTAGGGGATCTGCCAAGTTATCCGGTTGATTGAATTTGGAAATGTAGTGCTTTTTGGAGAGAAACTTTCCCCAGAGAAGAGGTAGTGGAAACCACGATTGTGTTTTTCTGTCTCAAGTGTGCATTAGAATTCTGTACCCATCTTGAAGCAAGAGGAAGGTCATTTTGGGTGAAGGTCAGTTCTTGAAGTCCATGGGTATTGGTGCATCATTGGATTTACTTCTTAAACATTGTTACATTTTTGAAATTTCTATCCTTGGACTTAATTTTCAGCCTGCTGCATGGTGATTTGTGAACTTGATCTCTTTTGAGTGTTGACCCGAAGTGTTTAATTATTAATTGTCTAATAATTTTCCAGAATGTTGACATTGCCAGTAAATCAAAGGCTCTTGCCGGAGGCAGAATCCAGGAGCTGAAAGCAATGAGAGAAAAAACTATGGGACTTGCCTTTAATTATATATTTTCATATTTCATCTCCCAGAAACATTTAAGTTTAAGGGATGGAAACTCTAAGCAAGGCGCAAGCATGGCAAGTGGATTTTGTTTACTTATCAGTGTTGCAGGATGGTATGTATAGACTATGTGTGGTTGAACTGGAGTTCCCTTAGTCTCTAAGAGTTAATCATAAGTTAAGGGATAAAAGCATATTGCTTGCTTTACCACGTTTTATTTCTGAATTTCTTTAGGACTATATTACTCCCAAATTTCAGTCAGCTCACTTTTATATTGAAGTCGGCCTTCAAACTATTACATCATAAAAATAGATCAAATAACTTGAATTTAAAGGCAAATCTCAGGTGAAGAGTGCAACAATAGTGTTCCTTCAGAAAGTAGTTTAATTTCCTAATAAGAGGGTTTCACCCAATTGTAAGACTCATTTGTTGATTTTAAAAGGGCCAAATTCCATTATCATACCATAACAGCTACTCCAGAAACAGAACTTCCTCTTCCTGTTGATGGCTTTGCAGTGTCACATGAATGTTCACCTAAAAGATTCCATTAAATATTTAAACTATTTATGTTTATCCATTGCATATTTTGGTAAGTGGGCTTTCATTTTCAGTGAATAAATTTTTAATTTTTCTGAGAATACACTTCACATGAGTAATGTGTTCTTGTTTTATTCTAGTTATCCCTATTTCTTTTCCTTTGAGGGTGTTTTGCTTCTGAGAAATCACTTTCACGGGTGTGTGGATAATTGTTTTCCTGGTCCACTCAATTCTTGCCCTTTTCATTGAATATGTAGACAAGAAGTCTTACTAGGAATTGATGTGGTGTTGATTTTCATTGAGGTGCTGGGTGTTTAATTTGTAGAAACAGAACTTAGGGTCACCAACTGATTCCTTACAAAAGTCACTTAAAAGCCCCCAAGAAATGATATTTCTTAAGCATTGCTTCTCAGGTGTCTCATTTTTTGGAAATAAAATCTTGGGATTTGTGTCCTTTTTTGTAAATTAGATAGTGTAATAATATTTAATAACCATGCAATTACTGAAAGCCTGTTCTTTCCCAGACATTGGGCTGAGCACAAAAGATGATTATTTTAAGATTAATCTTTAAATTGTTTTGAGGATTAACAATGGTCTAGGTGCTGCTCAATGAGGTAATTTTTATTTTAAATTTATTTTTAATTTTTAAATATTAATTATTTTTAAATATTTTGGTAGTGGGGATTGAACCCAGGGATGCTTGAACCACTGAGCCAATGTCCCCAGCCCTTTCTATTTTGAGACAGGGTCTCGATAAGTTGCTCAGGCCTCACTAAGTTGCTGAGGCTGGCCTCAATCCTCCTGCCTCAGCCTCCTGAATCACTGGGATTACAGGTGTGTACCACTGCACCTGGCTTTTTTTTTTTTAAACTTACTATTTTTTTTTTTTTTTTTAAAGTACTGGGGATTGAACTCAGGAACACTCTGCCCCTAAGCTATATCCTCAGTTCTTTTTTTTTATTTTGAGACAGGGTCTCATTAAGTTGCTGAGGGTCTTGCAAAATTGCTGAGGCTAGCCTCTAATTTCCAATCCTCCTGCTGCAGCCTTCTGAGTCACTGGGGTTATAGGCTTGTGACACTGTGCGTGGCCTTTGACATATTTTTCTAAAAGATAAAGGAACAAATCAGAAGCTGCTTAATTTTGCTGAGAACTGATTCTTAGGAATTTATTCTAATATTTTAAAAATGGGAATTATTATATGACTTTTTTTCAAACACACCTTATCACCTTATTCTATAAAAAATTAAGCAGCCATTTCTCTTCAAGAGAGATTCCTTATTTGAATATACATTGAGGTGAAATCTGGAAGTAATGGTTTTGGTATTATTTCTATGCCAGGGTGCCTTAACAAAATTATAAATGTAGAATAATTTCTAGCTTCCTCTCAACCCTACCTATTTCATTTTTTCCCCCCACTATCTGGCTCTAATTTGTGCTGGGTGTATTTTACTGATTCTGGGACTATTGGCAAATTAATAGTGCCAGTGTAGCTTTTTAGAGATCCTTTCAAGTTTGAAGTACTCTATGTGGTATGGCTTTGTTCTGTAGAGTATACAGAACCACCAGGCCAGCTGTGTGAGTTGGAGTTCTTTCATTGTGGTGCTTCTCACTACAGAGTCTGTCTGTCCTCAGTTGAAATCAGACTAGCTGGTTTTGGGCGTTGTTCTGTTTTGCAGTTTGTGGCAGGCGACACATGGCTGAACAAGATAAGAAGGGTTTTATTCTTGTGTTAGGGACGTGCTGGGGCTGGGATGGAATTCAGCTATGTTTAGTCTCTGATTGGTCACTTTGGATACTTAGAACTCTCTTACATCCTGTTATTATTTTGCAGTTAAATTAACACATTCATTTGCTCCTTTCTTTCCCCCTTTTTCTTTTACTCTTCAGTTACCTTTTTTTTTTTTTAAACTTAAAAAACTCAAATTACATTCATGGTAGCTATTGATTCTATGTGGTATATCTAAGCAGCTTTAAAAAAAAAAAAAATCTGGGACCAAGGATGTAGCTCAGTGGATGAGTGTGCTTTGCCTGTGATGTACAAGGTCCTGGGTTCAGTCCCCAGTACCACCACCAAAACAAACAAAAACAAAAAAACAAAACAAAAAAAATTAAGTCATTGATATATGTATACCTTCTGGTCGCTTGCTGTAACTTCTATGAAAACCAGCAGACTATATAAGTTTTCAATGTTTAGAATGAGCATTCGAAAAGTGGTAGAAATGTCTGATTGCTGGTTTTTAGTCTACATTAATTGCAGCCTTCAGACCTAAAGTATATCCTAATTGTTTCTAATCTTCCTTTCTTGCCTTTCTTCTATTCCTGAGAGCTTTTCCATGCTATGATAATTAGAGTTTCTTTGGAGGGATAATAAGGAGAGAGTTCTCTTTCAGTGGACTCAGTAAATGATTTTATGACAGATTCCATAACTGAATTTTCAAGTACAGGACAGGGCAGGAAAGTTATAAGGGTCCTTCTTGAAATAAATGGATCTTTGTTTTGTCTGTGACTTATGGATTTTTCTTGTTTTTGATTTGTAGATAAAGTTTTTTGATTGTAATGGAATTTTCTTAGCACTGAAATCAGCTTTAAGCTTGTTTAACTCAAGCACACTTTTAAAGTGAATGTGGAGACCTGTAACTTTATATGCATGTACTAAGTAATTAGCATTTTTATTCAGGATACTTCTTCTGCCACAGTTGCATATAATAATGCTTTTGGCTAAAAAAAGAATTCATACTTGTCTGCTGTATTTAAGGTTGTATGAGTCATTATCTGCAAGGTGAAATTACTTGTAACATTTTCTTGTAAAGCTAGTCGGTTGATTAACACAAAATTGAAATAGGGGATAAGAATCACAGTGCTAACTTTGCAGTATTTTATTTTTTAGTTTAGTTTTTTTGGGGCGGGAGGGGTACTGAGAATTGAAACCAGGAGTGCATTACCAGTGAGATACATCCCCAACTTTTTTTTTTTTCTTTTTTTAAAATTTGTTTTATTTTGAGACATGCTCTGGCTAAGTTGCTTAGGGTCTAAGTTGCTAAGGCTGCCCTCAAACTTGCCAACCTCAAGCTTGAGATCCTCATGCTTCAGTCTCCCTAGTTGCTGGGATTATGGGCCTGTGCCACCGTGTTGGGCCTGCATTGTTTTATTTTTGTATTTTAGTTCATTATAAAATCTTGGTTCATATAGGAATGCAGTAGTGCATCCACTTGTACATTTTTCTATGAGTCCATATATAGAGTACAAAGCAAATTTTTAAAAAGTATTAAGTCATGTAGTTTTACTAATGGCACACTTTTAAGAAGGAAATTCTTTGAATTGACAAGAGAAATTTTATTTGAAATCATTTCAAAAGTATGTTAACCTGGTGATACCGCTTAATCACTTCTGTGGTTCCCAGTTGTCAACATATAGTCTATAATTTTGAGTTGACATGTAGGTTTATTTTTGTTTTTTTCTAAAAACTACTTTTGAATTTTCAAAAAAAAAAGTATGAGGCAGATGTTCATGGAACCTATAAATTTTACATTGTAGATATTCTGTGAGCAAACAATTGGAAAAACAAATCTTTGAGTATACATATGTGATTGCCATGGGTCACAGAAATAGCAGGATATTTGAATGGTTCACCAGAGATAATTTGAGGCATTCTTCTGCAGCTAATAATTTTATCTTATTATAGACACTTATTACCATGCTAGGGGTCTTGCTCAGTGGTAGAGTGCTTAGCTAGCATGCAAGAGGCCCTGGACTCTGTACTCAGGACCACACACACATATTTAAAAAAAAGTTATATAATCATTTCTCTCCTAGAAAGTGGCCTGCCATGTTTTCAGAAATATGGAACAGAAAGCTTAACTTCATTTGGTCTCATCTGTTAAAACTTGGTTTTTATGATGTTTTAAAGCTTAATTTGAAGACATGCTCCTTTTTTTTTTATTTTTTAGTAATTTCCTAATTTTCAAAATAGGGCTATTTGAATAGAAATCTTAAAACCAATAAAATTATAATTTTATTTTTTTGTTTTGAATAAAATATGTTCATGTATTTAATGGTATCCTATGGTACTGTGATTTTTTTTTTTAAGTGTTTGCAATATTTTCAGTTCAACATAAAGGGCAGATCCTGTGTTTGTCATTACATAGTAAGACAACATGGAGTTTAAGAAAAGATAATAAAACAGGAAAGTACAGGCCCAAGATTTTAACCTGGATTATCTGACTTTCAAGTTGCCCATTTTTCATTTTAAATTATTGTCCTTTTATGTGTATTATTTTTCTGTTATATTTTAATTACTTTCCAAATTTACCAACCTCACTTGGATTTTTCTCTTGCAGGATTCTTTCTTTCTGGTACTCATCTATACTAACTTTAAATATCTGCCTCCAGAGATAAAGTGTCTATCACTTCCTCAGGAGACTGAACAGAAAACTGATAGGTCTTGGAAGATTTTCCTGATCTTTTTGTTTGTTTATTTGTTTTGGCACCAGGGATTGAACCTAGAGGCACTTAACCACTGAGCCATATCCCTGGCCCTTTTTATTTATTTATTTTTTTGAGACAGGATAGGTTACCCAGGGCTTTGCAAAATTGCTGGGGCCAGCTTTGAACTTGGGATGCTCCTGCCTCAGCCTCCTGAACCGCTGGGATTACAGGCATGTGCCACTGCATCTGGCTGATTTTCCTGATCTTTAACCCAAACTTTTCTATTTTCCTTTCTTCCTCCATCATCATCATCATCATCATCATTACCACCACCACCACCACCACCACCACACTGGGGATTGAACCCAGGGGTGCTTTACCACTGAGTTAGTTGTAAACTAACTTTTTTTTTTTTAATTTAAATTTTTAAATTTGAGACAGGGCCTCACTAAATTGCTGAGGCTGTCTTTGAACTTGTGATCCTCCTGTCTCAGCCTCTGAGTCCCTGAGATTATGGGTGTGTGTGTCACCGTGCCAGCTCAAACTTAACTTTTGGATTTTCCTGTACTTATATGTTCTTATTATCCTAAGCTACATAATGCTTTCTTCCTCTTTAATGTTTATATGACTAAATGGTTCAAATAGTTATTCATCACTATTTCTATTCCACTACCTTCCTTATTTTTTGCTTAGCTACATTGTATATTTTCTGTTGATCCATTGTCTAAAAATCAACCTGTCTCAGTTAATATTTTATTAGCTTTCCCCAGTTGCTCTTCTAGAACAATTTTTTCTTTAGTTTCTCTCCTAGTACAAAATATAATATTCTATATTTCGTCTTTATTTATTTATTTATTATTTTTTGGGTACTGGGGATGAACTTGGGGGCATTCAACCACTGAGCCACATCCTCAAACCTGTTTGTTTTACTTAGAGACATCATCTTACTGAATTGCTTAGCACCTTGCTGTTGCTGAGGCTAGCTTGAACTCATCCTCCTCCTATCTCAACCTTCCAAACCGCTGGGAGGCATGCACCACTATGCCAAGCTTGACCCATATTTTAGAGAAGCAAAAATTTTACAGTGATTCAGAAGTCTTTGATTCAGGAATAATCAAAAATTACAGGTAGAAAGATTTTCAGTTTTAATTAACTTTTATTTCATGTCATTTGCAATGTTAAGAATTGAACCCAGGGCCTTACATATCCTAGTCAAGGACTCTACCACTGAGGCACATCCTCAGCCCCAGTTTTATTTTAGGTAGTTTTCAGAATTAATATAAGAAATGTAGCAATCAAATGAAACAAACATATAAATTGTATAATTAACAAGTCAACTAAACAATTACTGACATCATAGAAGTCTTCTTTCCAAACTTATGCTTTCAAATAAGTGCCCTTAATGTAACAGATGTTTTAATTATATGACAAAAAAGTAGACTATAGAAATTTTAAGTGTTAGGAACCAGTCAGGCAGTTGGATTGTGGCTCAGTGGTAGAGTGTTTGCCTAGCATGTGTGAGGCACTGGGTTTAATTCTTAGCACTGCATATTAATAAATATAAAAATAAAAGTCCATCAACAACTAATAAAAATATATATTTTAAATTAGTTAGATGTGAGATAAAACCGTCTTTGAAGTGAAGAGATGACTGTAGCTTTAAGATAAAGTATCTGTTGTAATATTGTGCGATACATCCAGAAATTGTTACTTTTCCAGTGGTTTTTTTTTTCAGTCTGTGTTACCTTAGATTGTATGTTGTTTTTTCTTTTTTTCATTGTTTTACCTTTTTGTCTCCTGTGAGTTATTTCTGTTAGTGAAACTGCCTGCAATGTTTAGCAGTATTTTTTCCAGCAAAATATATAATTCAAATTGAAATATTTTACTTTGATGCCTTTATATTTGTAAGAATTGTTACTAATGACAAGACTATAACAGAAAAAATGCATAAATTATTGTAAAATACTTAAGATTATAGAACTCTTGATTGTTTTATCTGTAGACTGTTTTCTTTGATACTAATTGAGTATAAGATTATTTACATGGATATCTTTATGTTTTGATAGTTATTTTAGAATTTTGGAAACATGCCAAATCTAGAGAATTTTACTTTTTCAATTTATAGTGTCTGGGATATCAAGATAGCCATAGATGAAAGATATTTCTAAGACTTCAAGAGAATTTTATGAAACCAAGACTGAAATGATTTTTATTTTTTTTAATCTTTAAAGATAATACATAAATTGATGCTGAAGGTCAGATTCTGTGCTCAAGTTACATAAGCATGTGTGGCGTTGACTTTTATTCAAGAAGAGACTAAGTTTACCTTATTGAGTTAACATGCACCAGCACAGCTGACAGATTCATACCAAAACAGGATCTTTTACTAATTCGAATGCTGAGTCCTGGTTTTTAAAATTATAATCACATGACAGGCCTGGGTGGTTTCCCAGTGTTTAGAAACAAGCAAATCTAATGGCCAGTGAAAAATTGTTTCCTATCTTGGGACTGTGAGTTCATGCAGAAATTAGAAGTATATAAGAAAATTTGGTTTAGTTAATGCTTATACTCTGAAAAATAAATCAAAAAATAAAGGTAATGCTCTCAGACCACTGTTTTGCTCAAATATAACATATAAATGCTAATTTTCATTTCATACATTTAAAAGAGCAGAGAGGATTTTGTAGATTTTCCATGAATTATGAAAATGTAGATTATTTTATTGTACAGAAACTGTTGGAGACTATCAGTGTATGAAGGAACTGTACCTGAAATTGATCACATAATGCTGAATATGATTATATGTTGTCTGTAAGAATAGGCTCTCTCTCCAGTACACTTTAAC
This sequence comes from Ictidomys tridecemlineatus, assembly GCF_052094955.1. Taxonomy (NCBI): domain Eukaryota; kingdom Metazoa; phylum Chordata; class Mammalia; order Rodentia; family Sciuridae; genus Ictidomys; species Ictidomys tridecemlineatus. Next base: position 103,480,379 of record NC_135480.1, read on the forward strand.
ATGCATAGGAAATTCTATGAAGGTGTATAACCATATTCTTCTATAGATTTTAGATGGGTTATCTGCCTGTGTTACAGACACAAGCTGATATATTGTGGTTTGCCCAGTGTAGTTTCTGTGGTTTACTCAGAGGAAGTGGTTCTTGTGGGTGAAGGTCTGATCCTTTTGGAGATTGTTGGTGGCACATGCACTGTCAGCTTATTTCCTGTATTACTGGCTGTTTGGGCAAGACCTTCTCAGGACAAGTAAGTACTACTGAAAGGGTATTTAAATATTTGTAGTGGTAGGTAGATTATGTTGTATAATATCTATCTCTCCAGTGATAGGAGGATTAAAATAATGTTTGTAAAGTGCTTTGAGATCCTAGAATGAAAAATGAAGACATAGTCATATTTGCAGGTTACTGCTATGTATACTGCTCAATCGAAGTAGGAACATGTAATAAAATGTTGTTCTATTGAACTTGATTTCTGTGACAATTGAAGTGTTGTTTAATTTCCAAAGAGTCAAAGGCCAGCTGCAGTGGTGTACTCCTGTAATCCCAGCTGCTCTTGAGGCTGAGATAGGAGGATTTCGAGTATGAGGCCTGTCTCAAGTAAAAAATAAAAATGTGTCTGGGGGTGTGGCTCAGTGGTAGAGCAGTTGCCTAGCATGTGTGAGGCACTGGATTCTATCCTCAGCACCATGAATAAACAAACAAACAAATAGTATTGTGTCCATCTACAACTAAAAAATATTAAAAAAAAAGAAATAAAAGGCTAGGGGATATATCTAATATCTCTAGGTTCAGTCCTCAGTACTGAGAAATAGGAAAAGTCGTAACTAGAATTTTTCCTTCTTTTTTCTTCCAGTTCTCCTTTTAAATTTTACCCTACATAATTTAACTTAGTAGAGTATCTTGTATATGATACTGGTTAAAGCCTATTCAGAAAACAACACAGCAGATTTATTCATCAGTTTTATTGGAATACTAAAATAATGAAATTTAGAGAATTTCCTTTTGAGACCAGTAGCTATGCTATCCATATACAAAACCCTATATTTGCTTTGCTGAAGTCTGAAAATAAACAAAATGATAGAATTGAGTATGTCATATGCCTTATTTTGGGGTATGTAGAGAGGAGGCTTTCTTTAAATATGAATTGTCAATTTTTTTGTTCCTCAAGGAAGGAGGATAATTCTTAATCATTTTAAAGTAATTATTTGCTTTACTTTCTTCGATTCTTTTTTAATATGGAAAAGCATAAGGAAGAAAAAAATGGCTTAAATGATCCAACTACTAAATGTTTCTGCGCAGGTTAAATATACAACGCACAGAAAATTCAAATAATATGTAATGGTATTAAATAAAAAGTTTTCTTTTGATCTTGCCTCTATCCCAATGCATTCATTAGTTCTTAGATACTCTCCTCAATGGTAACTACACTTATTGGTCTATATCCAAAACATTTAAAAAATATGCCACCCTCTCATTTTAATATTTTTTTACATCTGTATTCCCATAGTAGGTGGACCTATCAGCTTTTGCTAGATTATGCTGCCATATCATCATCTTCAAACTGTAGTGTCAGGATTGGCTGCAGCATTGTTTCATGTATCTTATTTTGGAACCCTGAGTGAAGAAACATTACCTGCCTAGGATACGCCATTATTTTGGCAGAATAAAATAGCAAAGAAAACTGATGCAAATATTAGTTAATGTCACTCAGTCATGGTGTACATCATTGATATCAGCTCAAATGTCATTGATTGAAAAAAGGTAATATGGTCAAGCTGATTGTTTCTGAGGTAGGAATATATACTTCTCCCACAGGTGGCATTATAAGTCACATGGTAATGGGTAAGGGTATGTAATCCTATTAAGGAAGGAAAGAGAAAGTTGAATAATTAAGGACAATAATATAATGTACCATAGGAGGTGCTCCATAAATGCTTGTTACATGGGTTGTTTTGAGTCTGTGAACAATTTTTTAGCTTTTTTTTAAGTGGAAAAATTTTAAGCATATACAAAAGTACAGAGAATGGTATGTTGAACGTTCCCATCATTAATTCCAACAATTATTAATGCATGGACAGTCTAGGTTTATCTATTTCTTTTGTTCTAAGTTCCTAAGGAATTATTTTGAAACAGTTTCTAGATATCATAATTTTACCCATAAATATTTTACTGAGTATCTCCAAAAGATGATGTCTGAAAATGTAACTTCTTATAGTAAATTCTCTCTGTATTATGGTTTGAGGTCCTGGGGCTGTGGGCTGATAGGTGTCAAGTGGGAGAGGATGTTCATGGAGTGTATCTGGAATTTGATAGTGAGGGCTTGTTTTGATTTCATTTTGAAATTTCTGGAGGAGGCTTACAATAGAATGTCATCTATTTTCCAGCCTTTACTCCACTTTAGAGTGTGTGTGTGTGTGTGTGTGTGTGTGTGTGTGTAGCAGAAGCAGGTAATTAACCTCTGGAAAAAATAACATTGCAACAGATTTGATTTGCAGGAGGTTTCATTTCTCACTGAGCCTCTATTGGGATGATGCCAATTGAAAGGAATCCCAGCTCTTAATGGCTCCAGCTCTTCTGGGAGCTCTCAGTCAGTGATGTTATTTACTCTGGAGAAGAACATCAGAATCATTTATAAAAATTCTGTGCTCACCTATGCTATTTGTTACACTGAGAAAGGGTCTGTCATATCTTCAAGGCAATCTCTAAGATGATATAAAAGTAAGAAAGTAATTTTATCTAATTTTAGTTTAGAAATCATTAAAGCCACCCACTTTCAGCAGCTCGAGTTAATTTATTAGAGCACCTGAAAGCCTCCATTTTGGATTCTAGATGTCAGTGTCATCAGTAAGTTTACTTGTCATTTCCATGGTTGTAGGGTGCAAGAGGTATTATGTTATAGATGTAAGATTATTATCAGTTTTATAGGATGTTTTCTTTTGGGGGAAATAGTGGGAAGCAAATTAAAGAGATAATCCCCTTTTCAGTTTATAGATTGGTAGGTGACAATGTAGGTAGTCAAAGAGTTTACATAGCTTAGTGTATATATAAATTATTGTATATAACACAATGAAAGTATCTTAGTATAGTATTACTGTCAAATTTATTTTCTTAATTGGGTTTATCACTGTGCACAGAGACACTTAGATTAGTCTTTATAGGTATTAGCCTTAGTTAGCTAAAAGTTATATTGTTAAATTTATTTCAGAATCTTTTTAGGAAGTATAGGAAAAAAATGGTCATAACTGGCTTATAAATAAAATTATTTAAATTTGGGTTTTTCTTGTCATTGAGTTGATTCTGTCTTTGGTTGTGTGGGAAAATATAGTCTATTGAAAATATAAAAAAACTGCATTTCCCCCATGGAGAATAATTCTTTGATTTGCTGTTTTTCTTATTATTTTTCTATTTTATCACAATTGAAAACATTATTTTTTAGAGATAATAATTTGTCAGTACCTTTGTTAAGGAAATGTACTTTAGTTGCATTTCAGTTTTATTTGCTAGTAGGTAATTTGGGGAAAGGTTTATGGTTTCTAATTAACTGTATTTACCCAGAAATCCTATATGATTAGAATTCTTGTGACAGTGTTCAAAGTAAATTGGATGTGTTGCCTGGATGTGAACAGTAAAAAAAAAAAAAGAGAGAGAGAGAGAGAGAGAGAGAGAGAGAGAGAGAGAGAGAGAGAGGAGAGAGAGAGTGAGAGAGAGAGAGAGAGAGAGAGAAACTTCCTACCATGCAATTATAGTTTAATAGCATACAGTGTATTAGTCTATTTACAAAAATGGGAATTAAGTCACATATGCCCAAATATTACTAATTATATTAATTCTGACTCCCCTGTCAGGAGTTTTCTTGATTATTCTTTAATATATATATATATATATATATATATTTAAATTATAGATGGACATAATACCTTTATTTTATTTGTCTTTTTATGTGGTGCTGAGGATCAAACCCAGGGCTTCAAACATGCTAGGCAAACTCTCTACCACTGAACCACAACCCTAACCCCAAGATAATTCTTTTTGTCAGAGATAAAAAGTACCTTTTAACATGAAATCTGTTTCAGCTCTGAATTTAATATATGAGGGGGTGTGTATGTGTTCATTCTTTGCTCTTACAAGAGAAGTAGAAAGGAACTGAATGAGGATGATGTTAGTGTCAGGATTTTGGTGTTAGATTTGTTCTGTTATTTACTAGCTGGGAGACCTTAGGCAAATTTTCTTTTCTAACAGCAGTTTAGTTTTCTCATCTATAAAATATGGGAATATACTTATTTTGAAGAGTTGTTGTGAAGATTAAATAAGAAAGAGTTTAAGTATCTGGCACATAGTTCGAGGTAAGCCATAGTAGCTGTTACTGTTTAAAACCTCAGAAATTAGTTATGTTTTCCTAAGCCTTAAATCTATGCTTTTGAAATGATTTTGAATTCACATGTACTTTCAGCTGCTGCTGCTTGAAAGATAATTATTCTCTTCCCCACTTGCTGTGATAATTACCTTATCTTTTATATTTATAATTATAGACTATTTTTTAATTATTTTATTTTTATGCGATGCTAAGGATGAGCCTAGGGCCTCACACATGCTAGGCAAGTGCTTTGCCACTAAGCTACAGCCCCAGCCCCAATTTATAGGTTATTCTTTAGAATTCAGGTGTATTTAGAAGTAATGAATAGATTTTTAAAAGTTCAGATTGTAGACTAGTTGCAACTCTTAATAATAATAAAAAACATGGGTAAGATGTTTAGAATTAACAGTTCACTTTTACACTCCATCCCAGCCAAAGCACCATAAAGTGATTGCTGGCCACTTTTTTTTTTTTTTAAGAAACTTTATTTTTTTATAACTTTATTTTTTTTTTATGTGGCGCTGAGGATCGAACCCAGGGCCTTGAATGTGCAAGGCGAGCGCTCTTCCACTGAGCCATAACCCCAGTACCGACAGTCACTTTTATATCTGTCTTTGGTCACTCAAAATTTGAGCATTTTTGTATTTCTCAATATTACTTCATTTGTTTACTAATTCAGTAAATATTGAATGCCTGCTCTTTGTAGGTCATTGTTGTGGCAGTTATTTTTGAACTTTTGCTATCTGCTGAATTACAGCTATACATTCAAAAATTTACTCCTAAGAGTGATATTTATCGATTAGTTCTGAAGATTAAAGCAAAAAGTTTCATTGGGGGATATAGTGGTATGAGAACATAGTTAAATTGATGTTATTTTCCAAATTAAAAAAAAATTTCGTATCACATACTGTCCTTTTTTTTTTTTTTTTCCTTTTTAACTTATTTTTCAGTTGAATTACATTTTAGTGAGTTAACTGTAATGGAAAGGGCATTGGTGTTAATTGAAATTTAAAGAGGGTTAGATGCCCATTTCCTTTGGCTTTTTGTTTTTGTTTTTGTTTTTTTGGTGGTGGTGCTGGGGATTGAACCCAGGGCCTGTGCATGCAAAGCAAGTACTCTACCAACTGAGCTATATGCTGTATCAAGCCCTGATCCTATTTCTTTTGGATAGAGGAAATCACCTTTTACTGATTAGGCATTTTCGTTTCTTTAAGGTGAACTCTCTCATGGATTTCTTTAAGTAGCAGTCCTATAAGTCTGTGCTTTGAACATGTAGTGAAGAGATGATAAACATGGGAATAGTTTGGTCCATGAAGGATTCTAGTTTGCTTAGCAAGATAATGTTCAAATCATAATGACTCTTTGCTCTATTTTAGATTTTGAAAGGTGGTAAGAGGTAATATAGGTGAAAATGAGCATTTAAAAATAAAATTAAATCTTATAATGAAACTTGGGGTATAGAAAAGAATATTTGGATACTCAAGTAATGGGCAGTGTTAGAGGTATTTTCTGTTTTTTTAAATATAGCTAACTATACGTAAGTTAAATGTTGTCTCCTTTTCAAACTGAGAAAAATAAGGCTCTAAGAAGTTTACTAACATACTGAATGTCATGTAGTTTCTAAAAAGAAGAGTTGAAATTACAACTCATTGATTCCCTTTTGAAATTTAAAAAAATTTGGGGAGTAGTAATGGTCTCAGTTCTGCTTATTTTTATATTTATTTTTTAATTTTTTAGGTGGATACAATATCTTTATTTTAAATTTTTATGTGGTGCTGGGTATCTAACCCAGTGCCCCATTCATACAAGGCCAATTGTCTACCACTGAGCCACAACCCCAGCCCGTCAGTTCTGCTTATTTTGATTGGCTTATTCAGATTGGTCAGTTGATCTTTTGATCTAATTGAATGGAACTGAGAAAATGTATTTGTCTTCCACAACAGTATTAAAAATAGTCTTCACATTATAATTTTATAATTGTATCTTCTTTCTGCTCATAATCTATTTATCTATCCCCTCTTCCATTTCTGATGTAAGGATTTTTTATCTAATTTCCTCTAAAGAAGGCTACATTTAAATTAGATGTTATTAATTGCTTTAAATATAAACAGGTCTTTATAAATTGGATTGTTTTGGAACTTAATCTGTGTTGCTTATAAGTAATTTTCCATTATAATTATTCTAAAGTTCTTTTAAGAAATTTAAGGTCTAGCTAATACAAGTTTTACATTTTTTAGTATTATAGGAACACAAAGCAAACAGGAAGTGACCCCCAAATTTATTATACTGAATATGTAAGGTGGGGGAGGTGAAGGCAGCAACTGCCTTTTAGTTGTAGATGATCAGGCCTCTGTGAAGCCTAAGTGAGTAATAAGTAAATTGGGTTGCATTTTTTTTTAAGCCAGGATCTATGTTTAGCTAAGTGGCAATGGAGATTAAATAAACAAAAAACAGTCTTGTTAGCATAGTGATTTTCTCCTTTTATTATTTAGTTTATATTTTCTACCATTTAAAGTCTATATTCATATATAGGTGTAAATTTGTATAAGTATAGATTAATTTTCTGAGCCACAAAACCTTGTTACTTTTAATCTTCATGTCTTCTGTGTGAATTTTTTCCTATTACTGTAGCATGAATTATTTCAGTCTAGCCATGTACGCCACAACATGGAGAGAAAAAGTGTGTGATTTTTTAAAAAAATTTAGCCCAACACTTTTTAACCATAAATTGTTTTTTATACATTTTCTTAGTGACTCCAGAAAATGTAGAACAGACTTGGCAGATAGTAGTTCTAAAAAGAAAGCCCATAAATGAAGTCTTCTGCCTAGTAAGTATGGTTGTTAGGAGGTAAAAGACTAAAGCATTGAAATTTGAGAATTTTACTATGTTTAAGATTTACCAAGAGGCTACATGCAAAAAGGCAGTGCTCTTGGAAGCATTCTTATGGATGTGGAGAGTTTATAGCCCTTAGGGAGATCTACAGACATCCGCTATGCTGAGTTCTGGGAAGCTGCTTTTTCCCATGCTAGCAGCCTCCCTGTGGGGTAAAGGTCTGTTAATTTTGCATAAATATTTACCATATCTCATTTTAGCTAGCATTGCTTCCTCACACTCTTAGCAGTGAGGAGATCTTTGCTTATCCAGCTTGAAAAATTTACTGTTATCAATATGACTCATCTGGAGAATGTTCTGTTTTCTTTGAGGGTTGACAAACTTAAAAAGTCAAATTGGAAAAATTATGAGGGGGTAAATAATATATATTCAATAAATAATTTGGTTACTATAGATACATTTATCAGTGCTCATTGTCCTAAATTTATTTTTTGAGACGAGGTTATCACCACAAAAAGCATAATTCACTTTTAACAAATTGTCACATCTAACAAATTATTTCTTTTTTTTAATAACTTTATTTTATTTATTTATTTATATGAGGTGCTGAGGATCGAACCCAAGGCTTTGCATGTGTGAGACGAGCGCTCTACCTCTGAGCCATAACCCGAGCCCCTAACAAATTATTTCTTTCGTGTTGTATGAAAACACTAGTGGCTTACATTTGCATTTATTATACTTTTATGACTATTTTCTCACCTATTGACAATGACTAGCTTCCACATATAAAGCATTATCCTAGGTGCTTTACAAATATTATAGTTTATACATATAATAACCCAACAAGTCACATGTTAGTGACATTTTACAGAGAGGAAAATTCTTACATTCAAAGATGTGAATTTACTGGTCTAGTATTTTCCAGTGAGAACTTTTTTGGAACAAGGTTTAAAATCCAGGTCTTTTAACTCTTGGTTCACTGTATTTGCTACTGCACACATTTTATATAGCTATCTTTTTTTGTGAAGTTAAATATCAACACAAATCCAAAGTTTAAATTTCAAATGAGAAGAGTAAACCAAAGATTATTTTAGTTTCTTTTGATATAAATTATAGCAGAAGTTTTTAAATTGTGTTCCATAGAACCTCCAGGATACTTTATTAAAGAGTCTAATTTTTTTGTCTTATGAGCTGGAACCTTGCATTCAGGCACTCAAGGCAAAGGTAGAATGTAAAATAGAGTTACTGAGAAATCCCAAGGCTTTTATTCTTATTTGTTATTTTATTATTCATTATTATTTTTATTATAATTTTAAAATGGCCTAATCCATTTTATTAATCGATTTTATTAGTCAAAATAGCCTAAAATTTGCAATTTCATGATTTATCCTAGGAACTGTCTAACAATATGAGAACATATTCAATCTTGTTATTACTTGGAAAGTTTCTGTTTTCCAGTTTTTGTGTTTTCTTCCCTCTCTTTTGCCTTCTGTTTTCCTTCTCCCCCATATCCTTTTACATGTACTCTTGCCTTTATTGTCACCACCAGATTTATAGTCTCTACTGTGTTACTTTGTGTAGGTTCTCTGTTCTTCATCCTTTTATATATTTTTGACCAAATCTTTTTGCAATGCCCAATAATTTTCTGATGAGGTAGTAGATCCTTGTAGTAATCATTAATAACCATTCAAAATCACATTTATTAAGTAAAAATTATGTGCTAGGCACTCTACCATTTTATACATATTTTAATCCTCACAACGACCTCATGAGGTAATAAATTTTATAATCTCCATTTTATAGGGAAAGAAATAGAAACTTAGGAAGTTTAAGTGGCATGTGTATTGAGTGGTAAAATTTGGATTTCTTTCTTTCTTTTTTTCTTTTTTTTTTTTTGGTATATAGGATTGAACTCAGTAGGCACTTGTCCACTGAGCCACATCCCCAGCCCTATTTTGTATTTTATTTAGAGACAGGTTCTCACTGACTTGCTTAACACCTCATCATTGCTGAGGCTGGTTTTGAACTCATGATCCTCCTGTCTCAGCCTCCCGAGCTTCTGGGATTACAGGTATGCGCCACTGTGTATTTAATTTTTTAATTCGTCATAATAGTTATAGATTAGGATTTATTTTGACATAAATGCATAGAATATAATTTGTTCCATTTCAGTTTCTAGTACTTACCCTTACTTACCCTCCATTCCTTCCTTCCTCATTCTCTTTACTGTGTGTGTGTATATATAATATTATACATATTGTATATATATAATATATAGTGTATATTATATACCTATATGTATATATAGTATAGTCTATATTATACATATACTACTATATGTATATAGTAATATACATACATTACTATACATATATATCATATATACTATACATATATATTATATATTATATATAGTATACATATATATTATATAGTATACATATATTACAAGTATATATACTATATATTACTATATATAATATACATATATTACTATATATAATATATTATACATATATTACTATATATATATACTAAGATAATAGTATTAATATGTATATATTATACATATATTACTATATGTATATATAGTACTATATATACATTACTATACATATATATTACTATATATTATATATATATATATTTTTTTAAGTTTCTCTGTGAGAAGACTGTTTTTGGTCAGTTAGCAATAAAGTGACTTTTGTTTGGATTATAACTAAGATGAGATCATTAGGACACATCCATTTTAAAATTTTGTATATATTATATAATACATATTATAACATTTATTATATATTACTATATATAACTAAATATATGCATATATTACTATATATACACTATATAGTATATATACATATACTATATCTTACTAAATATATATTATACATATATTACTATATACATACTATGATGATAGTGTTAATATGGATACTAACATGGACATTTTAGGCAGAAAGAATGGTATGTTACGTGTGGGATATTGCTAGGACATGAAGTTTGTGATGAAGTGAAGTGGTGAGAAAAGAGAATGGAAGGCCATTTAGAATGGTCTTGAATGCAGTTAAGGAACTTGCCTTTATCCTGTAGACTATTTCCTATACTTAGATTATTTGGATACCATCTTAATGATCTGCTATAGTCTTATAACCCCCGAACTATTAGTTTATTAATGTTTTTCTCTAAGTAAAGTTACATTTTAATATCCATTTCCAAAAGAAACATCAAATAGAAAACCAGTATTGTTTACCACATATAAATGGCAACAGTAGAAAAAGTACAGTTATTAAATTTAAAAAATTGAAAAATGAAATAGATACAATAGTGCATTCCTTGATTTACAGTTTGCCTACCTGAATTTAAGTTTCTCTGTGAGAAGATTATTTTTGGTCAGTTAACAATAAAGTGACCTTTGTTTGGATTATAACCTTTGTTTGGATTATATAAGATGAGATCAGTAGGACACATCCTTTTAAAATTTTGATTGTAACACCAAGAATTCAAACTCAAGTTTTTGTAGTTGGAAAGATTGTAATTCAGTTAATGTTCTACATTGGTATATTGTTAAATACTAATAAAAATTAACTTTTTGTTCTGAGAAGCCTTCTAAGGTCATCTTTAGATTCTGTTTATCTATGTGTCTCATAGTTCTAGTTTTATGGTTATCTTGTTCACTTCATTTTGTATGTAAAATATTCAGATTTGTCAGTATGAATTTAAGTTGGTCACATGAGCAATCTATTTGCCCAGATGTATCTATTTGGAAAGCTTGTCTCCATCATACAGGGATGTCACAGTTGAAGACTTCTTCCTGAAATATTTGTAATTCTTCCTGAATGTGTTGATGGATGTGTAAAGAGTTTTTCACTCTTTCTGCCAAACACTATATGTAGTTCCATTTTTGAAGTTAGGTGACGAATACTTTTATAAGATTTTTAATAAATGGTTTTGAGCTGTAATGGGTGACAAAAAGCATCCAAAGTGTTAGAGATGATACAAAACTGCAAAGAAAGAGTCTCATGCTTAATGTTAAAATAAAAATTTCGAAATGTCTCAGAACATTTAAGGAGCTATTGGAGACAACATGGGGTAAAGATGTATAGCCGTTTAGGAATTCATGAATTTCTGCAACATCAATGGAGGCTAAGCCTTATTAGGTTTTGGAAGAAGTGACTGATATATTTGAGTAGTAGTAGGAGAAACAGTGGTTGAACACACATACATAGTCTTATTTAGTTTAATGGACTTACTTCATTTGTTCTGTAGATCATGGCTTTATCCACAGTAGGTTAAATGCTTGTGTAGCTATTCTATAGTATGTCTCAATACTTCTATTCTTTCTGTTTGGATTGTGGTAATCTCAGCTTGTGGTAATGGAATTAGATAGTTTAATTAAATATTATGAAAACTGATGAAATAAGAACACAAAAGGAGGTTTTATCTATGAAAACTGATTTTTATGTGATTTGAAAATATGAATAGAGATTTGTCATTGAAGAAATTGCTGTCAAATTAGCTGGGGATTAAAAAAAATTAGCTCTTTGGGGAAAAGATATACTCTAGGTTTTTGTGAGCATCTTTTGTTTCTTGATCCATTGTAAGAAAACTAAGAGGGAAATTATAACTATTGTATTTTAGTATAGCTTATCCAAGAGACATAATGGGGCCCTCATGATTATCTCACTTAAAGGAAAAGCTTTGATCTTATATTCAAAAATTGGAAAATGCTTATACATTTATATATTTTAAGTTGAAATAAGGTAAAAACCTATGTTTTTAAATAATTTTCTGTTTTAAATCTCATCACCTCTCCTTTCACCACACCTCCAGTCCAGAGTTTGAATCCATGGATGCTCCACTACTTAAGCTATATGTACATGTAACCCTTTTTATTTTTTTATTTTGAGACAGAGTTTTGTTAAGTTGCTCAGCTGGCCTTGAATTTGTGCTCTTTCTTGCCTCAGCCTCCTGAGTCACTGGGATTACAGGTGTGCACCACTGTGCCTGGCTGTTAACTGTTCTTTTCTGTTAAATGATCAGCCACTGGAACTAGTGGATTGGATAGGATAATTTCTGCTGTATGACTAAAGTCATGTCATGACTTAAAGAGATTTTTAGAAGAATATGAAATGTCTCCTATTTGAGACTGCTATAATGAGCAGACTATAAGTGTGATTTACTGTTCCTGGTCCCAGGAATGTTTTACTTTCATTTCATTTTTTAATATTTTGAATTTGAGTGATAATTTACACATTTTTTTCCTCTGCTATTATCTTTTGTTTTGTCACATAGTACTGATTTCCTATTTAAATAAAGTTTCTTTTGGAAATGAAAATGTTAAAGAAGAACATTAAGTTCCTAATGGTTCAGGGCTTATGTGACTGTGGCAAATCATTAAAATGGCATTTAAGCCGGGGAAACAACACCTTATAGGATAAAGGCAAGTTTCTTAACTTGCATTTAAGACCACTTTTTACTTAGTCTTTAACTTCTCTAGTCTTACCACTTCCCCTTGTCACAGACTGTTGATCAAGTAGGAACTGCCTCCCTTCCAAGACAGGTCCCAAACCAGACTGAGAAGGTCATAGTGCCATAGCATAAAGCCAAGTCATGGGTATCAACCAGAAAATTTCAGAAAAATTCCCAAGATCATGCCAACCTGTGCTGGGAACTTCATTTTTATTTTTTAATATTAATTACAGTTTAAATGAATACTTAACACCCAAAGTGGAGAATTTCAGTAAAGGACTCTTTCCTTTACTTTGTGGCATATAAATTTGTTTAAACCTTACAGAAAATAATTTGACATATAGTGCAAAATCCTAAGAAATATTTGAACATTTTGAATTTAGTAAGGTCGGTTTGGGTAAATATCTCAAGATATTAAAGAAATCAAGACTTAGCTGTAGTTTTTATACAAAGATATCAACCTCAGCTTTATTTGTAGTAGAAGTAGAGGAACCAGTCTAAGTCTAGTGCCTCTGAAGAGGTAGATCTAGGAACTGTGATGGCAAGGAACTCCCAAATAACTCTTATGTTATTTGATAGAATATGCGTAAGCATTAAAGACATTTTAAAGTAAGGCTTACTGCACAAGTGTCCATGGTATGAGAAGGAGGAGATAAAACTTGAAAGTTAATGCTTTTAAATTTATTTTCTTGCTTTTTGTACTGGGGATGGAACCCAGGGGTGTTTTCCAGTTGAGTTACATCCCCAGTTGATCCCCGTTTTTTAAAAACTTTGTGATAGGGTCTCACTAAGTTGCTTAGAGTCTCACTAAGTGCCTGAGACTGGCCTCGAACTTGGTGATCCTCCTGCCTCAGCCTCTTGAGTCGCTGAGATTGCAGGTATATGCCACTGTGCCTAGCTATAATGCCCTCATTTTTTTTTTTTTAAATATGCTGGGGATAGAACCCAGGGCCTTATGCATGACAGGCCAACACACTACTACTGAGATGTATTCCTAGCTTCAATTGTGCTTTAAAAAAATGTACATATAATGCTTTAAAGAAAAAGACTTCTAAGATGTGTACTACATTTAATTGCTGTTACTGGATTGTGAGATTATGGATGATTTTTGTTTTATTCTTTTACGCTTATATTTTATAGGCTTCCAGTAAAAAATATTGTGTGTGTGTGTAATCTTTTGTTATGAGAACTTTTTTAATTGAAAACTTTGTTTTTATTTTATCCTTATTTTAATAAAAAATGGTATGTAGTCTGATAGATGATTAGAGGGAAGTAATTATTGAGACTAGGAATGCAGATGGAAAACTCCAGTGGTACATATAAGAAGTTCCTGAACTAGGGCAGTGGTGATAGTAAAATTAGAGATGACTATAATGAGCAATATGAAAGGAAAAAGAGTGGTGTCTAGGGTGACTCTTAAGTTTCTGGGTGTTGATGTAAATGTAATGAATTTGATATGAAAAAATTAGCTCTTAAAAAGTGTTACTTGAGGAGTATTTAAATTTAGTGAGGTCATTAACAACTTCAGATTTATTTTTCTTATAATTTTGGTTCTTTAAATCCTATGTTGTCAAAGATCCTATTTCAAATTTGTTAAGGGAAAAAGGACAAATAGTTTGAAGATGTGTTAATATCATCTTATAGATGATATGTGTTATATCATCTTATAGATTAATAATTGGTTGATCTGGTTATTTTAATAAAGACTGGCTGATTTGCTCATCAGTTTATGTGCACCACTTCTGTAACAATATTCTTAGTTGAAAAAGAGCACTTCGCAACTAGAGAAGAATAATTTTTAGTTAAATTTATGGAAATTATTCATATTCTTGGTAGAACTTCCAAAAGCAACAACAAAAAGGCAGAAAAGTGATCCCATGAACTATTCCTCTATTGTGAGGCAAAAGTTCAATTAAAAATAGAAAACAATACCAAATAGCTCTTCCTTGAGGACCCTAAATTTATTTTAAATTTAGATGTGTTTGCTTTGGTCTTTTCATGCTATGCTGTGGGCAATGAAAATACTGAGTGAAAACTGTGTTGTAGCAATTCAGACTGACTATTTAGTTCCCTGTTTTTGTTCTAAAGAATTGGCTGATGTCTTCCTATTTCTGGCTATGAGCAACAGGTAAATTAACATGACCACAGTCTGATTCCAATATTGTGACTCAAATTACTTAATTCTAAACTTGCCCATCTTTCCAGCCCTAAGGTCACATGTCACTATATTTCTATCCAACACAGGAGGGTAGAATAATAAGTAGAAAGAAAAAAGTTTTAGCCAGTCATTGCTATAATGGCAAAGTAGAGTTAGATGGTTTTTAACAAGCTTAATTGCTGTCCAGCAGACATCTTGTATTTGTTTTGATGTTTACACAAGTAGGAATCATAATGTGGGAAAAAAAGAGTAGATGATCCAGGATTCTGATAATCGCATCTTAAAATTGTTATGATTTGTGAATAGCTTTGAAACTTCCTATGGTTTGGGGAAAAATGTGTCAATAGGAGTTTTTCCAAGTATTATAAAGCAGCATAAAAACAATTTCTATTGCTTAGGTTCTTTTTTTAAAATAGATTTTTTAAAAAAGTAAATGACAGCAGAATGCATTACAATTCTTATTATACATATACAGCACAATTTTTCATAACTCTGGTTGTATATAAAATATGTTCATACCAATTTGTGTCTTCATACATGTATTTTGGATAATGATATCCATCATATTCCACCATCCTTGCTAACCCCTTGCCCCCTTCCTTTCCCTCCCACCCCTCTGCGCTATCTAGAGTTTGTGTTTTCAATAATTTAAAAAAAAACCTGTTAGAATATTTCTGTGATGATAAAAGGAATACCCAGAGATTCCATTGTGTCCCTATAGTATGCTGTTTTTAAGTACTTTGGGTATAGTCTGAGGAGAGGGATAGCTGGGTCAAATGGTGGTTCCATTTCCAGATTTCCAAGGAATATCCATACTGCTTTCCATATTTGCAGTCCCACCAGCAGTGTATGAGTGTACCTTTTCCCCCACATCCTCGCCAACACTTATTGTTGTTTGTATGCATAATAGCTGCCATTCTAACTGGAGTGAGATGATATCTTAGAGTACTTTTGATTTCCATTTCTCTAATTGCTAGAGATGATGAGCATTTTTTCATATATTCATTGATTGATTGTATATCCTCTTCTGAGAAGTGTTTGTTCAGGTCCTTGGCCCATTTGTTAATTGGGTTATTTGTTTTTTTGGTGCTTAGCTTTTTGAGTTCTTTATATACCCTAGAGATTAGTGCTCTATCTGATGTGTGAGGGGTAAAAATTTGCTCTCAGGATGTAGGCTGTCTGTTCACCTCACAGATTGTTTGTTTTGCTGAGAAGAAACTTTTTACTTGATTCCATCCCATTTATTGATTCTTGGTTTTAATTCTTGCGCTATAGGAGTCTTATTAAGGAAGTTGGGGCCTGATCACACATGGTGAAGATTAGGGCCTACTTTTTCTTCTGTTAGATGCAGAGTCTCTGGTTTACCAAATTCCTAGGTCCTTGATCCATTTTGAGTTAAGTTTTGTGCATGGTGAGAGATAGGGGTTTAATTTCATTTTGTTGCATATGGATTTCCAGTTTTCCCAGCACCATTTGTTGAAGATGCTATTTTTGCTCCAGTGCGTGTTTTTGGCACCTTTGTCTAATATAAGATAATAGCAATTCACAATAGCTAAACTGTGGAGCCAAACTAGATGCCCTTCAGTGAATCAATGCATAAAAAATGTGGCATATATACACAATGGAATTTTACTCAGCAATAAAAGAGAATAAAATCCTTGCATTTGTAGGTAAATGGATGGCGTTGGAGAAGATGATGCTAAGTGAAGTTAGTCAATCCCCAAAAAACAAATGCTGAATGTTTTCTCTGATGTAAGGAGGCTGACTCATAGTAGGGTAGGGAGTGGGGGAGCATGGGAGGAATAGATGAATTCTAGATAGGGAAGGAGGAGAGGGAGGAAAAGGGAGCAGGCAGGGGATTACCAAGAATGGTGGAATGTGATAGACATCATTATCCAAAGTACATGTATGAAGACATGAATTGGGTTTCAAAATACTTTATGTACAAACAGAGATATGAAAAATTGTGGTCTATATGTATAATAAGAATTGTAATGCATTCCATTATTATTTTTTTATTTAAAAAAATAAAAAAGATTCCATTGTGGAATAAGAGACGAAAACTGCTGTGGATTTAAGATAGTAACAGTATTTTATTAAAGGGTATCAATATTTATTTATTACTTCAGACATCCTGAGCACTGGGCTATCTATGTACCTGTCTTATCTAATCTTTACAACATTCTTATTTAGTTTAATCACCTGTGAGGAAATTGAGGTTCAGTAACCTGCTCAAGATCCTATGGATGTGTAGGTTTTGACCTCACTCTAACTAGTACCAAAACCCATTCTTTTTTCTATTTATGTTTCCCTTTTAGAGGCTTTTTATAAGTGAATGTCATCTAGCCCTTAAATAGTTTTTATTTGCCAGCATTTATAATACAGGTGGTTATTCTTTAGTGGCTAAAAAAGAGGAGTTGGAGATAGTGTTTAGCTATCTCCATGTTACAGTATTATCTTACATAGTGACTAATGAGTAAATTACTATACACTCAAATCTTTTGGTTTAATTGAAAACTTGTAAATTTCAGAGATAATGGAGATCAAACAGGTATTAGTTTTAGAGAATCAGTGGCTTAAGCCCCTTAAGCATTACATTTATAATTTTATCTTCATTAATTGGAGTGGCATAGTTTCAACAAAAGCAGTTTATTTGGGTTATATAAAAGTGTTCTTTAAGCTAATTCTACATTTTAAAAAGTTAGGCTTTCTCAGTATTATTAAACGAGTTTAAAGACATCTAAGATTTTAAGACATCTAAGTTTTAAAATTTCTTTTCCTCTTCATTTTACTTCATTGTGAAATACAGCAAAGCATACGACCAAAAAAAAAAAAAAAAAGGAAATAATGAACATCCATGTACCTATTTATCTGGCATCATCTTTTGAATGGGGAGAGGTGAAGAAATAAAAGTTACAGAGATAAATTTGAGGCTCTACTTGGTACTTCTTTCTAGTTCTATTCTTTCCCTTTCTAGAAGTAAACTCTACTGTAAATTTGGTGTTTATTGCTTCCATATGTTTAATGCTTTTGATACATAGTTTGCATCTTTAAACATTATAGATTTTTTTTACAAATTTTATACTTTGTAAAATTTGAATCCCTGTTATATCCTGAATTTCTTTTATTTTTTAAAAATATTTTAATGCATTATATGCATAATAAACTAGTTTTATGAATACAATATTAATAAACTACTAATTATTATGATAAACATTGTTAATAAATGTTAACAAAATGTTGTGAATATGGTATAAGGAGGGATTGAATTTTGTTTTTTCTTATGGATAACCAATTGTGTCCCATTACACTATACAGTTTCTTTTCCCTATTGATTTGCAGTGCCATCTTTGTTGTATGTAATGTTAACATAATTTGTGGGTTGGTTTTGTGCTTTCTCTTTCACCGATATGACTATTTCTATGCTAACACCAAACTGTCTGAATTACTTTCTCTCTATAAGCATAGCCAGTTCCCTTACTAGTTTTTCCTTCTTCAGAATTTTCATTGATATTCTTGGCTTTTTTTTTTTCTGAAGAATTTTGGGATCAGCTTGTCAGTTTCATTAACAGCTTTAATGAATTTTTAAAATTGAAATTGTATTGCATATTTAATTTAGTGTGGAGAAAATGGACATTTTATGATATTGTCTTTTTGTACATGAACATGATTTTTTTTTAGTAATTTCAGGTCTTATTTTATAATAATTATGGTAATTCTTCTTCAATAGTAATTTGTGGTTTTATCTATAGAAGTCTTAAAATAAAAGACTCTTTGGTAGGATTATTCCTAGGTACTTTATGATTTTCAGTACCATTATGAATGATTGGTCAATCTCTTTCCTTCATTTTTTGCCTTTCTTATTTTCTTCATTTCTTCCTTCCCTTCCTCCATTCCCATCCTTTCTTTTTTTCTTTCTGTCCTTTCCTCCATTATTATCTGATATATATATATATATATATTTGAATATTTTGTTTTAGTTATAGTTGGACACAATACCTTTATTTTATTTTTATGTAGTGCTGAGGATCTAACCCAGCACCCTATATATGCTAGGCAAGCATTCTACTGCTGAGCTACAACCCCAGCCCCTTATCATCTGATATTTTAATTTAATGTTGTCTTGGCTAAAAGTTTCATTTAAGGTAGTATGATACAGATGAAAGTATATGGTCAGAATGTCTAGAAATGAGCCCTACATTTGTTCTTCAAAAATTATTTGATAATTAAGTCATTTCTTCTGAGCCCTGTTCCCTAATCTGTATAGGGAGAATAATGTTTATGCTTATACTATTTTGGTCACATATCAAATGAGGTATGTGTGAGGTTTTTACCTAATTAAAAATTCAAATACAAAAAGGAGTTATTAACGGAGGAGAAAAGTCCATTTACTCCAACTCAGCTGTAGGTATTTTTAAAAATTTACATTGTGAAAGGAAAATGTCTTGAATACATAACTTAAAATTAAATTAAAAATTACAGTGCTTGGGTGGGAGTTAGAGCACCTCATCTGCTCTACATGTGTAAGGCCTTGGGTTCAATCACCAGCAGCCCCCAAAATAAAATAAAAAATTACAATACTTATACCCAGGCTCCTAAAAAAAAAAAAAAGGATGTGTAGTGGTTTCTAATAATGCACATGTATGAACAAACACAATTAAAGATGTTAAAATAAGGACTGAGGTTATATCTCAGTGGTAAAACCCTGAGTTTGATTCTCATCAGCACACAAAATAATTAAATACAAATTAAGTTATTACAGTGAGATAAATGTTAATGTGATAATAATAAAGGCTGCTATAGCCATTTGTTTAAATCTGTCTGCTTTTGGAATGCTGTGGGAAAATGGTAAATAAGATTTGGTTCTCTTGGTAGATATATTTCCCCCTTGTAACAAGTATTATTTTTCTGATGTTAAGTTCTTAAAATGTCGTGCTGTTCTCAGAGGAGCATGCCTGTAATCCCAGCTATTCCAAAGGTTGAGGCAAGAGGATCATAAGTTTGAGGTTAGAAAGTCAATTTAGCCAGAGCCTGCCTCAAAATCAAAAGGGCTGGGAATATAGCTCAGTGGTAGAGCGCCCCTGGGTTTAATCCCCATTACTGTGTGTGCGCCCACGTGCACAGAAAGAAAAGGAGACAGAATTAAAAAAAAAAAAAAAAGTTCCTGTGAGTTTCAAGATAACATCGGAGACATATCTGCTATAACATTTTCATAAGTGAGAGATCAATGTTTTGTTAGCTTTCATAATGACCATTAACAGAAAAACTGAGGAATAACATAAAGCACAATTTACCAAAACAGATTCTTTTTAGGAAAACTAAGCTAATGTTACAGTCTAAGTTTTGAGGCACTAATTTGGATTATCATCTAGCACAAGTGATAGCTTCCAATATTTTTATATTAAATATGAACTTTTGAATATTAGAATTTTTGGTGAAATCTCTAAGGCCACTAGACTTTTTTAAGGGAACATTTGATAAATAGTAATAACAGCAAGGTAATGCCTGTGATTAAAATAAAGTCACTGCTTTCTCTTTTTAATTTGTTGATAATAGCTGGCTGCTTGCTGATCTGCTTTAATCAAAATACTTACATTTTCTAGTAGATGTTCTGTCTTTAACTTTGGCATCAAGATTATTTAATGCCCCTGAATTGTAGTTATTTTGTGCTTTAGCACACATTGTGTCATACATTGGTCTGGTACAAAGTTCTTTGGGACAGACCTTTCTACAGTTGTTGTTAAGCAATTTGCTTTGTGGGATTCAAGTGTGGTCTCAAATACATTTTGGTCTTCTCTAGGCAAATGACCAATGCAGTATAGAAATCCTTATTTTGTTAACTCCTTGCATTTGAAAGATTTACTTACCGAAAACTGAAGTGCTGTTTTAGATGGTAAGACAGGTGCTCATTTTTTTTTTGAGAAAGAGAGAGAATTTTTTAATATTTATTTTTTTAGTTTTTGGTGGATGCACCATCTTTTTTAATTTTTTTATGTGGTGCTGAGGATCAAACTCAGCACCCGATGCATGCTAGGCGAGCATGCTACTGCTTGAGCCACATCCCCAGCCCAAGGTGCTCCTTTTTTGTGGGCCTTTCCCCACAAAATTTTAACTTTTTGTAGAAAGCCGGCAGGATTTACTGTCAGATAGTCTTGGGTTCAGATCCTAGCCCTACCATTTGTTTGTTGAGTGACCTTGAAAAAAGTTACATAGATTCTTAACTCAGCTTTTGTCTCATTACCCCTTCGTATCTATTCTAATATCTACTTTAAGGGACTTTGGATGGTTGCTTTTTAAAAATTATTAAACTTTAGCTTTATGATGATTTTTTAAAAGAGCAATCTACCAGAGGGACCTACCCCTAAATTAAAAATAAATACAGGCTAAAAAAAAGATTCAGGATTAATCTAATCTCAACAGGAATTTTTCTTAGCAGTTTTTAAAAGTGTAACAAGTGAATGAAAATATTATATAAAATTTCAGACATGCATAAAAAT
This sequence comes from Ictidomys tridecemlineatus, assembly GCF_052094955.1. NCBI lineage: Eukaryota > Metazoa > Chordata > Mammalia > Rodentia > Sciuridae > Ictidomys > Ictidomys tridecemlineatus. The sequence continues at coordinate 103,501,691 of NC_135480.1, forward strand.
TAGAATAACTTAATTAACCTTCAGTAACCTTTTATCAACTTGAGTAATAAAAATGCCATTTAATCTTTTACAGCCATATAAGATATAAAGTAACAAGATACTTCCCCTTTCCCACTTGTTTGATTTGATTTACTAGTAGTAACCACCATTAAATTTCTTTATACAAATTAAGATACCCAAGATATGCTATTTTTTAACTTGAAAATTTTATTTAGCAGTGTACTTTAGAAATGATTTATTTCTATGTGAGTGCCTATAGTCTGTGGTTATACAGTATTTTGATGGCTGTATAATTATTTGTTTAACCAGTAAGATGATGTGTGGAAGGACTTTGGTTTTTTTCCTCACATCTTCTCCCCTGTATTCTCTACAGTGAGCAACTATTGCTCCCTTATATTTTTTAGTTTTCCCCCATTTTCTCTACAATGAGAAACTCTTATATTGATAATGGTGGCAACTTAAAAACTTATTTTAATAAATAATTAAAATATGGAAAAAATTTTTATGGATGCCCATAACTGAATGTCTTTACTTTATTGTTCTTTCTTTAAATGTAATTCAGTAAACTGGGCTCAGTGGTACACTCTTGTAATCCCAGTGACTTGGGAGGCTGATGCAAGAAGATTGCAAGTTCAAAGTCAGCCTAGGCAACTTAGTGAGACCCTGTCTCAAAATAAAAATAACAAAAAAGGCTGGAGATATAGCTCAGTGGTACAGTGCCCCTGGGTTTAATCACCAGTATCAAAAATAAATAAATAAATAGTTCATTTATTCCAGTGGTTCACATTAACTGCTGCACAGCTCTTCCTATTTCTCATCTTTTGAGCATGTAGCTGTGTTCAGTGCAAGAGAGATGCTTTGACTTTTAGATATGCTTTTCTCACAAGAAGGAAGTGTTTGCTTAGTTAAAATTTAAAAAGAAAGTCTAATAATTATGGTATTGCTATGTTATTTTATTTTTAGGGAAGAAATAGTCATTCTTTTTGATTTAATCACCTATAAAGTGTAGGGTGATACTTCTGGGAATCTAGCTGGGTTACTTTGTAGGGCCAAGTACATGTATCAACATTATACTTGATAAAAACAGCTTTTTTGATCTACTGAACATCTGATCTGGTCTTTGTGACTGCCTTCGAAGGTTTACTCTTTAATCAATAGCTTTATTTATCTAAATATGGAATTTAAATATGTCTGGTGATAAAGGTGATTTCCTCTGCTACAACATAGCACACATTAACTTCTAGTATGCAAAACTGACCATGTAAGTTTTTGTTTAATGGTCTCAGTCCTTATGTAGTTGTAAACTCAGAGAAAACAAATCAAAAAATATGTTTCTCTTTAAATTACTACCTATATGTTGGTTACAGCAAAGAACTTGTTTTTAATGAGTGATACATTAAGTCAAATATATTTGTGATTCAAATTACTGTCATAGCTCTGTTAAGTTAAAATTCACCACACAATACACTGTATTTTGAAATTTCAAAAATTTTTATATTACCTCTCTATTTAAAAGAGTACACTAGTGATTTACCCATCAGCCCTTTTTAGGCTTGTAAAAGAAACAGGAGAGATTGGCATTTCACTTTAATTTTCCAGTTAAGGTTGAGAAAGAGGAGATAAATGGCTTATAGAGCTAAGGGAGAAGATAATTTCAACTCAAATAAGCACGCTCAGAATGATCCTGTTTCTATCCTTCCTCCTCCCACAATTAGCCACTGTGTGTGTCTCAGGTGTTAAGCAAAGTTAGTATATTCACCATGGAAACTGTGAACATTAACAACTGGTTTTACTTTGAAACTTATATAGCAAACACCAAAGAGTAAGTTGTTGCTATAATCCATGGGAGTCTTGAAATTGACGTCAAAACCATGAGTACAGCTGTATAAGCAGCAGGAAAGAATATTTTTAACATCTCTGTTACATCATCTTTTGGCTTTTCCTTTTAGTTTTTTCCTCTTCCATTATACTAAAAATATAGGGGGAAGGCTGTATAATATATTTTTTTAACTGAAATTATTGTTATATTCTTTAAAATAGCAGCTGTACAGTTCTTTTCTTGGTTTCCTTCCCCTTGCAACTTTCCCTGTAGTATTTTAATTTCTTATGATGAGGTGTGTGTGTGTGTGTGTGTGTGTGTGTGTGTGTGTGTGTGTGTAGTACTAGAAATTGAATACACATCCTAGGTAAGTGCTCTACCACTGAGCTACATCCCCAGTCTATTTTAAAGACATTTTTATTTTAAGAGAATAAAATAAGATCCCACTAAGTTGCCTTGGCTGGCCTTGAACCTGTGATCCTCCTGCCTCAGCTTCCTAAGTAGCTAGAGTTACAGGTCTGTAGCACCATGCTTGTCAGACTTCTTTGGTTTTTGATGGCCTTGACAGTTCTGAGGAGTACTAGTCAGGTATATTGTAAAATGAGAATTCATCTAAAGAATTTTTCATATGATTTGACCGGAGTTATGGGTAATGGTAGGAATGTAGCTCAGTGATAGAGCAGTTGCTTAGCACGTGGGAGGCCCTGGGGTATACCCACAGCAATGTATAAAACGACAAAACTAGAATAAGTGTTGTTGGAAGATCCATCTTTGTCACCTCATATTGAGGGTACTGTTAGCAGGATTTGTGACTGTTGATGATGACTTTGATTACCTGGCTGTTTTAAGTCAGCTTTTCATTACTGTGACCAAATATTGACAACAGCTGACTCCATTATTCTTGGCCCAAAGTGAGGCAGAATATCATGGTGGAAGGAGCAACTCAGGACTTGGCAACCAGGAAGGAAAGAGAGAAGAAAGAAGAGAGAGAGCGAGCATGCAATCCACTCACCAGGGACAAAATATAAACTTCAAAGCATCCCCTTCCCCCAGTGACCTACTTCCTCCAGCTGTAACCGGGCTACAATTACCACCCGTTAATCCACATGAGTGGATTAAACCACAGATTACGTTGCAACTCATCATTAGTTCATCTCTGAACATTTTTGCTTTGTCTCAAACATAAATTTTGGGGGACACCTCATATCCAAACCATAACTCTGGCCAAAGTAGTATTTATCAGTTTTTTTCTACTTTAAAGTACTAGAATGTTCTGATAGGACTATCCTAGTTTGGTGAATTGTTATGCTACTTTTGCTTAGGTTTTATGTATAGTAAGGTTATCACATTGATATATTCTGCTCAAAGAAATGTTAAATATTTTTACAGATAACATTCAGAGACAAGAATTGAATTTTTAAAGTATTCAGCCTTTCCAAGTCTACTTTGAAATAAAGGTGTGCTTTCTTGTGAAATTCTAAAGATTTTATGTTTATTTAAAGGAATAATTTAGGTTTTAATAATTTAGGAAGTTAAAAGAAGCTGGTCAATTTGACATCTGTTTACATTCTAGACACCTAGACTTATTCCCTTCATTTTATATTTGTTTAAAAAAGAAACTATTTGAGATATTATTTACACACAGTGAAGTTCACTCATTCTAAGTGTATACTTTGATGAGGTTTGATAAATGTATAGTTTTTAAGCATCAATACCATAATTAAGACATGTAACATTTCTGTCATCCCAAAAAGTTCTCTCTTGCACCTTTTCATTCAATACTTTACAACATTCTGTACAATGGCTTTGCCTTTTCCACTTAATGTAAATAAAGTCATTTCCAGTGTGTAATCACAGTGATGGGATTGTGTGCAAGAGGGAAAGATCATGTTAGAATGAGAAGCCAGAGAAGGGACTGCCAGTCTTGCTGTTTTGTTTTGTATTGTGGTACTGGGATTGAACCCAGAATGCTTAACCACTGAGTCACATCCTCAGCCCTTTTTATTTTTTATTTTGAGATAGGGTCTTGCCAAGTTGCTTAGGACCTCACTAAGTTACTGAGTTTGGCTTTGAATTTGGTTATCCTCTTTCCTCAGCCTCCTGTGCTGAAACTGGTTTATTAGATATGTTTTGAGAATATTTCTCCTGGTTTGTAGTTAGTGCTTTTATTTCATTAACAATGCCTTTCACTTTTTTTTTTGGTCAGAGTGCAGAAGTTATTAATTTGAATGATGTTCAGTATAGTAACTTTTTCTGTCCATAATATTCTTTTTATCAGTATGCCTATCTGTATATCTTGATTACCTTAGTTTTATCTTAAATCTTGAAATAACATAATGTAAGTCTCTCAGCCTTGTTGTTTTCCTAAGAATTATTTTGGCTTGTTTAGTTCTTTGCATTTTCATATGAATATTAGAATAAGCATACTCATTTCTGTTTAAAGATTTCAATTAAGGTTGTGTTAAATCCAGATGAGCTTGGGGAGAATTGACATCTTAAATTTAGTCTTGTTGTACATGGGCATAATATCTCTCTCCATTTAAGTAATCATCTTTAATTTTCAGAAGATTTTAGAGTTTTAAGCATATAGGTATTGCATATATTTCATCCCTATATACTTAATGTGTTTTGAAGTTATCATAAATGGTATTCATATGTTCATTTTTAATTGATTATTGTGTCCATATAGAAATACATTTATTTTTGTATATCGAGTTTATCTACTATAACCTTACTAAACTTAATTATTAGTTCAATTAGTTTTTCTTATAGATCTCTGAATGTAGATGATCATGTCATTTGTGATTAAAGGCAATTTTGCCTCTTTGTTTCCAGTCTGTTAAGGGGGCAATGAGGTCTGTTATGGGGGCAATGACCAGCATCTCATTGAGGGGTTCTTCTTCCTGCTGAGGGGGGTGTAAACTACCTGGAAATTTAAAAGTCTGAAATAATTAGTGAAGAACAAAAGACAAAGAGTCAGAAATGTATTTACAAAAGCAGAACCCCCCTATAGGTCCATTCCACACGACAGCTGGAAGTAGACAAAGGAAAGATGGCTCCAGTGGTTTATTTAAGGGGGTATATCAAAGGCAGGGATAAGATTTAGGGGCAGAGTCTTGCTTTGTGATATCTTATAGTCAGCAGGTTGATTGGCATCTTGGCAGCACATCCGTCTCAGGTGCTGTATGGGACATGGCAGAGCGGGATGGAAATTCACAATGTGTCATTCCCAGATACCAGATGTTCTTACCACTAGGCTCAATGCACGGTAACTCACAATGCAGCCCATGGATGGATCGCAACAGTCTATAATCTTTTAAGAAAAGAAAATTTTTGAGGTTAAATTTTGTTGTTGTTGTTGTTATTGATCTAATTAGTTATACGTGACGGTGGAATGCATTTTGACACATCATACGTAAGTGAAGTATAACTTCTTATTCTTCTGGTTGTATATAATATGGAGTTACACCAGTCATGTAATCCAATATGCACATGTAATCTTATTTATATGTTTTCATTATCTTGCTCATTTAGCTAAAATGATTTTTTTTTAAATTGGAGAGCTCAGACCTGTAGACATTTTTGCCTTGTTCTTGATCTTAGTTGAAAATATTTTATCATTAAGTAGAATGTTGAATGTTTTTCATAGATGACCTTTATCAGTTTGGAGAAATATCCTTCTATTTACAGTTTGTGAGAAATTTTATTGTTAATAGCTATTGAATTTTGTCAAAAATTGTTTCTGTATCTATTGAGATGATCATACAGTTTTTCCTTTTTAGACTGATATTTTGAATGTTAAACCAACCTTGCATTATTAGGATAAACCCCATTTGGTCAATATGTATGGTCTTTTAATATTGTTTTGCTAATATTTGAACAAAGATTTTTGCATCTTTGTTCATGAGAGGGATATTGTTTTTAGTTTTCTAGTAATGTCTGCCTCATTTGGTATCAGGGTAGCCATGGTCTCAGAAAATGAGTTTAAAAGTGTTGTCTCTTTATAAGTAAAGCTGCTATAAATGTCCCTGGACAGGTTTTTGGGTAGGCATGTAAAATTTCAGATCCACTTGGATCAACACCTTAAGAGTCATATGCAGGTCATATGATGAGTCTGTATTTAACTGTTGATTGCTTTTGTTCTTAAGTGGAGAAATGCAGGATGTCCTCTTTTTCATCTAGTTTCTTTCTCTTAAATTGTTTGTGGCCTCTGTCTCTATTGTTGAGTGGTCATAATTTATTCATTGTTGATTAATATTCTAATGTATGAACATATCTCAATTTTAAATTCATTCTACAGATGGACATTTAGGTGGTCTCTAGGTTGGGACTATTACTAATTATGCTGCTAAAAACATTCATGGGAGGCTGGTGGTAGAGTGCTTGTCTAGCATGTGTGAGGCATTGGGTATGAGTCTCAGCACTGCATATAAATAAATGAATAAAATAAAGGTACATCAACATCTAATAAATATATGTATTTAAAAAAATTCATGGACCTGTCTTTGCATCAGCAAATGTAGACTTTTTTCCCTAAGTGTGGAATTGCTGGGCAGCTTTAGTTAATACTGCCAGACAATTTTCTATGGTGACTGAACCAATTTAAATTCTTACCAGTAGTATGTTAGGGTCCTGGTGCTCCATATCTTAGTGAATACTGTGTATATTTTCTTTCTGTCCCCCCCTGCCATTTTAATATACATTTTCTTAAAGTTGAGCAGCTTTTTTATATGTGTACTGGTTATTTGGATTTTCAGGAATATTGAGAAGGTATAAAGTTCCTTCTGGACTCTGAAAATGTTGGGTTTGGAAGGAGGGGTGGGTTCCATTTAAAAAGATAGTAAGAGAAACAGTGTCCTTGAGGATAGTCAAGTTTTAATCAAGGCAAGGAAGTTGAAGTGCATACCATAAAGAAATTGAGAATGTAAAACTATTTGGTTTGTTATGAAAGAGTTCTAGAGTACTCAGAGAAACAGTTTAGTGGAGAGAGGAGTAGTGGCAGATTTTGTTAGACGAGGGGTGTTACATGTTTAACAGGTAACTCAAACTTTGTTTGGTGACTTATGATGATAAAGATGTTGAGATATGAAATTGGTTAACTTCAAATTTTAAACTGACATGTGGATTGAAATTGCTTCATCTATGTAGGTTAACAGATTTTTCAACCTGTGGGAACTTCATGACTCTTAGATGGGCTCATCAGAAAGTGCTAAGCATCAGAGGAGCAGAAGACTGCAGGATTGGTGGTAGAAATCTGTTGATATCAGTAGTCAGTAATCTAGTCTGACTTGTTTCTTTTTTTTTATTTGTTTTAATTAGTTACACAAATGATCTTGACATCATACATTTGAATCAGATGGGGTATAATTTCTCATTTTTCTGAGTGTGCAGGGTTGTAGAATCATTTTGGTCATACAGTCACACACCCCCATATATATATATATATATATATATATATATACATATATATATATATATATATATATATGTCTATATTTTATTCTGCTGTCCTTCACTCCCCCCTTCCCTGCCCCTCCCCTCCTATCACTTCTCTCTACCCAATCTAATGTGACACACTTCTTTTTTTTTTCCTCACATCATCATATGTGTATTCTGTATAACAAAGAGGGTCTCTTTCCATCTTCCATGAAATTCCCCTTCTCCCTCCCCTTCCCTCCCACCTCTCTTCCCTATTTAGTGGTAATCTTCTCATGCCCTTCCTCCCTATTCCATTTTGAGTAACCCCCTCTTATATCAGAGAAGACATTCGGCATTTGTTTTTTAGGGATTGGCTAACTTCACTTAGCATAATCTTCTCTAATGCCATCCATTTCCCTGCAAATGCTATGATCTTGTTATTTTTTAGTGCTGAGTAATATTCCATTGTGTATAAATGCCACATTTTTTTAATCCATTCATCCATTGAAGGGCATCTAAGTTGGTTCCACAGTCTAGCTATTGTGAATTGTGCTGCTATAAACATTGATGTGGCTGTGTCCCTATAGTATGCTGTTTTTAGGTCTTTTGGGTATAGTCTGAGAAGAGGAATAGCTGGGTCAAATGGTGGTTCCATTTCCAGCTTTTCAAGGAATCTCCATACTGCTTTCCAAATTGGCTGCACCAATTTGCAGTCCCACCAGCAATGTATGAGTGTACCTATTTCCCAGCATCCTCGCCAGTACTTGATGTTGTTTGACTTCTAATGGCTGCCATTCTCACTGGAGTGAGATGGTGTCTTAGAGTAGTTTTAATTTGTATTTCTCTGATTGCTAGAAATGGTGAGCATTTTTTCATGTATTTGTTGATTGATTGTATATCCTCTTCTGAGAAGTGTCTGTTCAGGTCTTTGGTCCATTTGTTGATTGGCTTATTTGTTTTATTGTTTAACTTTTTGAGTTCTTTGTATACCCTAGAGATTAGAGCTCTATCAGAAGTGTGAGGGGTAAAAATTTGTTCCCAGGATGTAGGCTCCCTATTCACCTCACCACACATTATTTCTTCTCTTGCTGAGAAAAAACTTTTTAGTTTGAATTTGTCCCATTTGTTGATCTTGATTTTAACTCTTGTGCTATAGGTGTCTTATTAAGGAATTTGGGGCCTGACCCCACGTGATGAAGATTAGGGCTTGTTTCTTTAGCAGATCAAGGCTGTTTTCTTTAATCAGTAACTACTAATTTATTAAGTACTTAAACCATAAGTTCAGGACATCAATTTTTTTTTAGAGAGAGGGAATTTTTAAATATTTATTTTTCTTTAGTTTTTTGCGGACACATCTTTATTTGTATGTGGTGCTGAGGATCGAACCCAGCACCGCGCGCACATGCCAGGCGAGTGCGCTACCGCTTGAGCCACATCCCCAGCCCAGTAAATCAATTTTTTAATATTGCCCAGTGAACATTATTTTGAAGATCTTAAAGATATATAGAAAAGTACATATGTATGTGTGTATAAATGCACAGATATATTTTTTTTTTCCTAAAACAAACTACATTTGTCAAGATGTGGTTTCCTTGGAAGCTGATTCTTAATACATCACTAACTATAGTTCTGAGGTCCTGTGAATTCCTTTATAAAGTCACAGAATCTTCGGTTATTATTTATGTATGTTAGCTAATTATTGGAATTTAACTTGAAATTAGGTTTAGTTACTTGTTCCAAGGAATATGTTTCATAAAACAAAGCCTATTTTTCCATTCATTACTAATATGTTTATCCCAGAAATTACATGCAGTATATGTTAAATTGCCAAGCTGGGTTGATGCTTCAGAAAAGGAAAGTAGAGGCTAATGAGTTTTCCTAGTGTGGCAGTGCATTTGTTAGAGAACAGTGTTTGAGGCAGATTACTGTTTTTAACAAAATTACAGGGTTTGTAGGGATTAGATTGAATGAGTGTGTCTCTTACCACCCTCATTCTATTGTAAGTGGCAAGTATTTTAGTTAACAAAGTGCTAGGCATGGTAATGCCTGGGGCAGAGTTAGAGACCTGGGAAGATTTACAACAATCAAACACAAACAGACAGAATAGCATGAAGAAATTTCAATCCTCCCAGCCTTGCTTACAAACTTAATTAGACTTATTGGGGCAGAAAATACCCCATCCCCCCATTTTTATCTGTTTCTCTTCCACTCCCATCTTCTATCCCAGATTCTTTTGAAGAGGTCATACTACCAACAAAAGGGGACTCCCCCCCCCCAATGCTAACATTTGGTTTATTTGGCTTTAGGGAAAGGAGCATTAATGATAACACATTTTTAAGATATTTGGGAGACTCCATTTTATGTACTCAGGAAGTTTCACATTTAAAAATCATACTATATTCAGAATGAAAATTGCTTTTGTAGCTCTATAATTAGATCTTCCGGAAGTATTTTTAATTGGGACTTGTTTGGCCTGCTCTCTTAAAAAACTGTCGGCTGAATTTTTGCTTTCTCTGTCATTTATGTGTGTTTTATGGTATAATCTAAGGAAATATATGTGGATGCTGTTCTCTGCCTTTCCATTAGCTGTGCTGTGTTGGGCTTCAGATGATGATGGTAGATGATTGGGGGTGGGAGAAGAGGTGGGGTTTCATCTTATCATCCCTCTGTGGTCAGTAAAATTATCCGACAAATGCCTTTCAAAGGATGTGGAATGTATGTATAAAGGAAAAGCCTAGGATTGCTAAGGGAGTGGTGTGTTTGGTGAGGATTTCATTCTCTACTCCATGGAAACAAGCCTTTTGAGCTTCTACTCGTCTGCTGATTTGTCTGGTGATCCAGGTAATCTATAGCAGTCTTTGTTTTCTTGGTCATATATGAAATGTGGCAAAATGGTAGAAAAATAGCTTCAGTGAAAGGGATGTAGCTATAACAGAAATGAAATTAAACAAGGAAAAGGATATTTTTACATAATTCATTATTATTTCTTACAATAGCTTTTTAAACACTCCCTTCCCCCTTATTTTAAAAAAGCCTATTTGACCTAAAGGAAGAAAATTCCTAGTTTTGAAAAACCATGCCTTAATTGCTTAGCCTGAGAACAAAGGTTTTAACATACAGCATTGCAGGAATATCTTTATTCAGAAGGATAGGAAGCAGCATCCTTCTATTAACCTTTTTAGAACTGAACTGGCATAATGGCTCTTGAGTCTTAGCTGAGGACTTTGACTTATTATTCTGTGAATTGTGATTTAATTATCTCAAGCTTCGGGATGATTGTTTCCCTTTGATGCCCAAGGGACCATGATTGGGACATGGGGGGCAGGGATTCATCTTTGAGTGGGAGAAGGGAGTGTTTTTACAGAGTAATCTTCCTGATTTTTTTTCCATTTGAAACTAAATTAAAATATATAATCATTTGGGAAAGGTTATATCCATAGCACCAAGTGTTCTTTTATTAATTTGAATTATTTTGTCCTTTATTCAGTTGGTGATATTTTTGCTCAACTAAAATGCTGATTGTAAATATGAAGAAGCTGCTGAAAAGCTCTGATGGCATCAGAATTGCATTCTACCCTTGCACTCCCTGTTATATCTGTAAATAGAGGAGCTGAGGCATGAATGTGAATAATAGAAGTGATACAAAATGCTTTTCTCCAAAGGTGGTTTTCATAGAGGAAGTGATTTTCTGGTGGACAGAAGGACAAGACTATAATTTATAAAATTAAAATGTTTAGTACTGCAGACTTTCCTGCAGACAGGTTGAAAACATTTGAATCATATTATAAAGCTTTATTAATTATCTCTATCACATTGATATGAATTATCATACTGTTTGTTGCATTTTTAAAACTGGATGACCTTAAGAAGTAAATTTACATGCTTATTGATATTGAGCATTTACATTATGCTAGGTACCTTAGATGTATACAAGGTTAGTAGAGGTATCAAGAAACTCATGCAGATGATATACCATTTTGGTGCTAAAGTATTGGTTATATGTTTATGTACTGAAATGTAGGTGTTTTATATAAGCTGCTATATTAATTCCTTATAACAACCAAGTAAAAAATTATCCTCATCTTCTTTAATAGATGAGAAAATTTAATTTTAAGAGGATAAAGTATTTTTATCATTAGTAACAAAGCGATGAAGTGGAATAGTCTAGGACAGTCAGACTCATTCCATTGTATATGTGCACAGATTAAAGCATTTTATCACCTTTATTTGACCTCACAGTAATGTCTGTGGAGTGACCAGAGGTAGGGATCTTAGTCTCTGCCAAAAACTGAGTGACTGAGTAAATTATTTAGAATTATCTATAAAGTGTGAGGGTTGAACAAGTTAATATAAAATTCAGTTATAATATTATATAATATGTGCCTATGGAAACAAGTATTGCTGCTTTAGAGTTCTTATTATAAATATATTTAGTTTCTATTACTGATCTTTTATAACTTGCTCTGATTTCTTTGGGTAGAGAGAGGAGATAACTGGGATGCAGTCATCTTCTAACATATTGCATACAATATATGTTTAATCATCAAGATCATTATTGTCTATGGTTTTCCTTCTTCCTTTTCCCAAATACATCACAAGGACCTAGAGTGGTACCTGACTACATAGTGTGCAGTTATAGATTGGTAGAATATATAAGTGACTCAATACTGTTTTAATAATAGAAGATTCTATTGGGCCTAAAATTATTCATCTTACTATTGCAATGATCCTTTATGGCATTAATGTGTATAGAAATCTTGAAAAGAAGAAAGCCTATAAAACAAGTTTAGTCAAGTAATCTTAAGTTTGCTATACAAAATTATTGCTGCTTTGTAACTTGATAACCATGTATTTATCTATTATTATGTTTAATGAATTACTAATACATTATTAGATGCTTTCATTATGCCAGGAAAAGCACAGTAACAAAGTTCTCTTTTGGCGAACTTACCTGTTGATTTATGTATACTCTCAAATCCTTTTAAATTTATGATGGGTTGAAAATATTTAGACCATAGAGTCTTTTACTCATAAGATGCTTCATGAAGAATAACATAAAGTTTCTCTAACTGTTGATGAACATTTGGATTGTTTCAAGTTTTATACTATTAGTATCAGTTACTATAGCTGGATGAGGTGGTGAACACCAGTAATCCCTGAGACTCAGGAGATTGAGGCAGGAGGATTGCAAATTTGAGGCCAGCCTCAGCAGTGTATTGAGGCCCAGCTGTAGTAAATCTTAAAATTAAGTAGTTTTAGTTATCCAACTTTGTTCTTATTTTTCAAGATTGTTGGTTCTCCCAAGATGTTTTCATTTCCATATGAACTTTGGAATCAGCTTGTCAATTTCTTTCAAGAAAGCCTTTTGGGATTTTGATTGGAAAGGTATTGAATCTGTTGATCAGTCTGGGGATAATGATATCTTACAGTAATGATTTTTCAATTTGCAAATATGGCACCTCTATTTAGGTCTTAATTTTTCTCAGCCATGTCTTTAAGTTTTCAGTATACAAGTCTTACACATATTTTGTTAAATTTCTCTGTAAATATTTAATATTTTTGCCATTATAAATGAATTTTTTTTGTTTATTGCTAGTATGGAAATAATAACTGATTTAAAAAAATTTTAGTTGTAGATGGACAGCATGCCTTTATTTGTTTAGTTTTTGATGTGGTGCTAAGGATTGAACTGCCTCACCCCCTACAACTGATTATTGATCTCATGTCTTGCAACCTTGCTAAATGCGTTAATCATAATTTTTTGTTTACATAAGGTTTTCTATAAAAACCATTATTTAGTCTGTGAATAGAGACAGTTTAATTTCTTCCTTTCCAATCTGTATACCTTTATTTTTATGGCTTTATTGCACTGGCTAGAATGGCACAGTATTGAGTAAAAGTGAAGAGACAACACTGTGCTATTCCTGATTATAGAGAAAAAGCAGTCAGTTTTTCACCATTAAGTGTGATATTAACTGTAGTTGTTTTTGTTGTTGATAGTTTTTTTTTCTTGTTGAGCTTCTTATGAATGTTTATTGGAAGGACTAGAAATATAGATTGTAATGAAGTAAAAATCTTATAAAAGAGAAGATTACATTTACATTTGTTTAAGAGAGACCTTCAGAGTAATTTACAATATAATACTCTTTTAAATGGGTAAATTCTCCCACTCCCAATTTTTTATATTGCCAAAGAAGTCATAACTAAACATTTTCAATATTTTTTTTTGTGCTATGTAACAGTTGTGACATAAATTTGAATTTAAAATACTTTATAAGAACACAGGGAAGTAGAAACTATAGGTATATGATAAGAACTTTTAAACTTGTTTTCTTAAGTTTATAAATTTTTATGATTCCATAAAAATATGAGTAAAGTCATATAACTTTAGAAGGATTTCAGATTTGGTCTACCCTTTATACTTTACAGATGATGTTAAGTATATTTTCTAGGGAAATCTTTTTTATTATTTGTCTTGACGCATTGATGTCATCCAAATCTGAATTTCCAGATCAGATCTCTCCCCTAAATTCAAGTCCTTAATAGATATCTCCATCAGTGTCCTACAGGGACCTTGACAGACAAAACTTTTCTCCCAATCCTGCTCTTGCATTTCTTTTCCTGCTGAGTAGCATAGTAAATTTATCATCTAACCCTGATCCTGGGAGTTCCTTTTTCTTCTTCATTTTTCTAAGTCTACTGGAGGTTCAGTGCTTATTTCCATAATATTCTTTATTATATTTATCCCTTTTTCTTGTTAACCCTGATTTTGCTCTCATTTCAAAAAAAAAAAAAACCTGTACTATTATAATTTTCTAATTGGTTTCCCTTCCACCATTTTCCTGTGTTACTCACCCATTCTCCATGCTGTTTGCTTGTGTAAAATCCAGATGGGATCATATTACTGCCTGGTTTAAAACCTGTCAGTATGCCTGTATTGTCTTTAGTAGTGATTATTTGGAGGAGGGATGTTATGGACCTATGTTGAGTCTCTCCAGAAACTCCTTAATCCCCAGCCCTAACCTCAAGGTTCAGGGGTTCTTTTTACATAACAAAATTTAAATTCTTTGTATGGTCTGTTGACCTGAATTGATTGTATTACTGCTTATTTCTCTCTACACATCGTTAGGCTCCAACTGCCCAATTCTGGTGCTGCAGTAATACTGAGCTACTTGCATTTTCTCCAAACACTTAGTCATGCAATTCTCCCTTTTTAGAATATTTGCTTGTCTTCTTCCTTGGTTGAATTATTAATTTTTATAGAGTTATTTTAAGAGCTGTGCCATGTGTGTGGTTTTTACTATGTGCTTATAGAACTGTCTGATGATACAGACTAACATGAAACACAAAATAAGTATAGGATGTGGTAAGTGGTATTAAAAAAGAGAATAGGATAATTATGGGAGATGATAACAGGAGGGCTCTAACTCAGATTGGGGAGCATAGAGAAAAGGTCTTTCTGAACTAGCAAGCTTTAAGGGCAGGGAAAGGGTCCTAGATAGACCAGCATGAGAGATCCTGTTGGGGGATGGAATGCATGTGAGGCAGTGAAGGAAGGCCACTATGGCTAAAGCATAGTGAGTGAACAGGAGAGTGATAGTTGGGGTTAGAAAGGTAATGAGAGCTATATTTGGCCCTTGTATGTCATATTTGTAAGTGCAGTAGAAAGCTGTTGAAGGAAATTTAAATAGGAGAGAGACACAAGGTTTGTGTTTTGAAATTGTATGATCACTAAATGGAAAAATGAATTGGAGGATGTGTGCAAGAATAGAAGGGGCAAGACCTGTAAACTATTGCAATAGGCTAAGCCTAACAA
Organism: Ictidomys tridecemlineatus; assembly: GCF_052094955.1. Classification (NCBI taxonomy): domain Eukaryota; kingdom Metazoa; phylum Chordata; class Mammalia; order Rodentia; family Sciuridae; genus Ictidomys; species Ictidomys tridecemlineatus. Next base: position 103,516,744 of record NC_135480.1, read on the forward strand.
GGTGAAGAGTTCTAAGCTAGCAATGGAAACTGTCAGAAAAAGATACATTTGAGATATGTATTAAGGATAAAATAATTTCATTATGATGGCAAATCACCAGGAACATCAGATTTGTTTTATTTATTCTTGTGTCTTCAGACTTTAGAGAGTATCTGATATGGTGTTCTATAATTATTGTTGGATAGATGGAGAGAGGGTATTAGATATGGGTACTGAGGGAGAGAAAGATGTCAGTAATGATTTCTAGATTCTTATCTAGGTCAGCTGAGTGGATGGTGGTCTACTTATTGAGATAGAAAATCAGTTTTGGGGTACAAAGTAAGGATTTAGTTTTGAATCTATTGAATTTGAGATGCCATGCTGTATCTAAATGAATATACCCAGAAAGCTACTGGCTTGAGCCTAGAATGCTGCTGATATGAACTCAGAAAACGGAACAAGTCTAACTGCCCATATTCGTATCCAGTCTATCATTACACACTTATTTCTTAGTACCTAATCCTTAGCACCATCCTAGAATATAGTGGTGAGCCAGAGGACCCTGCTGTTATATTCCAGTGGGGTGGATGAGAGTAGAGGGAGATGCCAGACTCTCATTTTTTAAAAAACCCATTTGTCAAGTAACTACTTTGTACAGATGTACCAAACGGGGTATAGTGAGGATACAAAGTTAAGACTAGTTCTCTCTTGAAAAAGCACTAGTGTTTTGTTAGATGAGGTAGAGATAGCTTTTGTTAAAAGTATTTTGTTTATTAGTATCTGTATGTTACTCGATCCAGTGCTTACCCTCAATCCTTTTACCTTAACTTCTATATTCTTAAGTTATTTTGATTGAGTCTTATTGTATGGATTTTTATCTTCCAGTCCCCCCCCCCCCAATCTCTGAGAAGAGCTGTGGCTACTTCATTTCCTTCTCTGAGTATTTTTTATATTGCTGTTTCCAGTATGCAAAAAAAAAAAAAAAAAGTTGAGGGCGAAAGTAAAAAGAAGAAGAAAAAAAGGAAAGAAATTTTAGACATTGTTATCATCATTTTCTCATATTTGAGTCTTCTGGCATGTTAGTAAGTCTTTATGGAGAAATATTGAGACCAGCTTAATATTTCCCTCTTGCACATGACTCCTCCTCCTACTCCTCTCCCTTCTTGCTCCCCCCTCTTCTCCCCCCTCTTCTCCCCCCTTCCTCCTTCTTCATGCTCATATAGCTCTTTATTTTAAAATTTTAAGTTTTCATAACTTAAGCAGTGTATATGTTAGCATTGATTGTTTTGTATCTGTTTTTCTAGGACACAGTGTGCCCTTTCAGTCTTCAGAATCAAATCATTTTGTAGTTTTTGGATTTTTTTCTCTATTATTTTTGCAAATTTATTTTTATTTCCTATAAAACACAGTATTTAAGACTTTCGAGCTATAAGGTCTGGGTTTACATCTTACCGTTTCTGCTTATTCACGGACTTTGGACAATTTCCTTAATCTTTTTGTGTCTTAGTTTATTCAATTACAAGATAGGGATAATAATAGTACTTAACATTAAATGAGGTAATATATGTAATGCAGATATAATAGTAATATGTTAAGTGCTCACTGTTAGCTGTTATTACTATGTCATTTTTCTGTTGTTCTTTTTTGTCAATTTACAAATAGCAAAATGCTTGAGGACACATTGTTTTCTGTGTTATGAGTTGGTGACAGTTTCCTTTTCCACATCATATCTACTTTACCTCCAGAAGCATACTAAATCTTGAAGTGTGCCAGTTCTGGATCTTTACAATCTACACACCTCCATATGCCTTCTGAATCCAAGGATAGTTGGCATCTGCATTTAAGGTCTGTGATCCTTATGTTTAGGGAGTTGTGTTTCCTGTCAAAATCTACCAGGACTTCCTTGATCTTGATCCACAACTTAATAGATTTGGCAAGTATGTTTTATAGTTAGTGTTTTAAGATTTTAATAATGTTCTTCTTTCTTTGAAGATTAGTTTTTCCCCTTCTAATTTTGCTTTTAGACTTGATTAAAAGTAATTTAATCTGTATTTAGGAGCCAGTAGTTTTCTGTTCAGGTAGAAATATGTTTGTCTTTGGATATATAGCTGGCAAGTTGCCCATCTAGTAAATTAGATATTAACTGAATTCTCTACTGAGTTTTGGGATATGGAAATGCAGATTCTGTAGCACTGGGAGATGAAATGCCTTGTAATTATTACTAAATCTAATTTTATGACTTCTACTTATAAAAAACATTGGGTTGAGTATAAAAATTTACCCAAAGGGAAGTCAGTAATATCTGTTGTAAGGTGGTTGCCCAGATGTGAAGAGTAGGGGTTCTAGTTAAACAGTGAGGTTTTAAATCCAAGCTCCTTCATCTGCTAGTTAGTGAATTATAGTTACTTAATCTTTCTGAACTTCACATTTCTCTTCTATAAAAATCAGGCTAAAAATAACACCTATTTCACAACATTATTATTAGAGTTAAATGAACTAATACATAGAAAGTATTTAAAGTAGAGACCCTGAAGTACTCAAGTAAACTACTCAATTTTTAACTATTATTGTCATGGCTTTATTTTTTTATGCATTCTTATTATGGATACTGAATGGTATGTGTTTGGAGCAATCAGCCTTTCATAATTTTGGACTCAAAGGTAGCTTGAAGCTTTGGAGTGTTTTTCAACTAATCATTCTTAAACCATTGAGTATTTTTCAGAAACACGAAGCCCAGAAAAAAATGGCACAGCTTGTTGTATTTTTCTTTATCTCTATAATTTATGCTTATTATAGCCTGTTTTTCTCCTCTTCCTATGTAAGTTAAGCAGAATAAGAATTAAGAAACCTATGTTTTGATGATGAGCTCATTTTAATTAGGGTTTAAGCCCTGATAGAAAATAGAGTTCCCTTAATGGTGAATTTGGTCACTTCCCATCCTCCACCCTCCTAGGAAGACTTTTTTTCAGGAACTGAATAGCTCTATCTAGCAGGGTCTTCCTGCCTTTGGCAGTAGAACCATACAAAGGCCACATTGAGCATAGCTGCTGGGGAAACCCTTTTTCCTTTTCTGGCCTGTAAATGCTGTTCTGTTTCTGTGAAAAGCCCTGACATCAGCTCTTGGAAAAATCCAAATACTTGTGTTAGAACAGGGCGAATCACTTGCCTGGGCAGAGATTATAGCTGAACTATACTTCTAAGTTTATCAAATACCTCCCAGTTGTGTCACACTTTTAAAAAAATATTAAATCTGTGAGACATTATCTAGAGAAATTGATGTAGAAAGGACAACATAACAGCTACCCCTCATTCTTTGCTAATTTCTCTTTAATTTAGTCTTTTTTTCATGAATATGATCTACCTTGAAGATAATGTAGAATTCTTGCTTGAGAGATCAGAGAAGTGAAAGAATCTGTCAATATTGCACGCTTTATGCTGTGTTCTCTGTATATTAGGTACTTGGTAAGTATTTGATGACATTTGGGGTAAAATACGTTGTTACTGTAAACACAGACTGAACCTGACTTTCTTAGTGTTCAAAGCTGTGTGATATGAAGGTTTATCCATCCATTAGTGTTCCTTTAAGACAAAATGAGACCATAATTAAAATTCTCTAGTGGTTTTCTACTATGTTATGAATAAAATCTGAACTTGTTTTCATGATATACACATTCTTACATTTTTCTGGCCCCTCATTTGACTATTACTCTTTTTGATCATTCTCTCCACTAAAGCCACCTTGGACTTTGTATTTCTCAAATATTCTGCTGCTTATCGTTTGTAACCATGGGCAAGCTTTTTCCATTACCTATAACTCTCCCATCCCTGATCTTCTCAGGGTTTGGTCCTTCACCTCATTTGGGTTTCAGAGGTCTTCTTTGAATAAACTGAATTACCCCATATAGTCACAGTCACATCTTTTTAATTTTTCTCATATCACTTATCACTATTTGAAATTCTTTGATACAGTTGTTTACTTGCTTACAATCTGTCTTCTTCCTATAGACTATAAGTGTCTTGAGAGCAAGGGCCTTATCTCTGCACTGCTAAACAGCCTCCAGTGTCTAGAACAGTGCCTGGCACAGAGTGGCACAGAGTCACTTAGTATGCATTTAGCTGCCTGTAATAGGAAACCAAGTCAAACTGATTTAAGTATAACACATTTACTGGCTCACATAAAAAGGACGTCCAGAAGTAGGCTTCAGGAGTTTTTGATTTAGTGGTTTATCTATGTCAAGGGTCCAGTCATTTTCTATCTTTTTATCAGTATCAACTTTGTACTAAACTAGTCTTTAAGGATGAATATTAAGAATACAGAAGTTACTTTCATAGATGCTTCTAGTGAATATACTTTCTAATCTCAATGCTTCTTTCTGAACCAGTCACTTACTGAAGGATAGAATCACCATTAGAACAAAAAATTGTTGTTGCAAATGGGATCAGCTCCCCTTGAGTCATCTTGGCTTTGAGGGGAGTGGTAGATAATTAAAAAAAAAATTGGAGTTTGCTTAGGAAGGCTGTGGTTTCTAGATCAGAAATTATTTATATCCCATGTAATTCTTAATGAAAATTTCTTGAATAAATGAATTCGTATGATAAACGTATTGAATTAAGTATATTCTGAATATTGCACTATACTAGTTAATTAGAACACAAAATCAAATAGAACATGGTTCATTTCTTCAGATAATTTAGTAAGTCAGACTAATTAATAGAGTATTCAAATTGTTTTAAAAATCAATTAATTGATTTACATAATTTTGTAAAAAGGCAAAAAGAGAAAAGGGGAAACAAAGAACAGGTAAGACAAATAAAAAACTAATAGCAAGATTATAGACTTAAACTAGACATCAGTAATCTCATTTAAGGTGGTCTAAACATCCTAATTAAAAGGCAGAGAGTATAAGATTGAAGCAATTAAGCTTAACATACACTGCTCTCAAGAATCGTTACCTTAAAATAAAGACACACATGGTTTAAAAGTAAAATAGTGGAGAAAGATATGTCATATTGACATAAATCAAAGAAAAACTGGAGAACTAAAGTGACTATGTTAATATCAGATAAAGTAGCTTTAAGAGCATAGACTGTTACTTGGAATGAAAACATCATTCCATAATGATAAAAAGGATCAATTTAAAAAGAAAACATAATTACATTTCTAAACCTTTATATACCTTGTAACAGCTTCAAAACTAACAAAGGCAATTAGACAAATCTGCTATCATTGCCATATTGCCAGAGATTTCACTATCAATAATTGATAGAAATAACTAAATTCAGAAAGGACATAAAATAGTTAAACAATATTGTTGATCAGTTTGATCTAATTACATCGTTGGAACATTCCAGCCAACAACATAATACATTTTTTTCTTATTAAGAGGGTGTGTGGAATATTCGCTGAGATGGCATATTTGGGACTATAAATAAGTTTCAGTAAATTTAAAGAATTCAGGTCATACAAAATATGTTTTCTGATTTCTGTGGAATTAAATTAGAGATCAATAAAAGAAAGATCTCTGGAAAAATCTACAAATATTTAGAATTTAAATAACACAATTCTAAATTATCCCAGGGTCAAAGAAGAAATCAAAAAGGGAAATAAGAAAATATTTTGTGTCGAATGAAAATGAAAATACAACAAATCAGAATTTGAAAACACAATACATCAGAATTTGTGGGGTGCCGCTAAAGCACTACATAGAAATTTATAGACATTAAACACCTATTAGAAAGAGGGAAGGTCTAAAATCAGTGACATCAACTTCCATTTAAGAAACTACAAAAAGAAGAGCAAGTTTAAACCAAAGTAAACACAAGAAAATAATTAATAAAGATTAGATCAGGAGTCAAAGAAAAAGAACACAGAGAAACAATAGAGAAAATTAACCTTAAAACCTTGTTCTTTAAAGAAGATTAATAAAATTATTAAACCTTTAGCCAGGCTGATCAAGAATAAAAGTGAGAACGCAAACATTACCAACATCAGGAATGAAAGAAAAGATTCACGGCACAGATTCCATAGATATTAAAAGGACAATAGTGAACATTATGAATGACTTTATGCCAGTAAATTATTTAGATGGAGTATGGTTGGGAATTTTATAAATTCCAACTATATATTATAATATATAAGTACATAAATATACCTATGTATATTGTATATACATAGATATGAAAAATACAAATATACTGTACTGTGTGTACATACATATTATATAATATGTATTATATAATATGTTATATTACACACACACACACACACATACATATACATATCTACCATGTAAGGTTTAACCTATGTGTATAAGGTTGGTTTAATATTGCAAACAGTTTGAGTCAATCTAAGTAAATCAGTTGTAGATGGTAGGAACTAGTGTGCTCACTCAGGGAAGGTGAACAAGGGAAGACAAACCCTGTGGTACTGGATTAGAATCAGATATCAGTATGAACTTATATTTAGCTTTTAGCACTAGATACTGAAATAATTATAGATCTCTCTCTCTCTCTACACACACACATACACACGATAAACACAAATTTCTTAGCTCTGTCTGTTATTAGAGCTTAGGAATGGTGTCATCTCACTAACAGTGGACACATTTGGCCATTGGATCTTGGTTTCTAAATACCATTCTCCAGTAAAATGGTATCTAGGAAAAATGGTGATTATAAGGTTGGAATAGGAAAAAATGTTCTTATATTTTCTGGCACTATAATGAGCCTAGAGCACCTTTAGTGCCAGAAACAAGGAAGTGCTAAAAGTATACAAGGGTAAGGGAGTGTCAAAGGGATGTAGGTGCCAACCTGAAAGAACTCTCAATGGCTTAAGTTGGAACAATTTGAACAGAAAAATAAATGACGTATTGGAATAAAAGTATAAAATAAGTATATATGTGCTTATACTAATATAAATGACTGCATAAATATATGGATGAGAAGACACAAATCTTCCTTACTGAAAAATTCCAATAGCTTAATCCTCTCAAATCCTAAAGTGGGTTGGACTTAGTGACTTGCTTCTAAAGAATGAAGAATGATGAGGGGAAAACGGTAACTTTACAGGGAGAAGCCTCACAAGCAGTTACTTAACAAGATGACCAAGGTAAATATCATAGTTATATTCATGTTGATAACCTGTACCCCCTGATAGGTGATAAAAAGGGCACTTCACCTTTGTGGTATTGCAGAAATAGGCCTACACATATATGGACAACCATTTTTCAACAAATGGTGCTGGAATTGTTGGATATCCACATGCAAAAAGAAAAAGTAAACTTACATCAATACTTTATGCCCTATGAGAAAATTATTGCAAAATGTATTGTACACTGAAAAACTAACTGAAAGATCAATAAACTTTAGAAGAAGATGTAGGGGACAATTTTTATTACCTTGGGTCAGGCAAAGGTTTTTTAGATGTGACATTAAAAGCTCCTGCACACATATATTTTCCAAATGAAGTCATACTGACAGGTACTAAGGCTTAGGGCTTTAATCTTTGAAGGATACAGTTCAACCAATAGCAAATGTAATTTGTTCCCAATTAAGGATTATTTTCCTGTTTAAGATAGGCAAATTGAGAATCTATCTATACACCTTTTCATGTACTGTATCTTCTACATCCATGCTTACTCTTTTCTAATATATCAGTGTTATGGTTAATAAAACACAAATTCCTCTGAAGGAATATTATGAATTTATTCTAGCTTTTGTCATTTATTCAATTTGTGGATTGTCTATCTGTAGATATTATGTGAGTTCCTGTTTTTGTTTTTATTTTTAGCAGAAATAGGGAGTCTTACCACTTTGTGCCATATCTTGTTAGTTGGGCACCAAAATAATGTTACCCTGGTCCTTTGTTTTATAAGATCTGATGCCAAAATAGCTGCTTCAGGTTCTACTGCTGTCTCTTTCCATAAAAGTTAGTTATGAGTACATGAAATTGAGTGAGAGGATAAGTGTATGCTCTTTTCTATTTACTTAGAACCTACACAGACTCCTGTTATTTCTAATCCATCTCCCATGTGGATTCCTTGATCTAAATGAATTAATTCATCCTAAGGAAAAAAAATCAAGGGTGAAGTGTAGGATTTGAGTTACAGGGATATTTTTTTTACAACATTATTATGCTGAAAAACTGGACCCAGCCTAAATATGTACAAAAGGAAATTTGTTAATTAATTAAATAGCCATATTATAAGAACTTGCAATCAAAAAATATTTACAGCTCTGTTTTTCAATTTTTTTATTCAAATATGTTTATTTATGACTTCATATGTCATTTTGGGAGTATAAGATCCAATATGATGACAATGAGATTTAATAAACTATAAAATAATTAAGCAAATAATTTTTTAATACTTTAAAATAAAACATAGCTTAAAACATGGATAAATATAATTTATAGATTGCAAAAAAATTTAAAAATTTACCTAAATACTATTTTTTAAAATTTGGTTGATTTTATTATTAGCAGGAACACTTTCAAAATTTTTTTTGATCATGGTAGGAATACTTAGGAGATAATATTGAACATAAACATGATTATATTTAAGCAGATAGGCATATAGAAAGCTGAAATAAAATCCATTTTTTAATTAGAAGCATATCATATTTCTATTCATTATCAAATCTTTTGTTTTGTTTGGAAGTTCCAAATATAAAAATAAAGCTAACCAGCTCTGATACATGCTCCAGAAGGGGCTTCTTATGAACCCCTAGGATTTAATGGAGCATATTTAAAACTGATGCTATAGTGAAGTATTTAGTGATGTAAAATATGTTGTTTTATTAAGTTAAAGTTACAATATATCCAGTATTCTTTAATTTTCATAAAAGAACTTTTGTACACTGTATACAGAAATCTATGTATAGAAAAATAAAATGTGCTTTATATACAAAAATTGCTGAATATGAGATTATGGGTGATTCTTGTTTTCTATTTTATTTTTAATTTTTAAAATATTATTCATGTATTTCTTTGAGTATAAAGAAAAAGAGACATTTTTCATAATAAAAAGTAGAGAAGCATTGCTTGTATGCCAGCCTGCCTGCCATCTGTCCTTCCTCCCTCCCTCCCACCCTTCCTTCCTAGTACTAGGGATAAACTCAGGGCTTCATGCATGCTGAGCAAGGGTTCAACCACTGCACAACATTCCCAGCCCTTTTTATTTTTTTATTGTGAGGCAGGGTCTTGCTCAGGCTGGCCTTGAACTTGTACTCCTGATTCAGCCTCCAGAATTGTTGGAATTTTAGGTGTGTGCCACCACACCCAGCTGGAAATCTCACATATTAGAAAGATAAATCCCATTTTTCAGTCCCTTAGGAAAAGAGATTATCTTGAAAATGTAATAATGTTATTAGTTTACTTAGAAACTATTAGTATCAGTAGTTCTATGTGTTTAGAATATTAAGATAAGCCACATATTTAGCAGCTAAGGGAGAGCATGGAACTTGAATGTCAAAATGAACCGAACTTTTAGAACAGTGGTTCCCAATTCTGGAATGCTATAAGAAGAATGTCAGAATCATTAAGAGTGGGGTGTGGTAGTGTACTCTGGTAGTCCCTGCTAGTTGAGAGCCTGAGGCAGGAGGATGGCAGCCTGGGCAACTGACACCCTGTCTCAAAGTTTGAATAAGTAGGGAGGAGTGTTGGGGATATATCTATGTTGTAGAGCACTTGCCTACCATGTATGAGAACCTGAGCTCAATTTCCAGTATCAAAATAAAAAAAAAAAGAAAAAGAAATAAAGACACCTTGTGCCCAATCCTCTCAGATTCAGTGCTGTGGTGAGCCGTTGTACTGTTGAACATATACCCCTGTTTTAATTCCTTTGTTTGGGGTCAAGAAAAAAATTTTGTAGCAGAAAGTTTGAAATGGAATGCATATAACTAATTCTTTCACCTTTCTCCTGTAAAAATGAGGTGTTTTCCCCCTATGTAGTGGTATGAAGGCAAGAATGTGGTTCTGTGATAAAATAAGTGGATAGCTAGCTAATTCTGATTGAGGAGTTGTTAATATTTGACATGAGAAAAAAATATTTTAAATAAAAATCTCTTTAGTAGAAAACCAAGAATTGCTTTTAATGTATTCCATATATTAACATTAATATAACATGTTATATATATTTTATATTATATACAAGTTTATAGTATATAAAATGCACAAATATTTTATATACATATATGTGCACACACACACACATACACACACACACACACACACACACACACTTTCTGAATAGATCCAGTAAAAATATTTTAATGAAAAAAATTTCCTCAAGAAGAGAACAAAGTACTTTCTTTGGGTGTCTAGAGTGGTGTTTTTTTGTTTGTTTGTTTGTTTTTTGGTTTTTTTTTTGGTACCAGGGATTGAACTCAGGGGCACTTGACCACTGAGGCACATCCCCAGCCCTATTTTGTATTTTATTTAGACAGGCTCTCACTGAGTTGCTTAGTGCCCCGCTTTTGCTGAGGCTGGCATTGAACTTCAGATTTTCCTGTCTCAGCCTCCTGAGCCACTGGGATTACAGTGTGTACCACCATGCCTGGCTCAAGTGTGTTTTATAGAAGATTTAATTGTAATGCTATTGGTTGTGGTCAGTTTTTTTAGTTTTATTTTGTCTTTATATTTTATATTATATATTCATAAAGTGTCTTAAGTTTTATGTATTTATAGAGAAACACTTGCCAGTTGAGGGACATGATGACCTAAATTTAGAGATATATAACCAAAAGACTTGTCCATAATACATTTCTTTTTTAAAAAAATATTTTTTGTTCTAGAAAGACACAACACCTTTATTTTATTTGTTTATTTTTATGTGGTGCTGGGGATCGAACCCAGTGCCTTATGAATGCTAGGCAAGCCCTCTACTACTGAACCACAACTCTGGCCCCTCCATAATGCATTTCGTATGTAATTTTAAAAATTAAAGTAGAAGACATGAAATATGCTCAATCTTTATTCCACTAGAGTTCTACATGAAAAATATATGAGCTTTTTCTTTTTGCACAATAGATGTATATTAGTTCTAGTTTTGAACAATTTTAGAGCACATGGGAGAAAACTTAAGTTTATATTTTTCTGACCTCCTCTGCTTCCTTCTCCTGTGAATTCTGGGCAAGTCCTCATCTATTTAGCTTTCTGATATAGGCCTGGCTGTGATCATGCTTCTTTGTACTTCATAGATTAAGTGCATACCATGTACAGTACCTGAAGATAAGCAGGGATCTTGAATACTCTGTGGTTTGGAGGCTAATGTAAATATGGTTGGTTTTCCTCATCAGATTTTTAAATAAAACATTCCTATTCCTATAATTAATTGCTTCTTTGTAAGAAATGTTTATGAATTTGTAAGATAAACTCATTATGATTTCTTTTTTGGCACTAGGGATTAAACTCATGGGCACTCAACCATTGAGCCACATCCCCAGCCATATTTTGTATTTTATTAGAGACAGGGTCTCACTGAGTTGTGCCTCACTGTTGCTGAGGCTGGCTTTGAATTCATGATCCTCCTGTCTCAGCCTCCTGAGCCTTTAGGATTACAGGCATTTAAAAAATTCTTTTTCCTTGCTACAGATTGCTATTCTTATGGATATTTTAGATTTCTTCTTTTTTAACTAATGCAACCAAACTACAAATATACTTGCAATTTCAAGTGAAATGTAGAAATCTAGAGTAGAACTCTTTTATATTAGAAGATATGCTAGCTATATTTATTTTAAAAAGTGAAATAATTGACATTATTTTTTAATTTTACATTGTAATAAAATTTTCAAGTTCACATTGAAAAGTAATTACTGTGTGTTGGAGCTTGTCTCCATTGCACTTCAGTGGTGCTGGTAAAAGCTAAAACTGTCTAATTTTTCAGAAGCACAGTTGTGTCTTTTAGCAAATTTGTACAAAGCAGATTGTCTTAACAGATTTTGCTCAACAATTCTCATGTGTTTTGCAAATTGTTAACAATGTATTTTATATAAAATTTGGCTGGGAATAATGCCCCCAATTCTGATTAAGTGAACATTTTTCTTATTATTTTTACCACCATAACTTGAAATAAGGCAATGTAAAATGAGATTAAGATTTAAACCTCTTTGTTTTTTTTTTGGTAAATCTTGGTCATTTTGTAGAATTCCTGTTTTTTTTTTTTTTTTTTTGTAAATCATGAGGTCATTTTGTAGAATTCAGGTTATTTTATTTGTTTAATGATGTTAATACTTCTTCCATAAGCATGAATTTGTTGGTTTGAATGATGTTTAATAGAATGAGGATACCTGTTTAATCATGTTTGAACTATTTTTTTTCTTGGTAGTTCTTTTTACCCAACTTTTTGAAATGAAAGAAATTATGTAAGGTAATACTGATAGTCCATATCTCAAAAGAAAGTCATTTAGAAATCTTCTAGGAAATGTTCACAAAAGTAATAATTTCCCAGATTATCCATAATAGAATAAAGCCTTTAATAGCCATTATAGTCATTGTTAATTATTTCCCCACTTTAGAGATAACAACCAATATCCAATTTATAATAGCTCTGGCTGAAAGGATGAAAATTATTTTTAAAAATTTAGGGCTGGGGTTGTAGCTCAGTGGTAGAGCACTTGCCTAGCATTTGTGAGGTACTGGGTTTGATCCTCAGCACCACATATAAATAAATAAGTACAAATAAACATCAATCAACAACTAAAGAATTTAAAAAAAAAATCTATTATTTGTCAAAATACACCCAGAAAATAAGAGAGCCTTACTAAGGATCTTTGGGTGTTTAAATTCTTCAGTAACAATGGTGGTATACTAATCTATATAGAAGTTAATTTGAGAAATTACATTACATTATAGTGAATCATTTTTGGATTTTATACCAGAAGTGAGCTCGTTGATTCTTGTCATTCTGTGGTTTGTATTGCAAGGTACAGAGCTTTAAAGCTAAAAACACCATGAAAAATTCTCCATGAGTCATTCTGTCAGCTGTAGCTTCTGCTTTACAGTCCATTTGATATAGCTAATGTTTTATTGGCAGCTCTCCTAACCAGTTTTTGCTCTCTGGATCTATATGCTAATAATAAAGTATCTCGGTAATATGGACAGTTCTTCCTTTTCTCCTCCTCCTCCTTCTGTCACCAACCTCCTTCCTTCTCCTACCTGCCCCCTCCTCCTTTCTTACTTTTTTTTTTGTCAGTTCTATAACCTTAGCTCTGTTGATGACTCTAGGCTGGACAGACAAGTTATAAGATGGTGGTGAAAGTATGAACTATATTTTTTTGCTCTTGGGCATGGGTGGTGGTCATCTACTACTTTTCATTCTGTGATCTTATTGTCCATAGATCTAAAGATTGAATTAACAGTTCAGCTACTGTTGACACTATGTGCTAAATACTGTACTTTTTATGTTTTGCAGACAAATGCTCTTTTAGCTGTTATTTTGTTAAAATGACATAATACTAGAACAAACTGGTTCAGATTCTAATTTAGTTCCAAATTTGAAGAATTATACTTTAGGCTGTTTAAATTATTTTATAGATAAAGATCCAACCTGTGGAATGTCTTAATCATTCAGTCTTGCTATTTTAAAGGCAATGAGGATATAAAGGACTTCTTTGCTAATAAATGGTGGGTATGGTCAACACAGTTTCACTAGTTTGAAAGAAAAAAAAAAATCACTGATGCTACCTGCCAGGAAAATTAAAGTTTAGATTTTAACCTGATCTTTTTTTTTTTTTTAAAACTCTATGGCAGGTGAGAAGTTTATTAACTTGAGTATTGATGTAAATTTTATGTACTATGACTTGGTGAGTTAAATCTACAGTTTTCATCAGTGCCTTTGAATTCTGCATTTCTGTACATTTTACAAATTTTTACTAAAAATCTATTCTGAGTATTGTTAGTCTTTAAATTGAGTTGTCTATTTCATTTGAATTCAAGCCACTAATGTTCAGATTTTATTTCTGTTCTTCGTAATAGCTAATAATTAAGTGGCATGTTATTTGCTAGGCATTGTTTTTCATTTTCTAATTTAATCCTCAAAACAAATTTGTGAGGTAAGTACTAGTATTATCTTTGCTTTATAGGTGATGCCTAGAGAGGTTAAGCAACTTGTAATTTTAAGCTCCTATTAAACTGTGAAACTAGAATATGAACTTAGTTATTATTTTCTGAGGAGTTCCCTGCACCCAAGTTCTTGAAATTACATGGAACTTTGATTGACTAAAATAATCAATAATACTTTATTCTAATCTCATCCTGCCCATTTCTGACTTCTGCACTGATATGTATCAACATTTTTATGAAGGCTGAATGTCAGAATTAACTTATTATCTAATTTGAAGTTTTTTGTTAGCTTAATTGTTATTTACTGTGCAGTTTTTCTGTCTAGTAATTCTTCTCACTGGATTGGATTCCAATAAAATGGTGTTGTATTTCATGGATCTGAAGGTACGGTACCCTGCCTTCCTACCACCAAACACATATACACACATTATAACATGCTCAAATTGGGATGTATGTTACAGTGGAATTCTTAATAATTCTAAATTATTCTAACATTATTTGACTGCTAATAATCTTGGCAACTATTCAGTGTAGATAAAATTTCCTTAATTATGTCTTCCTCATTTTAGTCATCTCTTATTTAGAAGATCCCTCTATATTCCCAAATTTTCTATTAAAACTAAAAATATGGAGAAAAATTTCTAATCCCTTGGAGGAAAGAGAAGGGCAAAAATTGGAGTGTGATGTCCTCATTCTTATGTGATTTCACAGCACTTTTTACTGGAGTATTGTCAAGGCTAGTTCTTTATTCATTAAAACGTATGATTTCTTATAAATGGTTTATTACAATATGTGACAACACAGAAACTTGGTGACCCTTTGAAATTTCTCTTTAATCCAAAGGGAAAATTCTGTTTAATAATCTTTAATCTTAAAGGAATATGCCAATTATAAACGCCCCTCTCCATCGCATGTACAAGCTTTTCTTTCCTATTCATTTTTTACTGGATATTTAATTAACAATCACATTCTCCTCTACACTGAAATAACATATTAGGAGGGGGTGAAGAAGGACCTCTAATATATTGCTGCCTTGAACTTTAATATTAGAGCTCAGAGCTAGAAAAGGGCATTCTGAATCTAGTAAAGGAATGTATTCTAAACATTTAAGACGCTTGTTTGGGATTTCTGGGATTCAACTATGCTTTAAATAGGAAAATAAAATAAGGGCATCTAGTCCCCTTGATCTCAGTGACTCAAATTCCTGATAATCCTTTCCATTTTTTTTCATCATGATTCTTAATACTGGTATTTTGACTTTGATATATAGAAAAATGCATAACACATATATGAGATGTTCATTATTTGCTTATGTACCTAACCTAGTATTTTCTTTTTTAAAATTTTATTGGTTCCTTTTAGTTATACATATAGTAGAATTTATTTTGATATAATTATACAAGCATGGAATATATCTCATTCTATTTAGGACCCCATTCTTATGGTTGTACACTATGGAGGGATTGACTATTGTGTGTTCATATATGAACATAGGAAAATTATTTCCAATTCATTCCTCTTTCTTTCGTTTTCCTTTCCCCTTCCTTCTCTGTATTCCCCTTTGTCTCATCTACTGAATATCTATTTGAAAGCCAGACACAGTTTCACTAGACACCTCTAATGTTATGTTACCATTCAAATACAGCTGTTCCATGCAAACATATAAACAAAGGAGATTTTATGATTAGATTAGTGGTGGACAGAGACTTGAGAATATAGGATTTTGTTCTCCAAAATTTGTATCATATAAGGCTAATGTTGAACAGGGCCACTTTTTAGCTTTCTGATCTGCCTCTCTGTGGCATTTGTTAGTATTTATTATCTTCTCTTCCTTGGCTGCTTTTCTGATTGATCATCTTAAACTCTGTCATTGGCTTTTATCTCCATTCTCAATCCTGCATCTGTTAGTCATGTTATGTCCCCCCCCCCCCAAGGATTTGCACCTTGGCAATTTTCTGTGACTTTCTATTGCAGATTGCTGTGACCATCAATAGGTTGATGAGTCAAATCTACAACTGTGGCCCCAGGCTTTTCTTGGGGATTATGGCTTCCTACTTCTGGCTCTCTGATTTTATCTCTGTCTTAGTAATCAGAAGCTGGTAGAAATTTTACAAAAGTTTAGGATTGTCTCAATTTTCTTATCACAAATAGAAAGATAATAAAATAGGCTGTTGACAGTGTTATTTATGGTGTATATGCATATGTTTGTATATGTATGTATATATTTGCATATTGTATGTGCATATTTGGTTTTGCATATACTTTGAAGTGGAATTCAGAAAAAATATTGATTTTAAAATTTTTTATTTGAAAAATTCTTTCTTATCTGTTTCTTATGGATGTAGTAAGTCCATTATGATAAGTGAGTTGTATTGTGATGGTTTTTGTGCTTTATCTTTTTGTTTTGTTGTCTCTTTACACTCCTTTTCCATTCTCCTGTAAGGGAAAATATTTCAGGAAACTGGGTTACTGTCAGTAATCTGGGAACTTCCAGGATTCTTTGCCAATCCCCCTAGATGTTGTAGATCCTGACGCAAGTAGCATTGTTCTAGGGAAGGAGTTTTTATAATGCTGTGAGGCAGAGTGGTTAGCTAAGGTTGATAACTGCAAGTGTGTTATCCTTTGCAGATCAGTTGGAAATCTTTTTCTGCCAATTTGTATACATATCTATAAATTAAAAAACATGTTTCCATTCCTTCCCACATTGTCCCAGCAAGCATATTTGGACTACATAGGAACTCCTGCTTCTGAAGATTTGGTTGTCTTTTATAATTGGTATAGTCCCTAGAGTGGCATCCTCTTTCTTGTCCCAGAAATCCCCTTCCTTGTTACTGCTAAATTCGTTGTGTGTTCACATGCCATCACTTATTAGGGAAATTTTTAGATTTGTTGTCTTTTTCTGTGGACATTGTCTGTGTGTGTGTGTGTGTGTGTGTGTGTGTGTGTGTGTGTGTGTGTTTGTAGGGGGGATCGGTGCTGGAGATTGAACCCAGGGCTTTGTGCATGCGAGGCAGGCACTCTACCAACTGAGCTATATCCCCAGCCCACTGTGGACACTTTTGACTTAAATAGTAGTTAAAGGGAATTGTAACTAAATTTGTCTTTCAAGTTTTTTTTTTAAACAAAACAAAACAAAACTACCTCCATCCAAATAAAAATATAGTTTCATCCAAGTATCATTGCTTTATGTTTGTTACTATCTTTTATTAATAGCCTTTAAAAAAACTCTACTTTTACTGATGTTCTTAGTAAAGCACTCACTGTTCTTACTACCTAAATAATCTTTATAAAAAATATCATAGGTTGAAATAATGGGAAGATATTTGACTTAGTGTTTATGTGTACCATCAAATGCTTATCAAGAAGTCTCAATATTTCTTTAAAAGGAAGACAACCAGGAGGAAATGCTTTGGTTCTTGCAGTTTACAGAATCTTCAGAAAAACAAATAAAAGAAAACAAAAAAGTATCCTTTGCATTCTACTTTTGAAACTTAAAAAAAATTATGTAATTATGTATGTATACATGCATGCATGCAGTACTAGGAATCAAACCTAGGGCCTTACACATGCTAGGCAAACACTCTACCACCAAGCTACATTCTTAGCCCTTCTTATTTTATTTGGAGACAGGGTCTTTCAAAGTTCCCCAGGCTGGCCTTGAACTTGTGATTTTTCTGTCTTAGCCTTCTGAGTAGCTGGGATTATAGACATGTGCTACCATGCCTGACTAGAATGTATTGTTAATAGCTAACAGTACTCCCTGGATAATTTTACAAAAAAAGAATTCTCTAAGTAAAGCTAAACATAAATAACTGAGGATCATGTTTTTTTGTTGTTGTTGTTGTTTATACCAGTGATTGAACCAAGGGCCTTGCACATGCTAGGCAAGCTCTCTACTACTGAGCTACATCCCAGCTTTTTAAAAATTTTATTTTGATTCAGGGTCTCTGAATTGCCAGACAGCCCTGAACTTAAAACCTTCCTGCCTTAGCCTCCCAAATAACTGGATTATAGGTGTGTACCACCATGCCCAAATTCTATGATTTGATCTTAATCAAAGGGTAAATACAGATCCATAGTGCAATAATCAGCATCCAGATATTTTGGGAAGTGGGAGGGTTTCCTTGGATTTTTTTAAAGAAAGTTATTCTCAGGGACAACTGGTGGTTAATGCACTTATACTTTAAGATTAAACAGATTAGGGGCTGAGGTTGTGGCTCAGCGGTACAGTGCTCGACTAGCATGCACCAGGCACTGGATTGGAATTTCCCCACCATACAAATGTAAAAGAAAGATATTGTGTCCATCTAAAACCAAAATATAAATATTTAGGAAAAAAGGTTTAAAAAATTAAAGATATTTTAAAAAATCACACCTCTTATTCTACCTGTTTGTTGAATCTTTCTTTAGGAAAGCTAACATAAGATTTAAAATCTTTATTCTGGTTTAGTATAATTAATAAATTTAATAACAGAATCCTACCAGTGAAGTAATTACAGACATCCTTTATTTTTTTTCCCCTCTCTTATAGGTTTCCCCTCAAAAAACCAATAAGGTAAGTTGTTCATTTGCCTTTCATTCTAAAATTTAGGTTAAATTTTAATTGAAAGCATTCCTTTGGAATTACAGGGATTTTTATGGGTTTTGAGAATGTGTATTTAAGTAATAAAGAATTTCATAATGCTTCACAAATTTAAAATGTAACAGGTGTTGTGTATTTTTTCTGGAACAGCATTGTTTTGATAATATTTTCAGTGTGTTTTTAATACAAGCATTTAAAAAGTTTGTTCAAATTGATATTTAAGGTCACTCCCTATGAAGAGATTTAATTTTAAAATCTGCTTGTGACTGTTTTGAATTGTGAGTTGCTTGTAAGGTGAAAATGGATTGCTAGCTACCTTTAATGAACTTTTTGTACTAGTTTAGTCTTAATTAATTTAAGACAATAAATAAAAACATCCAAAATGTTCAGATTTGTGTCTATATCTATATATTTATTAATTTCCTGGGAAAGAGATAGCTCTCTTCTTTCTCATCTTAATTATTATAATAAATATTATTTCAAATGTAATATGTTATTCCCAATTATTACAGTATGTTTATCATTTTTACTGACTGAATTTTCCAGGATAACAGTGCAATTAATTAATAGTATATATGTCATGTATATACACACACACGTATATATGTATATATATGTGCCATAGTAGTATATGTGTCATAGTTAGGGTCTTATTTGTTGTCTAGCCATTATCTGATCAGTATAATTGATTAGGCCTTAGATGTATATATTGGGTTAAGGAATGTGTTTATTCCATTTAGGCTCCATTTTCTTATCCATTAAATGGAAATGATAGTGATTAACCTGTGAAAACCACAAAAAACTGTAAGCAATTATTTCTAGGAATAAAATAAGACGTCAGTAATGAATACTATTTTTATTATTTGAAAGCACTTTTATAACAAGTAAATAGACTATGTATTAAACATAGTATAGATTGGATTTTAAAACCTTTTGAAAAATATAAACTAGAGAGGCTTATGAAGCTGTTTAAGGTAAACTAGTTTTCCGAGTTTCCTTTGTAAAATATGCTTTTGGGATTTTTTTAATGCTTCTAATGCTTTACTTCTTGTAAATATTTGGTTGCTTTGATTTGATTTAGGCATGGAAGTATTTTGAACCGAGAGTCACCAACAGATAAGAAGCAGAAAGTTGAACGCAGTGCATCACATGACTTTGACCCCACAGGTAAAAACACTAGTTGGGAATATTGAGAATAGTGAATATGAGAATAATACTGTTGAAGTTACCTGAACCCCTCAGGAGTATTTGTTTGATCTGCTGTACTCTCTGTATACTCCTGTTATATAATATCAAATCTTTGCATTCAATAGGAATGCCTGCATTTTTGACTTTTAACACTATAGATTCCACTATGGAAACATCATATTTTTAAAAATGATGAAAAGAAATGGGTATATCATAATTGAAGATTTGAGTCACACCAAGGACTTTTTTTGAGATGAATCATGGGGTGTAGGGATGTAACTCAGGTATAGAGTGCTTGCCTAGCATGCCTAAGGCCCTGGGTTTGATCCCTAATACCACCATCACCACCACAAAAAGAAAACCACAAAAAAACAAAACAAAACAACAAAAAACCCAGAAAACACACACACACATGAATTATGGTATGAATGGTAGTATGTCATAAAATCAAGGTTATAATAACTACAAACTTTTGGAGTAATTTAAAAATTCATATATGATCATAGGGAATTTGAGTATTAGAGAAAATGAAATTTTATAAATTTAATGATTATCTTTTTAGGGTAAACAAATGATCAGATATCCCTTTTCTTCAGTCAGAAATTATTATTACCTCAGGGAGCTGTCTTTCAGCCTCTATAGTGTTAATCTTTCCTAGAATTTTCATGTTAGCATACTTTGTATTCTTAATGCTGTTCATATAGATTGAATTCCTTTTATAAAATATAGGCTTTGCTTTTTGCTTCCTCCTTGTAAACTCAGTATTTAATTTATAAAAATTGCTTAATAGTTTTGCTTTTGTCATTTGAAATTGATACATGTTCTTTGATCACATAGTGTTTTATTTAGTTTTACAAAAGATAAAGCAAGTAAACGCTATAATCTCAGATAGTGTCTTAAAATATCTTTACTTAGAAATGTAATTTTAAATATTTAACAGTGATATGTTTTGTATATGATTAAAATGTTTCATACTTTTAATATATGTGCCTCTTTTATTTTGAAAACATATTGTAAATATTATCTAGGAAAACTACAAAGTGGATAGCTAATAATTTACCTTCATATTGGATAGTAGGTAAAAGGTAATTTCAGTCATTGATTTTGGAGTTTTGGGAAGTAGGAATAATAATGTCAGCTATGGATCTCTGTAAAGAGAGAATTCTCTGACACCTAATTTTGAAGTCATGGGGTTCAGAACCTTTCACTGATATGAGTAGTTACAATTGTCTTGCTAATAAGTCATAAGTTTCTGCCCTATATTCTTTAAAATATTATAGTCTAGTTAAATTTGTTCTGTATTCCTCTGTGATATCCTCATCTCCAAAGACAGATTTAACAAAGAAGTATGTTACTTTATAATGAGATTATTGTAGCTTTTAGTGCTTTTGGCATCTCTCCCAGTTACAGATGATGTATTTTGTGGACTATTCATGTGTTGTTTTGTTTGACTGTAGTTTTATTGCACTGTCATTTCTTTGATAAATCTTTAAATATGTCATTACCTGTGCTATTCATGACTGTTCTAAGTGCTATCATCTGTGATGTTCATACTTTGTTTGCACGGTTTAACTTGATCATGATTCATTCTTTTTTCCCCATGAATTTTTCCCCTTACATTGGTCTCCATATTTTCTATATCTCTCCTTTTCTCCCGCTCTTGTGCAGATAGTTCCTCCAAGAAGACAAAGTCTAGTTCAGAGGAGAGTAGATCCGAGATATATGGTAAGCTAATGTAGCTAATTCAGCCTTGCACCTTTGGAGCTTGCTTCATGCTGTTTCATTTTGTTTTTTGTAACTGCATCCTTTCTTGTGTTTGCTCTGCATGGCATGATCTACTGCAGGGAAAGGGAGCCTGGGGTTCTAATGTGGCTGTGATGTGGAAGCCTAAGATTGCTAGAAACTAACATTGAAGATTAAGAATAGGCCACATTACTCATCTTGTGCCTTTCATCCTGTATATATTAGGAAAGTGATTGTCTCTAATATGTTTGGGTCTGGTTCCTCCAAATAACGTGGACTGGCTTTGAATTCTTGGCATCTTCTTCCTATGTCTTGTTTGCTATTTGGATTATGTAGAGTTTAAGCAGTTAATGTTAAATATTTTCCTCTAAGTGTTAAATTACTATATTAGCAGATCTGTGGAATGTTTGTTTATTTTTAATTGCTTCATTACCTGGAAGAATCATTCTTATGGAATGTATCCATAATAGCAAAAATATAGAAGTATTTTATTTTCGTCCTTGAAGAATTTGTGCCTTTCTGAAATTTCCCTGAAGCTTATTCTGAATGTGAAAATTTCAATGATAACTTGAAAATAATCTTCACAAAGAACAAGCTTAACCTTAATGGTCAGCTTTTGTAATAGATGATGAAAACATTAATATTTTCAAACCATATCCTATCTTTCAAAGATAAAAAAACCATATTTGTAGAAATTTCCTTTTCCTTTGCAGTTTTACCTGCTTACTTCACTTATTTTGGCACCTAATAAGTTTTTCGAGAAAAGTGAGTAGGAGAGGCATTACCAGAAGTAAGACTTTTAAAAGTATTCTCTGAAAAAATAACATACTTCTTTTTAGGAAAATTTCAAATTCAGCCTCAAGAAAATAAAAACCCAAAACCCAAATTTTTTGTAATAGAGTTGATCAAATGAAAGTTTACCTAGATGTAGGTGTTTCCTAGTTTGAAGTATATGAGAGGAAAACATATGCAACTGCCCCTTCCTCTTTTAAAACATCTTCCTACAATTGAGCCTATAATATCTGATACTGTTTAATATTATGAAGGCTCAGTGTTTGGTTCTAAATTAGTTAATGATTCTACATTAGATATATAAGCCATAGTTTTTTACTTGACTTTTTCTGTATAGTTTGACAGACAATGTTTAGAAGGCTTTGTGGCATGTAAATTTTATGTGCTTTCTTTTCCTCCAAAATATGGCTTCCAATGAATAAGAAATATAACTTCCCAATTCCTGTACCCTCTCTTTCTGTTATATGTAAATAGCTTCCTATGGTTTAGTCTGTCCTTGGAAACATCAACATTGTCCTGATAATTCCAGTCTTTCATAGTAGCCTTTGTAGTATGTTTCATCTTCCTCACCATTTTCCTAGATATGTGGTTTGTATGTAGTTACTTGTTGTTTGCTTTGGATGAGGGCAAAAATTTAGGAATCTATGACAAGAAATATTATACTAATATTTTCCTTACCAGTGATAGGAATATTACACTAGTTCAGACACGCTGTTAGCTTGGTAATGATAGAAGCATTTTAAGTGGTAGTTGGGAAGTGAGGTGTGGCTCCGTAAGAACTCTTGAAATACCTTTTTTGGAAGGAACTGAGCCACTGGTCCTCAAAAAGCATTCCTCAGAGAGACGAATTGATTAGAGTTAGTGAGTTAGCGTGCTAATGTAACTCTTTCACATTACAAATGTTTTATCAACTGTGTGGATAGACTTATATAGACTGTATGCAGTTAGTATGGGTAGAAAAGATACTCAAAGGTGTCATGGAAAGACTGGAAATGTGACAATATGTCTGAGAAGAGTCATAGCTACTGGGGACTTTCTGCTTTAGTGTATGGTCTTATTTCAAGCCTACTTCAGACTTTTGAGGAATAAACAGTACAGTCTGAGTAATCCCTTATCTGAAATACTAGAGACCAGAAGTGTTTCAGATTTCTAAATTTTTTGGATTTTGGAATATGAGGATATACATAACTCATTATCTTAGGTTTGGGACCCAAGTCTAAATATGAAATTCACTTATGTTTCATATATGCCTATATACATAGCCTGAAGATAATTTTATATAATATTTTAAATAATTTTGATTGTTTTGACTGAGACTTATCATATGAGGTCAAGTGTGCAGCTTCCCACTTCCAGTTTCATGTTCAAGAGGTTTAAGATTTAGAAACATTTTGTATTTCAGGTTTTTGGATTAGGATTATCAACCTGACCTTTAAATATCTTGGTTTGGGTACTTCATAGTTTATGTATTTTTAAAAAATGCATATATTTTTCTTAATCAGACTTCTCACATCTTTCAAAAGAAAAGTTCTTGTTTGATTTTTGCTCCCATCAGATTGTTCCTTTTTTTTAGTGTTTTTTTAAATATATTTTTTAATTGTAGATGGACACAATATCTTTAAATAAATATGTATTTGGCGTTGAGGATAGAACCCAAGGCCTCGCACATGCAAGGCAAGCGCTCTGCCACTAAGTCACAACCCCTGTCCTTCTTCAGCCTTTTTAAAAATATATATATATTTTTAGATATAGTTGGAATGATATCTTTATTTATTTATTTATTTTTATGTGGTGCTGAGGATTGAACCCAGCACCTCACATGTGCCAGGCAAGCACTTAACCACTGAGCCCTAGCCCCAGCCCCCTTCAGCCTTTTGAAGAGTGTTCTATATGAACCTTCGGTGTCCTTATAATTCTTTCATTTCTTAACCTCTTATAAACTAACTTCTGAACTCATGCTATCTGAACTATGAACCAAGACATCCTGCTTGAAAAATCCATTAGCTTTTCTTGGTTCTTACCTTCCTTCAGAGCCATTTGGCAATGCAGTTACTTTTCCTTGTTTTCTATATTTCATCAATTTGGCTTTTTTAAAAAAAATCTTTGTAATTGTCTTGTCTTTGTGTATTGGTTGCTTTTTACCCCTTGTCTTACACTGTTTCTGTTCCTAATCTTTCTTCTAGCTGCCAGTTACGTTTTAATTGTTTGTGGTATAGTTTCACTCTAAGTCACCCTCAAATTCAGAATGACCAGAGATCAATCTTCCTCTTGATTTACCTAATTCTTTCAATGACATTATAGTTCTTCCATTTACTTCCTCTTATTTCCTTATAGTCATCTTTTACTTCTCATTGTTTTTCAACTGTTTTCTCCTGTTTTTCAACTATTTGCCAGGCCACCTTGTTTTATACCATCTCAGTGTTTTTTATCCCTCATTCTGATTCCATCCACACTGCCTTGTTTAGTTTTGCATACCATGAGACTTTTTTAATAGGTTCATAACTTTGTTTAACTTCAGTTTCACATTATTCACTTCCTTGTCTTTATTCTTCTATATTCTGCCTTGACTCATGAGATTAATATTATTAAAATAAGTATTTGGTCATTTACTTGTTAATAAAGTACAAATAGTTATTAAGATATGTAATAATTTGTTTCTAAATTATTATTACTTAATTTACTAGTATTCACCTAAAGGTACCAGACGCTCTTCCAAATTTTGCATTCTCCAACTATATCTTGATATTATACCTTTACTCAGTTCATATACTGTTGTCTTGAATGATTGGTTTATGTCCTGTAATTTAGAATCCCATCCATCCTTTAAGGCGCAGTTCAAATACTGATACTTAATTATAGTTAAATAGGAGGAATAAGTTTAATAGGTCTATTGTTCCTTGTGATTAGTGACAATATGTTATATTCTTGAAAAATGCCGAGAGTGGATGTGGAGTGTTCTTACAGAAAATGATAACTATATGAATTAATACATTTGCTAATTAGTTAAATATTTACAAACTGTAGAATAGTTAAATCTAAAATTTTTGTTATACACTATAAATACATACAATTTTATCTGTCAATTAAAAAATACTGTCTTTTCACAGGGCTTTTCCAAAGCTGCTCAGCTAATTTTGTTGTTTCTGAATTTAACATCCAGCTTTGTGTCTGGTTATTTGCATCTATATTTATATTTGCACCCTCTATGGTACCTGGCTCTTTGGAGAGGTACCTTTTTCTCAATTTTATTGTTTCAAACCCATTACCCTATTACCTTCCTTTTTTTTAAAAAAAAATATATATTCTAATTTGTTAGACATGACAGCAGAATGCATTTCAATTCATAATATAGATATAGAGCACAAGTTTTCATTACTCTGGTTGTACACAAAGTAGAGTCATACCACTTGTGTCTTCGTACATGTACTTAGGATAATGATGTCCATCTCATTTCATCGTCTTTCTTACCCCTATCCCCCTCCCTTCCCCTCCTTCCCTTTGCCCTATATAAAGTTCCTCCATTTCTCCTATGTTCCCCCCACCACTCCCATTATGGATCAGGATCCACATATCAGAGAAAACATTCGGCCTTTGGGTTTTTGGAATTGGCTTACTTCACTTAGCATCATGTTCTCCAACTCCATCCATTTACCTGAAAATGCCGTGATTTTATTGTCTTTTAATGCTGAGTAATGTTCCAGTGGATATATATATATACCACAGTTTCTTTATCTATTGAAGAGCATCTAGGTTGGTTCCACAATTTAGCTATTGTGAATTGTACTGTGGAGAGGTACTTTCTTAAGTGTGTTTCAAGTGAATGATTGCTGAATTTGAAATCAAGTATTTTAGTATACAGAAGTGATAGAATAACATCTTGTCCCATCTTAATTGGCTCTTTCTTCCTTTCTGAAAAAGTATAAAGTAGATGTACAAGTAACTTAGAAAAGAGACTTATAACTGGGTGTGGTGGTACATGCCTGTAATCCCAGTGACTCCAGAGGCTGAGACCAGAGAATCACAAGTTTAAGACTAGCCTCACACTTTAGTGAGACTCTTGTCTCATGTATAAAAAGGGCTGCGGATGTAGCTCAGCGGTAGAGTGCACCGAGGTTCATTTCCCAGTAGGGCCCCCCCCCCCCAAAAAAAGAAAAGAAAAGCAACTTGTTTCTGATAGTGGTCTAAAAGAATAAAATCAGTATACTTGGAACTTGAGGCTCCTCTTTCTGGCAGCATTGTGCATTTAGAATGCAGAGGCTTCTTAATCAAAGGATTATCTGAGGACTTACTCATAAAACATGTATGTCTGGCAGCAGTTTAAAAATGAGCTGTTTTTATTAGGTTGCACATGGTTTTTCTTCACACCCTTCCCCGAAGCTAATTCTTAAGAAGTGAGACTTAAAGAAGTTTGGTCATGTAATAAAAGAAAAGGCGAAGAAAAACTAAAAATGCGTGCTCTCTAAGGCGAAAGTAGCATAGGAGATTTAGCATGTTGCCTTACATATTTAACACTCCATTTTCATTAATTTACTATCTGGCACTATAGCTCTGACCTTTTAAAAAAATATAGTGAAATATGACAATACTTACTCTCTCTCTCTCTCTCTCTCTTTTTTTTTTTTTTGTGGTGCTAGGGATTGAACCAAGGACCCTGTGCATGTGAGGCAAGCACTCTACTGACTGAGCTACATGCCCAGACCCTCAAATTTTTCAGAATACATATTTATCACTTTTTCTTCTTTACTCCAAAGCATTACAAAGATTTACTTTTTTTTCACCTTCAAAATATTATCATTGAAAATTACCTATTAAGCAACAAATAGTCTTTTTGTGTTGGTTTCATATGCCACGTTATTTATAACAAAAAAGTCCTTTGTTATGAAAGGGGAATAAAATTTAGGAAGGAATAATTTATGTAAATTTGGCAGAATATTTTTATTTCACTGAGAATAAGCATGATATCAGTTTATTGGCTTCCAGGGGGAAATATCAAGACAGAAAATTAAAAAAAAAATTAAGTAGAGGGGTTAGTTTGGGGTAGATTGGGGATCAAATTGTTTTTGTTGGAATTTTGCCAGACCAGAGATTAATTAGTGTCCTTACAGAATTATTTATTTACTTTGAATGGTCTTTAGGACTCTAATTTTCTTATTTAAAAATAATTGAGTATGATTTATTTCAAATCTCTGTTATGTAAAATAAATTCAGATTTATTTAGTAATGCTTTATTGAACACCTATTATATGCCAGGCACTGTGCTAAAGAATAGGAAAACAAATAATAGGAGTCTATACTTGCTTTCTACACATTCATAGGCTAGTACAAAAGAAAGCTTTGCAATACCTTTTGATAAATGCATTTAGAGATACACTTACTCACCAATACCACATATATACTTAAAAAATAGATATCTGTGAACAATCTTCATGTGACACTAAGAACCATGAGGGTGAAAAAATATTACTCTGATAAGAGTTTCAAGGAAGTTGAAGCCTTTTTACTGTCTTCTTCTTAAACACACTCTGTCTCTATATAAAGTGCTGGGATACAGCTTACATCCAAGTGTTTGTATGATTTTGTAAAACTCATTCAGAGATATACATATTTGTATGATAGTTAGATTGATAAACTTTATCATAGTGAGGGATTTAGCAACAAAACAAAACCATGGCCTTCAACCAGAAAAAGTAAAATCGATAAATGTTAGTTTGGGGATTTTTTAATTCATGAAATTCAAAATGTCTGTTTTGGTGTTAGATTGCACTTTTCTCTTACTCTTCTTTTTATAACATATAGGGCCTCTTGTCTGTACCATAATCTGATTCTTAGTTATTTCAAATCTAAAAATTTAAGTTCTTTGAGAGCAAAGACTTCTAGTAGTTTTCTGTTTTTATCTTTACAGCACCTGTAGACTGCAGTGTTAACTAACTAGTAGATGAATACTCAAACAAATTTGCTAAAACAAAAGTAGGTTTTTTGGTCAAGGACTTTGCTATGATGTAATAATTTAGTCAGTGTTGATGATTTCACTCTTACAGAAGGTGGAATTTCCCCGGAAGTGGGTCAGAATAGCTTCTGTTCTACAAGTAGATCATGTATCTCTAGAACAAAGAAAAAAATCTGATTTGTTTGTGAGTGGGAGGTAACATCATAGAAGCGAGCATTTGAGATTGGATTTCTGAATTATGACTTAGTTTTCCCTTTATTATGACCATAAATCTAAATTTATGCAGATGGCACAGATTAACAGGGCAATAGGGTATTATTATAATAATTATTAGTAATAATAATAATTATTAGTAATAATAATTATTATAATAATTAATTTGAATTCATAGATTCTGAACTGATTACATGTTTAAAATGTAAAGTGCATTCTTTTTGTGGAGGTCTAGTAATTCTTATGTGTTGAAGTACACTAGAGTCTCAGATTAGCAAGTAGACTTAGAAGAACAAAAGTGAATCATATTTTGGGGATGGAGAGAAGAGAAAGATGAATAGATGTGTGCTTAGCTTTTTTTCCTTTTACTCTTTATCCCTTGTACCTCATTATCTCCTTGATATAGAATTAAGAGAGAAGTTTATCAGGCTGGAACTATTATGAATTGGAAAAAGCAAATTTACAGTATTCTGTAAATAATGTATGCAGTAATCCTAATATATTAACCCGTAGCAGCCTCTTAGGACCCTAGACATATTTGTAAAAGTAATTATGATTTTTTTCTTTTTAATCACTTCCCTCTTTGGGCTTCCACTCATCTCTAGACTCCTCTACTTTTCTGAATTTCATTAGCAAGTTTTTAAAAGTTTCTTCTGTGCCAGAATACATGCCAATTTCTGAACTAAAATAGTGAACAAGATATAGCACTCTGCACTTTTGAAGCATATAATAATGAGGGAATAAAACCAAATACCATCAATATTCATTGATGGTGACGTGATGTGATAGGAGTAAATAGAGGTGCAGGGGGAGTTTACATGAGGATATTTAGGTAAAGTTTTTTGGTTTTGTTTTTTTCCTGGCAGTACTAGGGATTGAACCCAGGGCCCTGTGCATGCTAGATAAATGCCTTGCTACTGAGCTACATCTTTAGCCCTAGGAGAAGCTTTTAAGAGGATACGATTTGTTTCTTGACTTTTTTGCTGTCCTTCATCTTCTAGAGCTGACTATAAAAGAAGCCTTGCTCTTGAAAATCTCCCTTCTCTCTTTCTTCCCCATCCAAAACGTGAATGAGGATTGATTGTCCTGAGAATCATTTGCATTAATGATTAGAGTATATTAATATAAAAGTATTCGTATTTGGTTTTTAATGGTGACATGGATAGATGGGTAATACATTTTTGTTTTTTGAACTGGTAGCTTTCTCACTGAGCTAAATCCCCAGCCCTTTTTATTTTGAGTTAGGGTCTCCCTTAGTTGCTTAGGGCCTTACTAGGTTGCTGTTGCTGGCCTTGAACTTGTGACCTTCCTGTCTCAGCCTCCTGAGCCTTTGGGATTATAGGAGTACCCACTGCACTCAGCTAGATGGTTAATATATTTCCGAGCAGCAAACTCCAAGGGCAATGTCCCTAATCATAACAATATAAGAGCTAACATTTCTGAACCCTTTCTGTTTGTGAGGCATTGAGCTAAGTACTTTATATATGTTATATTAACTTTATATAGTTTATACCCTTCTGATTTGTGGTTTTTCTGATTGAAGGAGGCCATTGAACAGATGAAAGAGTTTGAATTCTTATAGTCTATTTCTCTTCACCCTCATTAGAATTTACTGTTTTGTGGGAGTGGTGAATTTGTGAAAACAAATACTGCTTAGTACTTAGTAATCCCTAGAGTGATGGCTAACAAGTTGTTTAATGTTGAAAACCAGTTTTATTGAAATAAGAATGACTAATTTTAAGTGTGAGGTTTGAAGAGTTTTGACAAATGAATATACTCATGCCATACCTTAATTAAGATATAGAACATTTCCATCACCCCAGAAAGTTCCTTTGTTTCTCTTTGTAGTCATTCTCACTCCTCTCCTCGGCAATCACTATTCTGCTTTTTTTGTTTCTGTACTTTAGGTTTTCCTCTTTGCATTTAAATCATATAATGTGTACCCTCTTTTGTATTTGGCTTGTTTTGATTAGTATATAATGTTTTTGTGATTCATCCATGTTTGTTGTATATGTGAGTAGTTTTTTTTTTTCCTTGCTAGGTAATTTTTTAGTATGGTTAGACCCACAATATGTTTATCCATTTATCTGTTGGTGGACATTTGAGTCTTTTTGTGGATATGAATTTTCATTACTTGAGAATGAAATTGCTTGCTGGTTCATATGTAAATTATGTTTAACTTTATGCAAAATTTCAAACTGTTTTCCCAAGGGTTTGTACACTCCCACCAACAATGTGAGAGTTCCAGCGGCTCCATATCCTTACTAACTTTGTTATCGTCAGTCTTTTTATTTTTAGCTTTCTGGTTGGTAGAAAATAATTTCGTTGTGGTTTTAATTTGCATTTTCCTGATGATGGCAGATGTTAAAGCACTTTTGCATTGTGCTTTTTGGCTGTTGGTATATCTTTCTTTGTGATATGCTTATTTAAATATTTTGCTCCTTTTAAAATTTGTCTTCCATTGTTGAACTGTAGAGTTGCTTTTTAAGATATAATCTGGATACAGGCTCTTTGTCAGATATTTGTACTATATTGTGAATATTTTTCTCTCAGTCTGTGACTTGATTTTTCATTTTTGTATCAATGTGCTTTTAGAGAGCAAATGTTTTTCAGTTTTGAGACCAGTTTACCAGATTTTTCTTTTACAGTTGTTTCCCTTTTTCTACTAAGAGATCTATGCCTATCCTTGGATCTTGAAGATTCTATGTTTTCTTCTGGAAAGTTTTAGCTTTTATGTTTAGGTTCATGGTCTGGTTTTTTTTTTTTTTTTTTCATGATGCTGGGGATCAAATCCAGGAACTTGCACATGCTAGATAAGGGCTCTGCCACTGAGCTACATACCCAGCCCTCATGATCTGTTTTAAATTAGTCTTTGTGTGGGATATAAGTTTGAGGTTCATGTTTTCTATATGGGGATCCTGTTATTACTAGTTTTTTGTATTTCATAGGCTCACATACTCATAGTGCATCATTATCAGCAAGCATATACTATGGTAAGAATATATTATTAATATATTAAACCTATCCTTTGTACATCAGATTTATTTAAAAGATTGTGGTTCTTGGTATAAAAATCTTTATTTAAAAGAAGTGTTTGTTTTTCTAATCATCTTTTTCTTTGTTATTTTATATGTTGTGTGTGTGTGTGTGTGTGTGTGTGTGTGTGTGTGTGTGTGTGTGTATTTTTCCTGTAAAACTGAAAATATACAGTCTGTCCAATGCAGAGTTTAGGAACTTCAGATTTGATCCTTTATAAAAACAAGTAATCAGGGTTCTAGTCTGAAATGTTCCTCTTTCTTTGATTGGGCCCTTTTTTCTCTCACCTTGCCTGGACAGTTTTAAGTAGAAGGGAACCAATTGTCCTGTAGGAATCAGGTGAGTATATGAAAAACATGAAAGGATAGGTTGGGCCCATAGGTTCGGTTTTTTTTTTTTTTTTGTGTGTGTGTGTGTGTGTGTGTGTGTGGTGCTGGAGATTGAAACCCAAGGCCTTGTGCATGCTAGGAAAGTGCTGTTTTACTAGGCTGTATCCTCAGCCCTCTTTTCTGCTTTTTTTCTCCTCTTTTATTTATTTGTTTATCTCAGTATGGGATATTGAACCCAGGGACACTTTGCTACTGAGTTATTATATCCCCAGCGCTTTTTAAATATTTTAATTTGAGACAGGGACTTGCTAAGTTGCTGGAGCTGGCCTTGTACTTGTGATCCTCCGGCCTTATCTTCCCAAATATTTGGGATCACTGGTGTGTGCTAAAGTGCCCGACTTTCTTTTTATTTTTTCTATGAGCCAGAGTTTTTCTTCCCTTGAACTCTTTCCTTCTTCAGGTATTCTGTAAGCACCCCCTTTCTTTGTTTCTATTTTCCTGAGTATATTTTATTGAGGTTAAGATTGAATTTCTCTGGAATTAGACACTCCTGGCCTCATGTCCTGTAGTCTTCAATTTTCTTAGGTGAAACACCAATTAGAGTACAGTGGTGTAGGATTTTATATTACAAATAATTAGCATATATGTGGGTGGACTTTCCTTTTAATTGTCCCATCTCTGATACTTTCTTTTCCAGTTTATCATCACTGTTTTAAATCCTGGAACAATTCTACTTTACTTCTCTAATGAGAAGACAATATTTATGACTCTTGTGATATTATTGTTTTACTTATGGGTTGGTGTTTTTATAATATGTGAGTTTCATAAGCTATGTACATTTCTTTAGATAGAAAACAGTTTATTACTAAAATATAATCATTACCTTTTTCTCCCTATTTCTCTCTCTCTCTCTCTTTACTCTGTGGATCTTGTATAGGTCTTGTTCAGCGTTGTGTAATCATCCAGAAAGATGACAATGGATTTGGGCTGACAGTCAGTGGAGACAATCCAGTCTTCGTACAGTCTGTGAAAGAAGGCAAGGCATTTTTAAAAACAGTTCTATTATTTGGAAGCAAACAGTAAGAATAGAAAAGTTTAAATAGTGTCTGTTGCCCAGAATAGAATAATTGCAGGGATTGCAGGTCATGAGGACTATTGTACTAGATTTATCTATAGTGTTAAGGAACAAATTAACCATAGTTGAATTTCTTTATACTTCATAGAAAGAAAACAGTTCTTAGTTTTAGAAATCATGTTACTCCTTGATCATGACACTTTATATGTCATCACTTTTAGAAGTTTGTAGAATTCATTTCTTCATAACACTAGTGATATTTTGCTAAGGATAAAGAGATGGTAATGGGCTCAAAACTATCAATTCTTTTTCCCAAATGATAATGATATCACCTTTTGCTATTACCATATATTGAATACTTCCTTTATGTGGAGGGATGTAATTCGAGGTAGGGTTTTTTTGGGGGGGGGGCGGTGAGTGCTGGGGATCAAACCCAGGGCCTTGTGCATGCGAGGCAGGCACTCTACCAATGCAGCTGTATCTCCAGTCCATTGAGGTGGATATTTTTTGTCTCCATTTTTTAGGTGATACTGAGGCTTAGAGTAAAAAAACAAAATAAGTCTGAGTCACAGAAATAGTGAGTGGCAGTGGCAGGATTTGAATAAGTACATCTGACTTTAAGCCTGTGTTTTTAACTGCTTTGCTACACTTCCTCTTTTATCAATGAATATAAATGAATCAATATATTATGTAATTAATTTTTTATACAGATGGAGCAGCCATGCGGGCTGGAGTACAGACAGGTGATCGAATCATCAAGGTAAGGAAAAGACTATTACAGCACTCATGGTAAGATTATAAAACAACATGTATTAGCTATATAGTTTTTTCCACTAGGATTTTTATAAAAAGAAGCACATTGTATGTAGATCCATTAACTGTAAAACCCTATTTCATTTCTTTTAAATTAATGTTACCTTTTACTGAATGGCATAATGAAAGACTTCAATAAGTAGGCATGTATGTTCTTAAGTAGGAGAATAACTCCCTATGTTTTATAGATCATTTCTGTCCATATTAATTGTAAGCAAGAAAGTCTTGTCAAATATATGGAGTGCTGGGAATTTAACTCAATGGTGGAGTGCTTGCTTATCATGAAGAAGACCCTGGGTTCAATCCTTAGCACCACACACACACAAAAATAATAAATAAATTATATACACACACTCGTGTGTGTATGTATGTGTATAAAACTTATGTGTGTTTTATATATATAGCTTATATGCATAAAATTGTGGCAGTGTATTACTTGTCAAACTGATTGTTCTTACAGATGAACTTTACAAAGTTTTAGGATTAGCTAAAGAGAAATGGAGCTTATAGCTCAGTGGTAGAGTGCTTGCCTAGGGTATACAGGTCCTGGATTCATCCCCAGCACCATTAAAAAAAAATAGCTAAAGAAAAAGTGTGTTATGTAAATGAGAGAAAGAAAGAATTGATTAATTTTGAGTATGTCATTCTAGTCTAGAAGTAGACTTGGTATAGATGTAGACCAGTAGAACACAATGGAGAATTCAAAAACATATCTTCAATTCTGAATTCTGACCAGCAGAAATAGAATAGGTTTGTGAGTAGTTACACTTGAAACAATTGACTTGTTTACCTAAAATCAAATTATTTTACAAGGAAAGACTCCATGAACATATTTTACAAAAATAATTTGGGAGAAATCTTGAATGTGTTATACAATATGATGTCCTTATTTAAAAAGCACTTTTAAATTACTAAGAAAATAATAGTTCTAATAGAAAAATAGGCAAAGAATTTCATCAGCAATTTCATAAAGTAATTGGAATAAATAGCATATTGATTAGGATATTTTCAACTTAAGTGATTTAGTTAATTTGAAATTAAAGTGATAAGTGAAAAATATATTTGGTTGTAAGGAAATTTACAAGATTGCTAATCCATAGTTGGCATAGTTTGGGCATGATAAATGGCTGCTCTTATAAGCTTGAGTGTAAATTAGGTAAAATTTGTTTGAATAGAAACTTAGTTGAATACTTATTTAAAAAAAAAAAAACCTTTAAGAAAGTATCTAAATGTTGACTAACAATTTTGCTTTTAAGAACATACCTGAAGAGATAAGTTTGCAAACATGAAGTGATATGTGCACAGGAAAATTGGTTTTGCCAGTATTACACCAAAAACTTGTGAACAATCTAAATTGTGCATAAATGAGGGCTGGAGAAACTACATTTTTAGTTGCAGCCTTTAGAAAGAATAGATTAGGTCTACCTGAATCTTTATTGAAAGATATATGTAGTGCAATGTAAAAAAAGGAAGTTATATGTATGTATGTGTGCAGTTCATATAGTGTTGTATGCCAGAAGAGTGTCTCAAAGATTAGATATCATAGTTAAATGTGACATATCTGGGGTGCTTTTGTATTCGAACTTTAACATTACCTCAGAGAAAGAAATTAATGTTAAATCCATGTTTGATATTTTTACCTTTATATATTAGTTTAGTGGAGGCTTTGTATGACTTTTTTTTTAACATATAACCTGTCTGAAAATTAATTTTCATGGTAAATATTAGGTCATATTTGGAAAACTAAAAGTAAATTGTGTATCATTATGGAAACATTACTTTTTAATCATGTTTTGATTTATTATAACTTTGAAAAGTCAGTGAACTGGTAATTAAAAGCAGAGATTTTTTTTTTCTAATTACAGTAGTTCTTCACTGTGAAGGATTTTTAAATCTGTTTCATGGCATATTTTGTCATTTGTCATGGTGAGTAAGTTGTAATTTAAATAGAGGACTGATTTTGTGTTCAAGTTCATTTTGTTGCTGAATACACTTTATAGACTAGTGATAAAAGCACATTTTGAACCAAATATATACATATTTTGATGTAACTGTTGTAATTAGAGTACGTACCCATTGTCTCAATAGAATGTATCTGGCATACACTATTTTCATTTTCTTATAGGTGAATGGAACTCTGGTGACTCATTCAAACCATTTGGAGGTGGTGAAGCTAATCAAATGTAAGTGAATGCTATTTTCAATTTTAATTGTTTTTTTTAAACCCTTAGAATGAGGATCAGTAAACATTTTCTATAATAGGGCAAATAGCAAATATTTTAGGCTTTGCGAGCCATGTAGTTTATTTACTGTTAGACTCTGTCATTGTAGCACAAAAGCAGCCATAGAACATATGTAAACGAATGGATGTGGCTGTTTCAGTTAAATTTTATTTATCAAAACAGTTTGTGGGCCAGATTTAGCCCCTTGGCTGGAATTTTCCAATCCCTGCATTGAAGGAAGGACTAAGGTAAAAACTTATAATTTACTAATAATTATCTTCTGTCAACTCCATGTATATGGTTGATTATATCCTTGTAGTTCTTTTTTTTTTTTTTAAAGAGAGAGAGAGAATTTTTTTTAATATTTATTTTTTAGTCTTCGGTGAACACAACATCTTTATTTTATTTTTATGTGGTTCCGAGGATCGAACCCAGTGCCCTGCACATGCCAGGCGAGCAAGATTCTGCTTGAGCCATATCCCCAGCCCTATCCTTGTAGTTCTTGATGATATTGAATACATATATTTGAAAGACAAATTGTTATGCATGCATCCCCTGAGATAGAGGAGGTTGAGAAATCAGACACAATGGCCTGATGAACTGAATGGAACTTTAGAAATCATGTAGCACATTTTCTTGCCCTCAGGGAAGTAAATGATTATATAACCCAGAATAGTGGCTTCACAAAGTTTAGGGTTAAGAATTGGTGATCTTCAGGTTCAGGTATGTAGCGCCCCTGCATTTATTTCTTCATAGTGTAATTGGGGTTCAAGTCAGTGAGAGTTTGCAACTAACTAGCTCTAAGTACTTCAGGGTCAATGATAGTACTTCTCCACCTGGTAGTGAGACATGGGTAGGCCAGACCCCATTGCTTGTAAGGCCCATTTTCCTATCTGCAAAGGGAGGAGATAGGGTTCAGTTACCCCTCTGAGCTTTGCTTGCAAGTGATAGCAGTACGTATTTGGGAATCTCAGAAGTGAGTGAAGTTTGGGCTCCATACTGTATATTTCCCTAGCTTCAGTTTCACTTTCTTGTTACCATTTAACTCCACCTGCTTTCCAAGTAAGGTGATAGATGACATTCTTGACAGAGCAATAAGACCAAAAAATGTTAACAAGTATTTATACTTTCCTCACCTGCAACATAGCATTTGTGACTATTTAGTTAACAAAAAATAGTTTTTAGAACCTTATACATTATGAAATAATTGATAATGAGTTTATTGGGAGGATTAAATTGGGAAGCAAGTGTGAAATACATTTAAAAGTTGTATTGAAGAACTTGATTAAAAGGTTTTATCATTAAAAAACCAGTTTATCTAGAAAGTCATTTATTTGGAACATTTCATTTCTTTTTGATGCTAGGTAAATAATGTTGAGTCTTTGTGTTATAATTTTTCTGTCTATATTTTTTCCCTCTCATGTGTCTAGTGAATTTTACTGTCTACTCTTCCAACTTTTTTCAGTTACAATTCTCTGCTTGTTGTGTTTTTCCCTGTTTTTGTGGGATATTATTTGGTCATATTCATTTTTTTAAAGTTATTTTGAAATTGTGCCATTACATTCTAAAATGTCAATTAAACCCTGCCTAATTAGTGTTATCTTCAAATATGATGATTTTAAACATTTACATTTAGGAAATTAGTTGAATTTATCTATTAGTAGATGGTTGATGTTAATCATCTCTAAATTGGGAAAGTATATTCTTGGGATTGTAAATTTTGTTTTCTTTTAGTTAGTCTGATCTTATGAGTAATTTCCTATAGAAAAGTATATTTTTTTTCAATTTTTAGGGCAGTCATTAAAGAGATTGCATTATTTTTCTGTGGAGACATGATTAGTGGATGATGGGACTTTCTCACATGACTGGAGTTTTAGAACTATCAAAGATTAAGTAGTGAAATGCTATATAAAGTTTCTTGATGATGTTATTTTCCTTCCCCTTCTCTTTCTCCCATCTCTACACCCCAAGCTGGTTCCTATGTAGCTCTCACTGTTCAGGGACGCCCTCCTGGGTCGCCCCAGATTCCACTTGCTGACTCTGAAGTAGAACCATCAGTCATTGGACATATGTCTCCCATCATGACATCCCCTCACTCACCTGGAGCATCTGGGAATATGGAGCGAATCACTAGTCCTGTGCTCATGGGGGTAAGAGTAGGAAAATTTCTTAGTAAATGCTCAATTGTATAAAGATTTCTTTATTTGATACTAAGAGTTTTGAGGTATTGAACTGATTGACAGATTTAAGTTCAAGATTCTAGAAAATAATTTCCTAATATGAAATCATGTAGTAATGTGGAAGATTGCAGAGTATTGTCATGGCAAATTTAATTAAATAATAAACACCTACTGTATACAAAATAATGTGTCATCCCCCAAAATATAATTAAGATATTCTCTGTTCCAGGTCTTTAGTCATCTTCTAATGAATAATTTAAGAAGACAGAAGCTTTTTGTTTGTTAATTGTTGTCTCCCTGAACCTGAAATATTACTTGACATATAATAGGTGTTTAATAATAAACCTTCATTGAGACTGAATCAAGAATATACAAGCAATCATAATATAAAAGCAGAATGCATGTATGGTGAACTCTCTATGAGAGTTCAAAGGAGGAAGAAAGTACATCCAGTTGTGATAAGGAAAGCTTTCATAAAAGGGTTTTATTTGTATTGAACTTTGTAAAACAGGTAACATTTAAGTGGTGGTAATAGGAAAGTAACCCATGTAAAGGAAGTAGGATAAATAGATATAAAGAGCCAAGAAAGCACCAAATATTTCAGGAAGCACTCAGGACTTTTGTTTGGTTGATACCTATTCAAGTAAATGGTAGAAGATGAGCTTGAAAAAAGTAAATTGCCTATGTATGTTTCACAATTATCAGACTGATTAACAGGTGTAATTGGATAAGCAATAAGATTCCATTCAACATTCTTTTGAGCAAGTGAGTGACATGATTGTAACAGGATTATAGGAAGATTAAATTGGTAAAATATTAAAGAGTTGTGAAACAAGGAGGAATTAGAGAATTGTCTTCATATTTCAGGCAGGAAGTACTGGGAGTTTGAGCCATGCAATGATAATAACAATCCAAAGGAAGGAAGTATAAGATACTGTTTATGTAATGAAGGCAATTTCAGTTTTCCAACTAATATTAGTAATGTTCTTGTAAGTTCTCTTTAGTAAAAATGAAATAGAAGGACAGAAATGTCCCTGTAATTTTTTATCCTTAAGAATTGATCTAAATACCCATCTTCATAACTGCAGGAATGAAGAAAATCCTAAAAGTACTGATAGTTAGAACTGAGGCAGAACATTTTCTATATTGTTTTCTCTGTTTTTAGCTTCACTCTCCACATGTTGGTTTTTTTGTTCATTTTCTCTTTTTCCAGGAAGAAAATAATGTGGTTCATAACCAGAAAGTAGAAATTCTGAAAAAAATGTTGCAGAAAGAACAGGAACGGCTACAGGTAACTAAAGTAGAAATGGGGGCTGTTTACAGGCCAGTAAAAATGTGAGTGGGCATAGTTGAGTTGGTGTTTATCATAATCACAGTCCCGTAGAATTGTAAGCAGTTCCATCAACTATTTTACTGATTAATAATGAACTTTTTCTATATTTTCATGGCATAATTAATCCTCAAAATATTTTTATAACTTTTCAGTTATTGCAGGAAGATTACAACCGAACACCTGCCCAAAGATTGCTAAAAGAGATCCAAGAAGCCAAGAAACACATTCCTCAGCTGCAAGAGCAGTTATCCAAAGCCACAGGCTCTGCTCAGGTAGCATCACTATGAAAAATGCTACCCAACTTTTTGTAGGAAAATTTTCTTCTGGGAATGTGTCAGAAAATGTTGCAGTTGCCTTTTTAAAGTGGTTTTTCGAACACAGGACGAGATGTCCTACGTAGAATATTACAAAAGTAATGATTAGCAAAAATAAATAAGGGCTTCTGATTGTTTGCTTGCTCATATCATGTTTCTTTGTTCCATAATTTTAAAAGAACCCAGCACTTTTGCTTTGATGTAATAAACTACAAAAATGTATTTAGATAAATATATTTGCATTTTTGTGGTTCATTTTGCCATCTTGAAAGAATGGCAGTAAATATGTTTTTAAACAGGGACATAAGATTTTGCACAGTGATAGACATTGTACTAAATACACATGCAAGCATTCTCTAATTTGCACAACATCCCTTTGAAGTGAGATACTATTGTTTTCTTCCATTTTACATATATAGTTTAAAAATCTTAGATAAGCAACTTTCTGAACTAGTACAGTTCAGAAGTGATAGAATTGTGATTCAAACCCAGTCTGAGGATTTCAAAACACATTTATACTCTTAGTTACTATATTTTTATTTTAATTTAAAAATAGATTTACATAGAATTTGCTGTATAGGTATGTTATGCAGATAATGGTCTCATTAGAAAAAATAGCTCAGCATTTGTATGTCAACCAGATGTATTTTGTAATGTTCTTATGTAGGATGTATAAAGCTTCTTATATTTTATCTGAAAGAAAAATGGGACAAATTTTGCTTTAGCCATTTAAAATGTGAAAAAGCTGATGATCTATCACTTCTTGAATTAGGCTGAAGTGAAAACCACATAGTAATAGAACTAAAAGGGTACTTAGATCATCTAGGCTAATCTCATTTTCAAATGAAAAATCATGTTGAGAAAACTAGGGCTGAACTGTTTAAATGGACATATTCAAGGTCACAAAGTATGTAGGTCTCCTTTTTGTATCAATGTACTTTTCATTACACAGTTTTTTTCATTACTTTTAATTTTGCTATGTCACATTTTGAGTATTATGCTGGAGTAATGTTGACACTTTCACATTATTATTATTGATCGAAGGCCACGGTCTTACCCTGTTTGAACAGTGAAATGTAATTCCTTATTTAAAAGCTTAACATTAACTTATGTTATAGCAATTGTCCCAGAATTTGCAATTCATTGTAACTCCGAAGCACTGAAAGGCAGTTAATCAGAAGTTATAGTGTAAATAATTCTTTACTTATAGATGTATAATGTAAATTTACATATATGTGTGTGTGTGTGTGTGTGTGTGTATGTATATATATATATATATATATATATATTTCTTGGCTATATTTGGAAATATCCCTTTTTCTGTCTTTATGGTCATTCCATCTTAAGATCATAGAGTTAGTAGTTACTAATTTTTTTTTTTTTTATTGAGAACAGTAAGTATTCTTGATCACATTAGTATTCAACCTGTAGCAGTCTACATGTTGACCACAATGCCATTTGGTTTCTTTGTTTAGCCAGTAATGAACATTCTCTTTTACATGTTTGTATGTGTGTCCTCCTTTCTTCTCTTTTAGGATGGAGCTGTAGTTACACCCTCCAGGCCTTTAGGTGATGCCTTAACAGGCAGTGAGACAGAAATAGAACCTGGAGATGGACTGGGCAGGACAGACTGGAGCACTGGAGATGCATCTCGGCCTAGTAGTGACAATGCAGATGTAAGCATTAAGTTTTCTAAATCTTGATCTTCTTGTACTCTTCTTACAGCTTCTTTCTTGATTTAATTTTAAGTTATGTGAATTAGAAGTGTTATCTTTATACTTAGTTACTACCATCCCAGTCTTTAATATAGCAATTTGATGAACAGAAATTCTGAATACTATTGGATATGAAATTTAAATTTCAGAATTCATTTTTTCCCTCAGACACCAATTGCCAAGTTTTTCTCTTGCAGGAATGGAATTTCCCAGTAGGCTTCTTGTTTGTGGGTAGAGAAGTTAATAATGCCAGTGTTTTTAACCGAACTAGGAGGCCAACTGTTGATATCTTTAAGAGCATGTTAATATTCCATTTGTGGTGAGAGTGACTCAGGCTTGAATCACAGGGCATTTTGCCATTACAAAGAGGAAAAACCTTAGTTCTGTTGGATAGCTTTCAGTTAATAGTACAGGTTTAATAACAGCACTTTCTTGATTAACTCAGAGACTATCAGGTGAACATGGGTCTTTCTTTAGAAGATGGTAATAAAATATATTAAGTTAAATATGTTGTAGCACCATGGCCACATTGATGTTAAAAGCCAATTTAAGCATTATTTACTCATCAGTACTCTCTTAGAAGCATGAAGCAACAGGAAAAAAGACTTAAAAATAGGTTACTTTCTTTAAAAGTGAATGAGGGAGGTAGTCTGAGCCAGTGTCTTTGTAGCTATGGATCATAAAAATCAAGTTAGTAAATTGTGATGAATAGATACATATTTTTTAAAGACTAGAAGTGGAAATAAATGTGCTTTGTATATAGAAGATTTTATTTCTTGTGACTTTGTTGTATACACACATACACATGTAAGTGATGGTAAACTATGTAAGGTTTTTATCTTAATGAAAGTTGTGATTAAAAAAAATTTGAGAGTCACTGTATAAACCATTATTC
Source organism: Ictidomys tridecemlineatus (assembly GCF_052094955.1). NCBI lineage: Eukaryota > Metazoa > Chordata > Mammalia > Rodentia > Sciuridae > Ictidomys > Ictidomys tridecemlineatus. Next base: position 103,559,159 of record NC_135480.1, read on the forward strand.
AGGTTACTTTTTTTTTGGTACTAGGGATTGAACCCGGGGTGTTTAACTGACCACATCTACAGTTCTTTTTGTATTTTTTATTTTGAGACAGGGTTTCACTAAGTGGTAAGGCAGGCCTGGAACTTATAATCCTCCTTCCTCAGGGATATCAGGGTCAAACAATTCCTCTTGAGTCTCTCTGGAATTGCAGACAGACATGGTGGGCTCAGGTTGCCTTTTGAAGGTTAGACCCAATGACTGAGTTCCTCATTCAAGGTAAATTTGAAAACTTTTTGTTTTGTGATAGGAGTCTAATGATTGGGTAAAAGGTTTTAATAGAAACTTTCAATTTGCCGGGGGTGGGGGGGAGGGTGTGGGGGATTGAACTCAGGGTCACTTGACCACTGAGCCACATCCCCAGCCCTATTTTGTATTTTATTTGGAGACAGGGTCTGAGTTGCTTAGCATTTTGCTTTTGCTGAGGCTGGCTTTGAACTCAGAATCTTTGTGCCTTAGCCTCCTGAGCTGCTGGGATTATAGGCATGCGCCCCCACTCATGGCAGCGGAAACTTTCAATTTTGACTCAAGAAAAAAATTATAATAGCTAACATTTATTGGTCATACATACCATACATTAGTGTTTTATATTCCTTATCTTAGTTAAACTAATTCTCAAAACAGCCTTATGAAGTAGTATAATTGTTACTGTAACTTTGTGAAAGAAAAACTGAGACCAAAGGGAATTAATTGCTTTGCCAAACTTATCCGGTTAATAAATGATCTACCTCTGTCTAGTTCCAAAGTACCAGCACTCTCAATATAAACAACATTATTAAAGTATGAAAACACATACCATTTGGGGAGAGCAGTGAAAATTTTAGAGCAACCTAGTGTGTTAGGGTTATGGATGAAGTGGCTTGAGATTATCTTGAGTAGAGGCCATAAAGGCTTCAGCTTAGATAGCAGTGCTCCTTGGGAATATTTCTTATATTCGTTTTTTTATTATTTATTTATTGCTCTCTGTTTTTATGGTTTGTCTACCATTAAGAAGTTCCTTGAGAGCATAGATACTCTTATGTGACTTCATGTTTCCAAAGAATAGGTATTCAGAGCAAGTGATACCTATGAGAAATTTGCATTTTATCTTTTATTTAGAGAAATGTTACAATAAAATCTGTGGCTTAGAAGTATAACTTTATGAAACAGTGAGTTAATTGGTAAGTATAGGTAACAGGCATTCCAATGAATTAAGACTGGCATGTAATTGATATTTTGTAGTATTCAATGAACAACAAAATAAATGAGTCAAGTGTTTAGGTTTTATCTTGCATGCAGATGAAGGGCACCATCAGAAACATGTCAGTGTAAAAAATAAATTGCAGTATAGAAACAGGGAGATCTGTAAGAAATGAAAATTGCTTGACTGAATTAGAACATAACAAATGTATGTAGAATAGCTGACAGTTAACATTTATTGAATACCTACTTTCTGCCAGAAGTTGTACCTAATGGTATACATATATTTTTAATTCTCACTAAAGATGAGGTATTAGGGCAAAACAAATACATGAATATTGTGGAAAATTATGAGAATTCTTACAAGTGTTAGTTTGAGGCTAAAGATGTTCTATTTTTAGCTTATGGATTTCCATGTTTGTTTCCATTGTACTGTAATAAGTTTGGAGGAACCGGTTTGTTTTCTTAACTTTTGAATCACTGATTTTATTTTTTTTGAGGTTTCTTTTCCTTCCTTTAAAATAGTATACTCTGGTATTTGTGATACTATCATTATTAAAAATTTCTGCTTTTGCTCACTTTACTGGAGGTTTTAAAGAATGCTCACATAACACCGCTCTCAAGATAAGGAACTGGGTCCCACATCATTATCCAAAATTCAGAGCATCTGCTTCTGGGTTTCAATTTCTGAATTTTTTTTTGAAAATTACCATACACATTCAAAAATATTCCTGACATGTCACTGATAATTCAGTCTCAGCAGTCATCAACATGTACCCAAACTTGCTTTGTATGTAACTTCTATTCTCCATACCCTTCAAACACTGAGTTATTTTAAAGACTATTTCATTAATGTGTCTTTGAAAGACTTGATGTTTAAAAAATATAACTATGATATCATTATCAAACCGTAAGAATTAATATTTTCTTAATATATGCTTTGATACTCGTCTTTAAAAAATCTTTTTATAGTTTATTTGAATTTGGATTCAGTCAAGGATTTCATGTTGTCTTTGGTTGATGAGTCATTGTAGTAGGACTCTGTTGGTAAAAGAAATTGGGTCATATACTAGTAAAACAACTCACTTTTCAGTTGTATTCACAGTGTTATGTAACCTGTTCCTCTATCTTTATTTCCTGAAAACTGATAGTTTGATCTAGAGTCTTGATCAGATTAAGGTGTGATTTTTGGCAGGAACATTTTGTTGGTGGTTCTATGTACATCTCTTTATGTCACATTAGGAAGTGAATGTCTGGTTGTCTTACTGTGGTTCTAAATTTGTTTAAGGTGTTCATTCAGAGGAGGAACTTCATTACAGAGTTCCCTATCAGACTTTTACATAATGTTTTTATGTGCCATTGGTGACCTAAATGTCCAGATTCATGATGTAATTAGGGGTTTCAGAAGAATGATTTTGTAATTTTATCATTATTTTTAAAATTTGGTACTAGGAATTAAACTCAAAGGCACTTAACCACTGAGCCACATCTCTAGCCCTTTGTAATATTTTATATAGAGACAGGATCTCACTGAGTTGCTTTTGGTCCTGATAAGTTGCTGAGGTTTGATCCTCCTGCCTTAGCCTGCCGAGCTGCTGGGATTACAGGCATGTGCCACCACCCCTGGCTCTTTCTATAGTATTTATTATATGGAATTATTTTATAGGGAACGATTTTCCCTTACAGGTGTTTAGGTTACCCTAAAATATAGCTTATACAGAAAATGCAGGATAAATATTTTTCCCTGATTGTTTTCAGAAGAGTTGATTTCCTAACATGTTCCAAGGGTGACCAGTGAGAGAGAGAGAGAGAGAGAGAGAGAGAGAGAGAGAGAATATGAATGAATTAATGTAATATTTTGAACTAAGAGATTCTAACTAGAGTTACCCTGTTTTTGGAATGTGAGAGTGCCTTCAGGTTGTTTCTTTTGTTACTTTGACTTGATTCTTTAGTATCTTTGATAGTTTTTTTTGCTTTTTATGTTGGAATTATTCTAGTCTTTATTATCTTAAGCTCCAGAGTTATCTGTTTCTTTAAAGTGGGCCATAGATTTGAAGCTACTGTGATATATTGATATCTCTATATCTATATCTATATATACATACACATACACACACACACATATATATATTCATAAGTACACATGATGATAGATAATGTCTGTCTTCCCAGTGGCTTTCACACACAAGTTCTTGTTCCTCCTTTTCAGTTCCTCTGAGGAATGGCTGTATTGCTTTGGAGTTCCACATTTTCCCAGAATTGAATTTTCTGCATGTCATAATATAGTTTGTATTTTATATTGGCATCCCTATATAAATAGGGCAAAAGAGTTTTTTATTTGTTGGTTGGATTGTTTTTGAGCTAGTGGAGAGTGAACCTAAGCTCATACTAGGCAAGTACTCCACCACTAAGTTGTAACCCCAGCCCTAGGCAAAATGCTTTTAATTTGAAAAGAAAGGATAGTTGGAAAAGGCAGAGGTTAGAGAAGATGAATAGAATTTGATTTTGACATAATGCATTTGAAGTATGTAATGTATCTAGTTAGAGTTATTTGGTAGAAGTTAGGTAAAACTGTTTTATTGGTTCTGTATTTTTTATCAACATAAAACTGAAAAGCTGAGGGATTAAGTGACTTTCTAAAGTCAGGAAAAACATAGTAGAGTCAAGTATTGTATGAAAGTTATTTAATAGTTATAAATATAAACATGAAATTCAGAATGCTATTTTTTTGTAAAAAAAAAAAAAATACTGTTTTTCCTTATTGTCTTTTGGTGAGCCTGTTGAAATGAACTGAGTAGTTTTTTTTTTCCCTCCCATTAGAGTCCCAAGAGTGGCATGAAAGAGAGGATTTATCTAGAGGAAAGCCCAGAGAAAAGTGAAGCAATTCAGGACACTGTGAGTATGAAATCCACAAAGTGAATTTTTTTTTTTTTTACCTTTTCTTCTTGTTTTTTTCCTTCTTCTCTTCCCTACTCTTCTCTCTCCTTTTCCTTCCCCCTCCCCCTGTCCACCTTCTGTGGTGCTGGACAATCACAGGGCCTTGTGCATGATAGGCAAGCCCTCTATCACTGAACCACATCCCCAGCTTCTTAACTTTTCTTTAGCTATTCATATACATAGAATTTACAATATTTTTTGTCTGTGACTGGCTTACTTCAGTTAGCATAATATCTTCATATTGTAGCATGTGACAAAATTTCCTTCCTTTTTAAGAATGAACAATATTCCCCAATTATGTGCTACTTTTTGTTTATTCATTCACCCAGCACAATGAATACTTGGGTTTCTTCTACCTTTGGCTGTTGTAAATAAGGGTGCTCTGCTTTCAGTTCTTTTGGAAATATGTAAGATCCAATAATCGCACTTTTAGGTATATACCCAAAAGAACTGAAAGCAGAGCACCCTTATTTACAACAGCCAAAGGTAGAAGAAACCCAAGTATTAGTATTCTGATTTTACTTTTAAATTAGATTTGCTTGAAGTTTTTTGTTTGGTTGGTTTTGATACTAGAGATAGAACCCAGAAAGGCTTAACCACTGAGTCACATTCTTAGCCTTTTTTATTTTTTATTTTGAGACAGGAACACACTAAGTTGCTGAGTCTGGCTTTGAACTTGCAATCCTCCTGCCTCAGTCTCCTGAGTCTCTGGGATTACAGGCGTGTGCCATCATGGTCAACTTGTTTGAAGTTTTATAGTAAAATATTTAATGAATTTTGTGACACATTGATTTTTGGCAACATAAGAATTATTGAAAAGCAGACATCAAATCACTTATAAAATTAAAATTTGACTACTGTTCTAAACAATTTTCTGTTCTTTTACCTGAATTTTTAAAAATAAAAATCTTGAAGTCATAGAAATAAAAAAGTAATTTAAAAAAAAAAGGCAGAGTAAGAGCATTTAGGAGATGCAGTATCATAACATACTTAAGGAAGAAAAACTACAGATACATACTATCCACTCAATTTATAATTTGTGGATTAATTTACATATAGACAACTTTAATTTCTTATGCAGACAATTCCTAAACCAATATGGCTCCACCCTTCTTTGCCAAGGTCCAGATCTTGCATGTTCAAGTGCTGTCAGTTTCCCAATATTTACTTATCTTAATCTTATATGGTTTTTTATTTTACTGTTTATGGTCTTCAAACATCACATTATGTTAATGTCTCTGTACTGCCTTTTTAATGCTAAATCCTATTTTGTGAGAAGACAAACAGATGAATTATTGCATGGCATGATATCTGCCAGCCTACTTTTATAATTTGGTTATTTTTGTTTCTGTAGCAGTGTTTGTGATATTACTTTTAAATGTTATTGTAATATACCAGTGATTTTTAACTAGGAGTGATTTTTGCCCTGTAGGGGACATTTGACAGTCAGTGCCTGGAAGTACTTTTGATTATCACACCTGGAAAGTTGCACCTGTCATCTAGTGCTGGGTAGAAGTTAGGGATGCTGCTAACCTTCATACAATGCACAGGACAACCCCATAGCAAAGAATTATTTGGACCAAAATGTCAATAATGACAGAGTTGAGAAACCTTGCATTATACACTTATAAAAATGAATTCAAAATGAAAAACTAGGGCTCAGTGAGAGATTTTAATTATATTTTCAATGAAAATTTTTGATTTGTACTTCTCAGGTCTATTAACCTCTGCTAAATTTGTCTTTCTGCTCTCCTTTTTTTTTTGTCCTGTTATCTTTATCTTCATTTTTTTTTTTTTTTTAATTAAGAATGGAACCTAGGGCTCTGTACCACTGAGCCATACCCCTAGCCTCCCCACCACCATTTTTTTGAGAGAAGTTCTAAATTGCTAAGGCTGGCTTCAAACTTGTGATCTTCCTGCCTCAGTCTCCTGAGTTTCTGGGATTACAGGTGTGCACCACCATGCTGGGCTGTCCTCATTCACTTTTGTTTTTAAGTTTTTTGTAACCTTATAAGCCGATTTTATGTCTTTATGTAAAAGGTATAATTTAATATGTATAATTTAATACCTGAGGTATATAGCAATTAATTAGAACCAGATAACCAAAAGTACAGTGAACAAAGAGTATTTATTATTTTAAGGGTCAATAACAGTTTCCCCTCTTTCCCCAAAAAATTATCAATACTACTTTGGTCATTTTTTGTTTTTTTAAACTGGAGTGGTATTATGGCCTTAAAAATTTGAGAAGCACTGGTTTGAAAATAAAGTACCTTAAAGAAAATAAACAAAAAGAACTCCTACTCATAAGTGAACCATTATCTTTTTGATGATTTGGCTTTGTTCTTTTTCTGAATTTGACCACCTGATAATTTTTCTGTTTTTCTTTTCTGTTAGCAGGACACTCAGTCACTTGTTGGGAGTCCCTCAACCCGTGTTGCACCTCATATAATTGGAGCAGAGGATGATGATTTTGGTACTGAGCATGAACAGGTAATGACTTTTTTCCTAAAAATCAATTTTTGACATTCTGAGATGTCTCATTTGTTGCAAAAATTAACATTTTCTGGAGATTAAAATAACATTTGTAAGGATTTGAAATTAATTTTAGAACTAACTTTGCTTATTTTACCTTTGGCCAGTGGAAACAATGGAAGTTTTTTTTTTTATTTTCTCCAAGGCCGTAAGAGTTAGGTCATTGATTTATATTTTCATTTTGTTTTGGAGGTGAGATGTTATTGAATATTTAATATTTTAAAAACTTTAAAAATTCCAGTTATTCATTGATGGTATATGGAAATATCTGGCTTAATTCTTGTCCTTGTATTCTAGGAGCTTCTTAATAGTTTTGGGGATTTTTCTACATAAAAAACTACACTATCTTTTTCTAGTTTCCAGTCTTTGCATTTAAAAATATATATATATTTTTAATTGGTACCAGTAACTGAACTCCAGGGCATTTTACTACTGAGCTGCATCCCCAGTCCTTTGTTAATTTTTTTATTTTGAGACAGGGCCTTGCTAAATTGCTTAGGGCCTTGTTAAGTTACTAAGACTGGTCTTGAACTTTCAGTCCTCCTGCCGTGGCCTCTGGGATTACAAGTATATGCCACCATGCCCAGCTGTATCGTTTCACTTCTTTTTTTATCGTGGTAGTAGAAATTGAACCCAGGGTTTTGTGCGTACTACTCAAGTGTTGTACCACTGAGCTACATCTCCAACCCTTTTTATTTTTATTTTGAGACAGAGTCTCACCAGGTTGCTCAGGCTGGCTCCAGTCTTGCAATCCTCTTGCCTCAGCCTCCTGAGTAGCTGGGTTTACAGGTGTGCAACACCATGCTAGTCAGTCTGTGTATCTTCCCCCCTTCTCCTTGTTCTTGCTTTTATTGCGCTGGTGAGGACTTATAGTATGAGGTTGAATTGAAATGGTGAGAAATCCTTGCCTTATTCCTGTTCTTAGGAAGAAGCATTCAGTCCTTCATCATTGAGTGTGTTAGCTATAGGTATTTTTGTAGCTGCTCTTTGTTAGGTTAAGGATTATTAAATAAAAGACTATTCCAGGTTTGCTATGAGTTTTAATCATGACTAGATGTTGAATTTTGCTGAAAACCTGAGATGATCATATGGTTTTTAAACATTTAGTCTCTTAGTGTAGCAGATTACATTGATTAATATTAGAATGTTGAACCAGCCTTGTATTTCTAGAAAGAACTCCAGTCAAATCATGTGCTATCCCTTTTTTATATTGTATGTAATTCGCTTTTATTTTTGCCAAAATTTTTTGCTTCTGTATGTATGAGGGATAATGGTCTGGAATATCACTTTTTGTAATATCTTGTCTGGTTTTGATAGTCAGATAGTGTTGGCCTTGTGAATGATTTGGGAAGTGATCTCCTATTTTTGGGCAGATACTATGTAGAATTGGTATTTTTTTTTACACTGTATTTTTTATTTGTTATTATTTGTTTATATTAACTTTCTTCTCTATATAAGTGTGAAAAGTCATGTGGAAATTGTAATGCTAGTTTGTCTTTAAGTTTAATTGTTACCTATTTTCTATGTTCAGAGTATTTAGGGATTATACAAATGACAATATGTTAACTTAAAATCATACAGCTCCATTTTACACTCTCTTTCTGTGATTAGCCCGAAAGCAAAGGAAAAACATCTCTCCATTGTTGAGCAAAAAACTTTTCTACAGTTTCAGGAATTTTATTTGTTTTCACATACTGATTTGAAGACAGTATGTGCTCCTACATGATCATTTCCTGAACTTCCATTCTCCTAAAATGGTCTGTTTTCTGATCCCAGGAAATGATTAATTTTCAGAGAAAGAAATTCAGATTCCATGGCCTATCTTGCTAATAACTTTTAGTGGAATTTTTAAAATATTGAGTTTTTTGTTTTTAAATAGGGAGATCAAAGTGAAATTTGGATAGTTGTGATTAGTTGAACTTACATTGCATTTCATATTTGTATGTCAGAGTTATTGATGTATGATTTTTTCTTCCTCTAGATCAATGGGCAGTGCAGCTGTTTCCAGAGCATTGAGTTGCTAAAATCTCGCCCTGCTCACTTGGCTGTTTTCTTACACCATGTAGTTTCCCAGTTTGACCCTGCAACATTGGTAACTTATTTTGCAATTTAACTGATTCAGTCTTTATATTGAACCTTTTTTTTAATAGATCTTTTCATATTTACAAGATTTCACATATATACTTCTTTTAGTTTTCCAAACACATAAAGGCAGATATGAAAGATACTTAAAATGTTATTAATTCACTTTTTAAAGACTTGATTACATGGTAAAAACTATATTGTTGATGGTGACATGCCTGTTCAAACATTCCTGTTCAGTAAGGATCTAGCAAATTACCTTTTTTGGTGATTTTTCACTTTGTCTTTTCCTTTTCTTTCTCTACGACAGCTCTGTTATCTCTATTCAGACCTGTACAAACAGACCAATTCCAAAGAAACTCGTCGCATCTTTCTTGAGTTTCATCAGTTCTTCCTGGATCGATCTGCAGTAAGTTTAAATGTTAATATTATCTTTGCTTTAGTACATTGATTTATTATCCTGCTGTTTCCAGTAGTCCTTCCCATTTTTTGGACTTTTTTGTGCTTTTAAATATCTGTATTATATCTCAATTATTGATTACTTTTTACAGTAATTTCTAAATTAATTTTGGGCATATGAATTCTCACAGTAGATTTTAGGGGATTATATATGTATACTTATGCTTTTATAAGTGCATAATTAGAATAAGGGAATGAAAAAAACGTAAAATAAGTATAAAATAAGCTAGTCCTAATATATATTTATATTCTAGTGTGATGTATACACACACACACACACACACACACACACACATTTATTTGTTAGTATTCCAAGGGATAATAATTGTATAATTGAAATCTGTATGGCCTCTTTGAAGCTTAGAGGCACAAATTTAACTAAAAAGTGGCAGGCAAAAATCTCACATACTGAGATTAATGATAATAGGGCTTTATTTTTACTAATAGAAATGTCAGTAAGGGTTTTAAACTAGTAAGTTTTATTGTTAGCCTTGCTAGAAGCAAAAAGCACTTAGCTCTTAATGCTTCAATGGGTGATCATGCTGCCTGGATTGCACCCTTTCATGTTTCAGTTTTCTTAGACAAGTACTTCATACCTTTTCTCTCCCTAACATGTGTATCACTTCCTGTTCTAGCTTTTTCTCAGCTGATGACCTTTTTGTTTCTCTGCAGAAGTTAAAGTATAGAAAAAAGAACTTCTACAAGTTACGTCACATACTTCCATCATATCATATACTCAGCCCTTTTTCCGGATACTGTTGAGGAATTGTCCAAACTCTATCCATGGCCAGCTCTCCCTTTTTTACCCAGTGTATTTCCTCATAACTTCTCAGAGACCTTGCTCTAGCTATTATTTCCCTGCTCTCTTGCATTGTTGATTTTTTTTCCCTATTGAATCATTACATTAACATGTAAAACATTGTTTTTTCTTTTATTTTAGAATAAACATACACATTTTGATCGTACTTCTCCCTTCAGCTCCTACCTCATTTTCTCTGTATTCCTTTACAAAGTTGTCTACATACTTTTGTATTGCTAAATATACTTTCCTTTCCCACAAGGCCTTTCCTGACCAGCTTTCTAAATCTCACTCCCTTCACTGTAACTTCTTCTGTGTTGTTTTTGTCTCTAGGACTTATAGTTTATTTATTAATTTTATTTGTGTGTGTACTTGCTCTCCTGGCCTGAATATAAGCTTCAATAAGACTATTTGTATGATGCAGTATCTCTAACACTGAAGTTTCTGATATATATCTATTCAGTGAATTATACTGCCATTGTTTTCATACATCACTTTTGTTAAAATAGCTTATTGTCATGAAGAAATGACAGAATATTTAAGTATGTTTAAATTTTTTATTTTATAAGAGAGCTCCAGGCTAAGTCAAAACTATACTTTGCTGCTCATGATCTAGAGTATATCAACATTAAAGAATAAGAAGGATTGGTTAATTTACTAATTATGTTTTAATGCTACAGGTCATATTTATTTCATATAGATTTCCACATACACAAATTAAATTTTATTTTTTTGTACTTGTACTAGAAAGACTTTTAAAAAAATGATTTGAGCTACTGCTTGGCAACATAAAGAGAAAGTTTTGCAGTCTGTTTCATTATTCTTAAAGTGAATATGAGAGATCATAATTTTTTAGCAGTGACTTATTTTCAAAACTTAAAACTTGATAACTTTATGGGAATCATTTAATTTCTGGAAGTATATCACTGAAATAGGTATTCGATACTTTATTAGAATGAAGAGCCTAAGCTATTTCTTCTAAATACAGAGTAATAAAGTTTTCTCTCAAACTGTTGGAGGGGAAACACAACAATCTGTTTGCTTGTGAGATGAACAACTGTAGTTATCATGGGGAAAATCCTAGCTATAAGAAGTAAATTCTAAGACCTTCAATTTAGTTAGTTCAGTGGCAAAAACTATAGATGATTACTGATTAAAAACTCAACATTGACATCCAATACTTGCTCACTGTAAGTGTGACTAAATAAAAACCCTACAGATTTTTAACTTTACATTGAAAAATAATTGGAAGTCTGTAGGGTGAGCATCTCAAATCCAGGAAATAAACCTCACAGTTAGATGAGTCACTTTTTCCTATGACAACATACACATAGTTTAGGTTTTACCTATTTTAATTCAAGTGCTATGTAACTTGTTGTATTAACTAATGATTTTAGGAAACCAAAGCCAAGCCTGGTATAGTGGTGCGTGCCTATAATCCCAGAGATTGGGAGGCCAAGGCAGGATTGAAAGTTCAAGTCCAACCCCTGTGATTTAGCAAGACCCTGTCTTGAAATAAAAAATAGAGTGTGCTGGGGATATCACAATGGTAGAGCACCCCTGAGTTAAATCGCCAGTACCAGAAAGAAAGAAAAAAGGGAAATCAGAATCGGTCTATTCATTAGGAACAAGTATGACACTGAAACATTCAGTCATGTAAGTGAAAGAACTGTAGATATTTCCTTCATACCACAAAACTGGGAAAAGGGCTTGTTTTTAAGTTTAAACAATAGAACACTCTGGGGCTGTGAGATCTGAATGAGTAAATGAGCTCATTTGTGAATATGCCTGTCAGAGTAGGTATTCTTGTTTTATCCATTTATACAAATATTTATAAGCATTGTGAAAAGAAAGTCTTTAGTGCTGTTTCACCTTTGTTTGATTTTGTTTTAGCATCTGAAGGTTTCTGTTCCTGAAGAAATATCTGTAGATCTAGGTAAGTTTGGAGCACCGACATCCTGCAGAATTTTACTATGCCTCTTTGTATGTAGCTCAACTCAGTTCTAAAGGTTTTATCTAATGCTTAGTAACTGGTTAAATCCCTGAATTACAATAGAAGGAGAGTGTATAATAAATTTTAGGGGAAATGAAATCTAAATTCTGAGATCAAATGCAGGAATTGCACTAAGAATTTCTCTTTGGGGTTCTCCGTGATAAATTGATACAAAGTAACATTGCTATGTTGCCAGTGAACTTATGTTGTAGAGGACATACCTTTAGATCAAATAATTCCTTTCTTCTTTATGCAGAAAAGAGGAGACCTGAACTTATTCCTGAGGATCTACATCGTCACTATATCCAAACTATGCAAGAAAGAGTCCACCCAGAAGTTCAGAGGCATTTAGAAGATTTTCGGTAAGCTTAGTGTACATAAAACCTTACGTGGTTGTTCTGAATTAATTTTTCTTAAATAGGAAAAGTTGCACATTAAAAACTTCACTTATCAATTAAGTAAACTAGGTGGTCTTATCCCTGTTATTGAATAGGAAAAAAGTATGGAGATGTCTCAAAAGATTAGGAATGGAACTACCATATGACCAGTCATCCCACTCCTTGGTATTTATCCAGAAGATCTAAGATCAGTATATATAGTGATACATACATATCAGTATTTATAGCAGCACATCCTACAACACTCAAGTTATAGAACAATCCTAGATGCCCATCACTAGATGAATGGATAAAGAAAACGTGTGGTGTGTGTATATACACACACATATACATACACATATATATACACACATACACACACACACACACACACACACAGTGGAGTTCTCAGATACAAAGAAGAATGAAATTATGTCATTTGCTGGCAAATGGATGAAACTGGAGAACATCATGCGAAGTGAAATAATACAGAATCAAAAAGTTGAAGGTTGAATGTTTTCTGTCATATGGAAGCTAGAGAGATATAAGAAATAAAAAAGGGGAAATCTCATGAAAATAGAAGGGAGAACAATAGAGTTAGAAGCAGAGGACCAAGGATGAGGGAGAAGGGGAGGCAAAGGAAAAAAACTGGGGAGTAACATTGACCAAATTATGCCATGTGCTTGTATGAATATATCACAATGCATTCCAATTTTAAGTTTTAATTAATTTTTAAAATTCATATATGATGGTGGAGTGCATTACAATTCTTATTACACATATAGAGCACAATTTTTTAAATCTCTGGTTGTAAACAAAGTATATTCACACCAATTCATGTTTTCACACATGTACTTTGGATAATGACATCCATCTCATTCCACTATCATTTCTAACCCCATGCCCCGTACCTTCCCCTCCCATCCTTCTGTCCTATCTAGAGTTCCTCTATTCCTCCCAAGCTCCCTCTCTGTACCCAACTATGAATTAGCCTCCTTATATCAGAGAAAACATTCAGCATTTGGTTTTTATGGGATTGGCTAACTTCACTTAGCATTACCTTCTCTAACTCCATCCATTTACCTGCAAACAATTTTTATATATAACTATAACACAAAAATTAGAAGGAAGATCAATAAAGTAGAGGAATGGGATCAGGGTAAGGGAGGAAGGTACAGAAGGATATAATACTAGGGATTGAAATGGAGAAAACATTGTCAATATGCCAATCCCACTATTATATGTGACTACAATGTATTTATTTATTTATTTGAGGTAGAGGCAATATCTTTATTTTGTTTTTTTAATGTGGTGCTGAAGATTGAACCCAGTGCCTCATGCATGTAGGCGAAGCGCTCTACCTCTGAGCCACAACCTCAGACATCTGGAGTCAAAGGGTTAGAGTGGAACTGAGAGTCTACAGTCTACCTTCTGTGTCCTTTCAAGATTTGAGCTCAGTATTGTGTCTATGCTCGGTATATTCTTTCAGGATATGTATCTTTTAATGATTGCCTGTAAAATTTTGGCATTATAGGTGATGTGACATTTTGCCTGTTCCTAGAAATTTATAGCTATGGAGACTTTGAGAAACATCTACAGAAGGAGATGGTTTTCCCCTAGGCTACCTCAGGAGATTTCTCCTATTCCCTTTAGGCAGAAACGTAGTATGGGACTGACCTTGGCTGAAAGTGAGCTGACTAAACTTGATGCAGAGCGAGACAAGGACCGGGTAATTTTGGAGAAGGAGCGGGCATGTGCAGAACAGATCGTTGCCAAAATTGAAGAAGTGTTGTAAGTAATAGAAGTATATGTGGAAAAGTTAATATTGCTTGAAGTACTCCAGACAGATTTAAAAGGGCAGTCAGTGTATAAGAGGAAGTGTTTATTTTGTTATAAAACTTCAAAAACTATGATTTTTCCCCCTGACATTTCATTTTAGAAAAAGTTCTTAGATTGTGAATGTAGCTCATTGGTAGAGGATTTGCCTGGGATGTGCAGGATCTTGATTTGATCCCCAACCCTCCCCAACACCCCACCCCCACACACACACCACACACAGTTCTTGCATTTCTTTTCTGGATGTTGGTAAATGAATAACACTGGAATTTCTAATCAGTGATCCAAAACAGGTGAATACTTTCATTGATTTTAACTCATAGACTTTGGAAATATTTCTTATGGTAAAACATGTACAATTGATAAGTGCAAAAATGGTAGAATTCCTTTGGGGATTAGGGTTCTCTTGATATTTTACTCTAGATGATGTTTATTCTGTTAGATATCCATGATATGGTTTATTTATCTCTTCTGATTTATATGTGCATGGGTCTCTCTGCCATACTTTGTTTAATCTCATTTACTATTCTCTCCATAGTTCTGTTCTTTTTCTTTACTGGTGGGGTACAAAGCATTTGGTTTTGTTCTGTTGTTTCAGGTGTCTTAAGTTCAATAGCAAAATTTTAATTAAACTTATATGTTTTATTTTTAAACATGTGTACTTTTAGGTTGACTGCTCAGGCTGTAGAAGAAGAAAAGAGGTAACATAATTGTTCTGACCCCCCACCCCGAGAATTTTAAGAAAAAAGGAAACTTTCTTTTCTCCTATGAGCCTTAAATTACAATTGATTTCTTTTAACTTAAAAATGTACTGTGGTTTCCCCCTGGTGGCCTTGTGTTATATTTGATTAATATTCTAGTGATATATGAGGAGAATCTCTGTGTGCAGTGAATAAATCCTAAGTTTTTTTTCCTTTTTGCTTAATTAATTTTAATAATTCCATTGTTGGATTGGGGTTTTGGTCTTTATTCATACTGACCCTCCGTTCTCAGAAGTCTTATTTTTATTTAATTCTCCAGTTCCACAATGCAGTATGTTATTCTCATGTATATGAAGCATTTAGGAGTAAAAGTGAAAGAACCTCGAAATCTGGAGCACAAGCGGGGTCGGATTGGATTCCTTCCAAAAATCAAGGTGAGACTTGGGAGGCTGAGGCAGGAGGAACACAGGTTTACGGTCAGCTTCAGCAACATAGCAAGGACCTAACTAAGCAACTTAGTGGGACCTTGTCTCAAAATAAAAAATAAAAAGGGCTCAGCGGTTAAGCACCCCTGGGTTTAATCCCTAACACACACACACACACACACACACACACACACACACACACACGCACACACACACACACACACACGCACACACACACACACACACAAAGATGAAAACTGGAATGATAAAAAAGTGATCAGGGCTCAGTACTCTTTACATTTGTTGCACTGTTTTCCTGCCTTTTAATATTTGCTAAATCAGCACATTAGCACTAGGCATAACAATAGGTAGATATGGTCCCTATTGTCAAGAAACTAGTGATAAAGATATGTAAGCTTATTATTAATTCGTGTGAAACATGAAAATAGCAGTTTATACAGAGCACCTTCCCCAAATGTTATTGCCTTATACTTTTAGGGTACCTGTAATAGTTTGTAATCACTTGTGTTTCATGTTGCTAGATTTTAAAACTCTATGAGGTCAAAGACTTTTCTTGTTATTATATCCCCAGCTTTTATCATAGTGCTTTCACATTATAAAATTGTTGGATGGATGAATGAATTGTTTAGAACAAACTCCTGGTAATGTGTAAATTCACCCAGTTAATAATAAGCTCCTGGTAAAACTACTCTTTTATTTCCTAAAATTATTATCTCTAAAGGGCTTGAAAAGACATCTTGAAGTTGAGGTATTCATAATACTATGTACCAGCCTCTGAGAAGTATTTTGTGTGTGTGTGTGTGTGTGTGTGTGTGTGTGTGTGTGTGTGTGTGTGTGTAGTAGCCATTAGAATTACATTTATGTGTTCGAAAGCAGCAAAAGAAATCTTCTATAAGGTTTCTCTTATCTCTTTGATTATATCTCAACTCTAGCAAAGTATGAAGAAAGATAGAGAAGGCGAAGAAAAAGGGAAGCGAAGAGGATTCCCTAGCATTCTAGGACCCCCAAGGAGACCAAGTCGTCATGACAATAGTGCAAGTACGTTGAAGTTTGAAATGCTGCGTTCCCTCCATTCCATGCAGTGTTTACATCAGAGACTCATTGGCTAGAATGGGTGGCTGGAGGAAGGTGTTCTTGAGATGATGTCACTGAACTTCCAACATAGTTCATTTCCTTTCAGTGCTATTTCTAATCTTAGTACCCCTATGTTGTTGGGTAATTGTCATAAGCATCTTTAATGGCAGTATTCTGTTAGATGTCCATGATATGATTTTACTTATCTCTTTTGATTTTGTTTGCATTCAAGTTTTGTTTGTTAAATTTAAAAAACAATATGTGCATGGATCTCTCTACCATACTTTGTTTAGTCTCATTTACTACTTTCTTGGTAGTTCTGTTTCTTTACCTTTTCATTGTGCTTTATTTTCTGATCTCCTTCCACCTCAGTCCCTGGCCTAGTAGAGAGAGATCAGACCACTAAAGAGGGTTGCAGGAGAATTAGGGATAGTGGTACTCTGGGAAGAGCAACTGGATCATGTAGTGCTTCCTGTCTTGGACAGTACCACATTTGAAATTACTGGCATGCTGGAGGTAGAAGTGGAGTTGCGGAACAGTGATACCGAGTATCCTCCATGATGTGGAATTCTCACTAAATGCCAGTAGTGCCCTGATTGAGAAATACTGAGAGGAGGTTGAGGACCTGGAGGTTTCCACAGATGTTGTCATGATCTCCAAGGGATACAGAGGAAGTTTTTGGAATTTGGAAAGATGTTAGGATATACAATGCTGTGGATGATAACCTGAGTGCCTGCAACTCATATAATGATGCATGTGAATAAGGATAATGAACAGAATAGGGATAATTTTGTATGGTCTGAGGCATATTGTGATAATGAAGTTGTGAGTGTTAGGAAAAAAGTGGAATGGGGCTTGCTAAGCATCACAGAGAGTAAGGGCTTCTTTTTTATTTTTAACAAATGATACAGCTACATGTCTACCTATCTCTGTCTATCAGCATCCCCACCCCACATCGCTCTCTCATCTCCTTTACTCATGATCCTTCTTCTGCCACATCCTCTTACCTTCAGATTTTACCTTCTCATTCCCTTTTCTGTTCATCCTCCATCTCCTTATTTCCCTCCTCCATCTTCCTCTCCCTTTCTCTTGTTGCCCACCTCTCTTTCTTTCCCTTCCACTCCCTTCTTTATTTTTCTCTGTGCTTTGCTCTGTATAATTATTTTATGTTTTTCTAGGGCCCATATTCCAGGCATTTTTTTTCCTGGATATTTTTATTTCCTCTTTTTTTAAAGTTATTTAGCAACACAGATTATTAACTATCATTTTCTGTTCAGTTGGCAGGGCCATGGAACTACAGAAGCCACGCCATCCTAAGCATTTATCCACACCTTCATCTGTGAGTCCGGAACCCCAGGACTCTGCTAAGGTGCGGCCATGTGGCTTAGCAAATGAAGGAACAGACACTGGATACCTTCCTGCCAATTCCATGTCCTCTGTGGCTTCAGGGTCTACTCTTTCCCAAGAAGGAGGGAAAGAGAATGATATAGGTGAGCCAGTGCTATAGTTCAGCTTAACTTGGTGTCAAGATTTTTAAACAAATATACTAATTGTACAGTGGAGAGGCAGATTCTTTTAATCAGGACTGAGTCCCCATTTAATTTGATTTTAACATTTTAATATTCTCTAACCCATGACAAATTTATGCTGAATGATAATTTGTAGTTCCCATTCATCCAAAAAAACCCCCAAAAAACAAAAAACTGAGCTCTCTGTCAGACATTAGCTTTGTACCAGAAGTCAGCATATAATAATTATAGGCAGATGCTTGCCCAATGCAGCTAGTTATATAGGGGAAATAGTCAAGGAAGTGAAAAATTCAGATTGTGCCAAGTCTAAGAAAGAAAGGTAAGAGAGGAATAGAGGGAACTGGGCAGTAGTTAGAGGCAGATATGGGGGATGGGATATTCTAAAGAAGACTTTAAAAATCTGAGACCTTCTCCAGATGGTCAGAATCATATATATAGATTATTAGAACTCTAAACGGAGATGACTGAATCATCCGCTCCTGAGGTGCCTTAGGTACTCTATTGACCTTGATGGAGTTGGAGTTTCCCATTGCTTATTAAGAGCTTTTTAATTGTTTTGGTTATTTAGTATTTCTTTTTGCAAAGCCCTTCCTGTCACTTTAACTAAAAACCAAAGATTTGTTTTCTATTCATAAGCAGATTGTAGAAAAATTACCTTATTTTCAGAAGCATGTCTTCATTAAAGTGTAGGTTTTCAATAGAAATTGAGACAAATCTCTGGAGTGACTATTCAAACTAGTGATCTGGGAAATAATTCAAAAATATTTTCTTGACATGAATTTTGCAAATGCATTGCTTCAAATAAGGTCATGTATGAAAGAACTTCAAAGAAATTTGTAGTTAATCAGTTTTTGCATATAGAGAACTAGTTTTAAGGTTCTTAAAGATAATTTTAGAGGCTCCCTGAAAACTTATTTAATACTTTGCTAACATATGCCCTTATTCTCTCTCTACTGATACATTTAAGTTACCCATGTCGAATTATCATATTTCCAATAATTAGAGCTTGAATTAATGGTGTTTGTCATGAATTATCTTAGTTACTTTAAGCACTGCTCCATTTGATTTTTAATTATTAATTTTAAATACCAAATTAAATGCTGGTTTGTTGACTGTTGCTTTCTAATTGATTGTTACTTTACAGTGACCCTTCTTAACACACGAGGTTACAAATAAAATGATCTGTATAGTTTACTCTCTAAAAAAAAAAAAAAAATCTGAAACCCTGGAGATTTTTTAAAATGTTTAATGAGAAGCCTGCAGAGAAAAGAGGTTGATTATGTGGAAGAGAGTATAAGCAAGAGAACAAAGTTTCAAGATGGCAAGAAGAGATGAGGTATTGAGTGTATATAAAGGGCAAGGTTACTAGCTGAAGGCGAGGTTTTAGTTAGATGGGCAAGGGGATTTGTAAAGAAGGAAAAGAAGTAATTGCAGGAGAAAATTAGGAAAGCAACTTATTACCATATTTCTTTATACTTGTTATAATGAAGGATTTCTTAAGCAAGTGAGCTGGGAGACCAGCTGGTTTTATTTGGAGAAGGGAATGCCCATCTATACTAGTGTTTCTTAAGGCTGTTCCATTTCTGATGATGACATGATCAAGGATGAGACTGTAGGAGTGGTCAGTAAGATATCATAGAGAAGGTTACTAAGGATGAAGAAGGCAAAGAACCAAGGAGCCAGGAATTTGAATAGCTTAATATACAAAATTTGGAGGTCACCTAGTATGATTTGAGGATGGAAAAGAGAAGTATGAGCCAACAGCCAAATGTTTAGGGCTGCTAGATTATTGTTTTGAGGAGGGAGAACATCTGATAATATCCAGAGAGTGAGTACTTCAGTGGTGCAAATATTTTACAAGAAGGCAGCAAGATAATAATCTAAAAGTCATGTAGGGAAAAGGAAGGCTATTCATCATATCTCCACCTTGAAGTATACAGTGTAAGACAGAAACATTAGTTTTTGAAAGGATTGGGGCAGTAAACAGTTTTCTATTTAAGGCAAGGAAGTGTGAGGGTAACATTTGGAGAACTGTTGGGATTTTGTCAGGTATGGATATCTGAAGGTGTTAGATTGAGTGTATTCATATTTCATGGCTTCCATGACTCATTGAAATAAAAAAGTAGTAGGAAAGATATTAAAAATCATAAAGAGAGGATAGTAGAGGAAGGGATTATGTTTTTAACAAATATTTGAGAGATTGAAAGTGGACAAGACTGTTCTAAGGGATAAAACAATGTAAAGGAAGTCAGAACCAATAATTTGTTTAAGGAATCCAATGTAGAAGCCATTCTATCCATTGAAACTCTGGGGAGACTTTGGGCTCAGAGTTAGTGTGTGTAATGGAGTACGTAAGTAAGAAATAGAGCTGCAGTGATGAATACATTGAACAATAATAATAATAATGTAATCAAAACAACTATGTCAGCACCTTCTGACCCCTTTTAGTAGTCTGTTATTTATGGACAAGAAGAGTCTCAGTGAGCTCTTTTTCAAAGAAATTGGGTGAATTGTGTAGGGAGAGTTACATTTTTCATGGAGTTGATGCCTTGGAATTCCAACATTTGGGCACCTGTAAAGCCAGATAATAGGCTTGCCAGTAACACACTCTGCTTTGGGCCCTCAACTAGAACAGAGCTGTTTCCATACAGCAGCAAAAGAAAGCCAGATAAGCTGCCTGGTCTTTCATTCTTAAATATGAATATCACTATTCACTCTTGGAAAAATCTGCATATGAGAGTCAAGACCTCATATAATATATAATACCAGATACATTATATAATGGCACAAAGAAAGAATACAAACCAAATAGGAAAACTGCCCCTAGAAAGAAAATATGCTTTTTGATAATAGACAAGAACTTTTAAAAATACTTCTAAATTAAGTAGTATATTTTGAGACATTAAAGAAGTTATCAAATCTATAATGCAAGAAATGGATTCTATGAAAAAAGGAGAGACAAGCTGAACCTGGGCCCATAATCTCAGTGGTTCAAGAGACTCAGGAAAGAGGATCACAGTTCATGGCCAGCTTTAACAATTTAGTGAGACTTTGTCTCAGAATAAAAAGTTAAAAAGGGTTGGGGATGTAGCTCAGTGGTAAAGTACCCCTGGGTTCAATCCCCAGTACTCCCCATCCAAAAAATATTAATATAACCGTTAAATACTCACCTTTTTGGTGAGTGAAAAATGTGACAGCAGCTTAGCTGGGTGGTTTTGGCATCTGGTCTCTTTAAAGGATGAGACCCCCTTCTTAATGTCTCAGCTCCTCACCACATGGATTTCTCCAAAGAGCTGCGTTAGTGTTCCATGACGTAGTAGCTGATTTTCTCCAGAATGATCTGATAGAGAAGACAAGAAGAAAGCCGACAATCTTAACAACTTAGTCTATTGGTACACACTGCTACTTCTGCAAGTTAGACCCAAGTCCTTGAATCTGGCCCATACTTTAGGAGAGAGGAAGCAAGATCTACTCCTGAAGGGAGGATTATCAAAGCGTTTGTGGATTTATTTTCAAACCACCACAGCTTCCAATATTTAAGGTAGAAAACAAGTTATAGAAAATAACTATAACAGTCTTATACATAAGCAAGTTAAGATGGCTGTGCTATCACTAGACAATGTTATCTTTTGGGACCATTGTATTTATGGTCCATTGTTGGTTGAAATGTTATATGGCATATGATTGCATGTAATGAGTGATTTAAAAAAAATCTATACCTAAAATGTCCTCAGAAACATCAGTGCACCAAGAATGAATGCTAAAAGCTTTTAAGACAAAGGAAATGAAGCATAGTTGCTGCTTCACCTTTCTTATAACACTGCTAGGACACAAAAGAGCAATTCCTTCAACTTACTGAAAGAAAACAGTTTAGACTTTTAAATTTTGCCCCCACCTAAACTTTCCATCAAATATGAGGAAAGGATAAAGACATTTCCAGATGTGTAAGGATCCAAAGTTTAAGCAAAATGCATCTTTAACATTATTTGAGACTACATAACTCTACAAATCCCCTTGTCCATCTAACTAAAACCTCGCCTTCAGCTAGTAACCTTGCCCTTTATATACATTCAATACCTCATCTCTTTTTGCCGTCTTGAAACTTTGTTCTATTGCTTATACTCTCTGCCACATTGTCAATCTCTTTTCTCTGCTGGTTTCTCATTAAACATTTTTAAAAATCTCCAGGGTCTCAGATTTTTAAAGTCTTCACTTTTAATGTCCGACTTCTGTTTTTTTCAGGATCAAAACAAGTTGGAGAAACACCAGCATCTGGAGACTCATTGGATGGCACACCTCGTACTCCCAATACCATCTTTGATTTCCCACCTCCTGCATTAGACCAAGTGCAGGAGGAGGAGTTTGAAGTAGAAAGGTAATTTGAAAGAAGATCTGAAAAAGTTTAGGGCATTGCTTAAGGTTTTTTTGAATTATATTCTACTTGTGTACTATCTAGCATTTTTCTTTATATAGAACTAGCACTTGTTGGTAGTAAATATTAGATAGGTACTGAAATTTTTCTTCTGTTCATTTTACATTAAATACATCCTATTTCTGAGAGTATTGTTTATCTAGCCATTGGAGTTTGACCCAGTTTTCAGTATCTTTGATATGAACTCCTTGATATCCGTTATTTTTTTTTCAGGTTGACTCTTTTTTTTTTATAGCAGTACTATTTATTCAGAAAACTAGAAATTACCCAAATGTTCATCAACATAGAATGAATAAAAAAGACATTCTCTTTCTGATATGTGGTCACAAAATAGAATGACATAGAACAAGGAAAATGAAAGATTGACAGCTATGAGCAACCATGTGAATGAGTCTCACACACCGTATTGAATAAAAGAAACTTAGACATGAAAAAATTATACTGTATCATTATAATATGTAGAGCTCAAAAATAGGCAAAATGAATCTGTGGTGTTAAAATGCTTTACTTTTGGGGCACAGGGAGTTCCAACAAGTGGAAGGAGGTGAAAAGGAAACTTCTATTTGCTGGTAGTATTTAGTTTGTTGACTAGCTGCTGTTTATACAAAAAAGTAGTCCAATTTGTGAAAATTCATTGTTCTGTATATTTATAATTTATGCATTTTTTTTATAAAAAGTTGGAAAAAGATTAGAAGGATCTATTCCAAAATGCTAACAGTAAATATATCTGGTTGGTAGGAACATGGATTTTTCTAAAAAGTTTTTTGACATATTCATATATATCCCAACTTATAATAATCAGGTCTTGTTATTTCAGTCTGAATAAAGTATTATTAAAATGCTTAAAAATGAATTAAGTCTAATCAATTATTATAATTTTGGATGAAAGGAAATAAATATTAAAATTGGAACTGTAACTACCACAAGAATTTTCTATATAATTATAGTATTCCTTCGAGTACCAATCCCTTGTAAAAATGTTATATATTTTCTGGATTCAAAATTGTATGTCATGTTGACTCTGTTCTCCACTGTTTTAGGGTGATGGAACATGGGACACCAAAGCCCTTTAGAAAGTAAGTAAATCTTAAGTAGCTTTGAATAAAGGCACATTTTAAGAAATAGAGCTTTTCCCCCTAAAGTTCCAATCTTAAAGGAAAAGAAGCCCTGTACACAAATCTGTTAAATTGTATAAATTTTTTAATATGCACATATAATTCAAAAGATAAACGTAAGGTGTATATAACATTTATAAGCTGTTTTGTAGAACAGGAAGATATTTTAGGCTTTTTGATCAATTGCAGAAATCTGACTGATTACCTTAATCTTAAGACTTGTGTAGCTTCACATTATCCACTTGAAGTCCTCAAACAGAATTTATCATTTTTCTTTGTTAGGTTTGACAGCATAGCCTTTGGAGAAAGTCAAAGTGAGGATGAACAATTTGAAAATGACCTAGAGACAGATCCACCCAACTGGCAGCAGCTTGTTAGTAGAGAAGTGTTATTGGGACTCAAACCTTCTGAGATCAAAAGACAGGAAGTGATTAATGGTGAGTTTAATTGTTTTTGTCATTCATGTATATTGAGTTTTATCAGAATAAAGCAAATTCCTCAACCCTGGAGTGTGCTTCAGTTTCTCTTACCCCTTTGTTTTAAACAAAGATGGAATTAAATTAGATAAATGATCCTTGAAAGCTTCAACTCAAAAAATGCAAATGGTATTATAATTCTTATTGATAACTTAATAGGAATGAATGTTTAACCTTCAAGATATTCAGGATCCATAGCATTATAGTTTAGAGTTGATGAATCATTGAGATACTTATCCCGTCACTTTACTTTCAGATTAAATTATTTTTTATGCAGAAATTATAAATAGGAAGCTAAAAAGCCCAATGGGATTCGTTGAGTTAATTAAGGTTATATAGCTGATGGGCTCGGGATGTGACTCAAGTGGTAGCATGCTCGCCTAGCATGCTTGAGGCACTGGGTTTGAACCTCAGCACCACATAAAAATAAAATAAAGATATTGTGTCCATCTAAAACTAAAAAATAAATATTAAAAAAAAGATCATATAGCCCCTAAGTGAAAAGGGGAAAACTAGGATCTATGTCCTTTCGAACCCTGGTTCAGCATTCTTTAGTTACTGCAATATGTTTGTGACAGATATGTGGCATGAATGCTGTATCCTTATCCCTAGAATGTCATTTGAATAAATACCCTCCCTGTCTCTGACAACATTACAACATAGTGAAGTTACAGTCTAGTTCCATATATGAGAGTTTATAGGAAAATTAGATAGCCAAAAGTACTGTTATTTCTGAAGAAGGCTCAAGTTAAAGGCTGTATGGTATTGAGGCTTTCAGTTTTCTAATATTGTCATTTTGATATGTAGATATTATAAATGGAAGAGTAGGGTATACTTTTAAGTACAAAATTATTTTGAAGGATATTTTTCATTTTTTTACATTTAACTCAGAATCACTATGTTGGAGAATTTCATGGAATCAAAGTGATTTGCTAAGTAAATGCTAAATATTATTTAGCTCATTTGCTACCTAATTCCAGCTAAAAGGCTCTATTTAGTCCCATGGAATTATTCTAAGTGAGGAAATAACTCATATCTCCCCTCCCCTATTTCTTTCCTTTTTTTTTTTTTTTTTGCTTAGAATTGTTCTACACCGAGAGAGCTCATGTTCGAACATTGAAGGTTCTTGATCAAGTATTCTATCAGCGAGTATCCAGAGAAGGAATTCTTTCACCTTCAGAACTACGAAAGATTTTTTCAAACTTGGAAGATATTCTTCAACTTCATGGTAAGAGAAACTGACTTGATCTTTGCCCCTACATTTCCAATAGAGAAAAGATTGGGAGTCTATATGGCAGTTCTTTGGCACTTTTATATAATTTCATGTAATTTTGTAAATATATCCCTATTAGCATTTCTGAAGTTATATATGAGCACATAATGTAAATGAAGAAATGATGGAACTTTGACTAGATCCTTTTGCCCTACAGTCATCAAGCTTTGTATACGAAGTGTTATCATAGGGCTTCAGGTCTAAAGACAGCACTTAAGCTTAAAAACATGAATAGTCAAAATTACCCTTAAACATTTCTTATCAATTTCAATATAAAAGGTTTTGAACATATGTGTCCCATGTCCTAATACATGTAGAAGTAGGTTTTGTAAATAGCAATACACAATATGGAATCCCATAGTATGATAAATTTTAGGCATTGCTTTATTGTATTGTTGCTTGATACACATTTTGTAAATATACAAAAATTCAACCTATGTCTTTCCCTGTTTGAATAATCTACTTTTATAGATAATAGTAGGATATTCCTAGTAGGATATTCTGCTCTTTGTAGGTTACTATTTCTCTAAATTTCCAGTCTCTCTTTGTCAAGAATATTATCACTTCCCACCAACACCTATCAACCAAATTGATGTTCTTTACAACTTTTTGGGTAATGTTAGGTCCCATCAGAATGCATTGATAACTTTAGGCCTGATTACATCTGTTGCCTATAAACAGGACACATTTTGAAAGGAACAGTGGACTTAAGTTCTTTTTGAGCATGATTATGAAGATGAAGTCCTGAGGTTAAATGATGTTTGATGCTACTGCACTATATTTAATATACTAGTTTCTAAAAATGTTGTTTGATGCTTTAACAGTAAAAACACTGTTCAGACACTATTTTACAGTCTCTGGATGCATAAGCGTATGTTCAGATTTTTGTTTACAGAGATTAGGAGTTGTGCTATTCTGAAAATTTTGTTTTTGAAAACTTAACTATCAATCAAAATTTTTTAGATTGTGTATTAAACTTTTTAAGGTTGTGTACTAATTTTTTCTTTTTTTAAATTTTTATTTAAAATTTTTTTTTCTTTTCTTTAGTTGGGCTGAATGAACAAATGAAGGCTGTTCGAAAGAGGAATGAGACCTCTGTTATTGATCACATTGGGGAAGATCTGTTGACCTGGGTACGGAAATTTTTTAATGTTTTTATAGACATTTGATGATAAGATTCAAGGTCAAGTCTTTCTAAATATGCAAACCCATCCAGTTTGCAAGGGTTTAGAGTGGATATTCTTGATTAATATGTACTAATCAATGCTCAAACTAAGTGCTATATTTTATTGAAATAAACTGGTCCTTTGTGTTTTAAAAACTGGTAAAATGGTTCTTAAATAATTTATATCCTTGTCAAGAGGTAATTCTATCTGAAAAATTAATTTTCAGGGCTTTGGAGTTATTGCACATTAAAAAATATTGTCACACACACACAAAAAAATAAGTGGTACAGAATTTTAGCCATCTTCTGTTGTTCAGATCTTGAAATTGTACTCTGAGACAAGTGTATATCCATGATTGCTCTCACAATAGTAGAAAAGTGAAAATTACTTAATTTTATGAACAGTATGAGGAAGGAGTCCAAAGGCTGTAGTAGTTTTTTTGTCAAATTCCATCTTTCTAACTCTGTGAATATTTACTGTACAGTGCTGTGAAAGGAGCTAGTGGCAATCAAAACATACATGTCTCCTGCCTTCACAGAACTTAAGTTATTTAATGCAAGATGAGTACAAAAAAAGGGGGAAAAACACAAGTTGTTATGGGAATGTATAGCAGAGGGACCTAAACTTGAACGTATTGAAAACCTTCTTGAGGAAGGCATTTGATTTAAACTTTTTAAAAAATTTTTTAATTTACATATGACAGCGGAATGCATTACAATTCTTATTACACACATAGAGCACAATTTTTCATATCACAGTATTTTTCACACCAATTCGTGTCTTTATACTTGTACTTTGGGTAATAATGGTCATCACATCCCACCATCATCACTATGTAGTTAAGACTGTGAATTACAATAAAGTCTGTGATTTGTACTTATTTAAAGAATTATTTGTTTGACTTGTAAGAACACCCTATTAATGAAGTACTTGTTAGGTGTTTCATCAAATTTTAAAATTCTAAACTGGGTGTGGTGGTGCACACCTATAATCCCAGCATCTTGGGAGGCTGAGGCAGGAGGATGAGGTCAAAGCCAGTTTCAGCAACTTAGCAAGGCTCTAAGCAACTCAGTGAGACCCTGTCTCTAAATACAAAAACGGCTGGGGATGTGGCTCAGTGGTTAAACGCCCGTGGATTCAATCCTCAGTACCCAAAATAATAATAATCATTTAGAATTCTGTCATATATAACAAATTTACAAATTAAAAATATTGATTAAAAAGCATAATTTTTCACAAGAGGTTCATAAGCTCATAGCTTCCCCCGCCCCAACAAAGCCAACTCTAGTCTCTGCACAAATGCAGCAGTAATTAATTTAATCTCTACACTGCTTTTAGTCACAGCGTATTTCATAGTTAGTAGGAAAACAAGCTAGTGTCCTAAGGATTTGTTTCCTGGAGCAGTAATTCTTGTAAAGGTGTCAGGGTCTGTGAAAATGAAATTTTAATCTGAGTCTCCAGGCATTTTGTGTCTCGTATTCTCCAAATGTCACCCTCCTCCCTTTTTTTAAAGTCAAATAACAATTTTATTATTAATAAAATGAAATTTAAGATGAAAACATCATAATTATCAAAAGATGGACATTGTATATTTGTACTGCACATAATATCTAATTCTGTAAAGATAAGGATTATCTATTGTATTTGTCCAAATTTCTATCCTTTCCATTGTTCTTTGATCATTCTTGATGCTCCATGATTAGTTTCCTGTTTGAAGACCTTTACCATTCTTTAAGGGTAAGTCTGATAGAAGCTAATTATTTTAGTTTCCATTCATCTGAGAATATCGAAATTTCTTCATTTCTGAAGGTTAGCTTCAATAGATATGCAATGCATGTTTGACAGTTCTTTTCCTTGAAGTTGACAGCACTTGAAAAATATTCTATTTCCTTTTTGCCTTCATCAAATGTCACCTTTCTATCTGATTTAGTAGTGGTGTGGGCTGAAAGGTAACAAGTTATGATAAGTTACCAGCAAGAAAACATTGATGTCCGATCAGAAAAGGCCTGGATGTGTCAGGGTCAGACCTTTCCTAATGGAGAGCTATTGATACTGCACATAAATATCTAGTTCTATATTTGTTGTCAATTGAGAATACATTCTACTAGAATGTTGAAAGGATCATGGTTGTCTCTTATTTTGCATGGCCTTGTATAAGCTCTGTATCTCATTCTCTATTGTTTTCTTTGCATTCTTGGTACAGTTCAGTGGACCAGGAGAGGAGAAGTTGAAACATGCTGCTGCTACGTTTTGCAGTAATCAACCTTTCGCTTTGGAAATGATCAAGTCTCGTCAGAAAAAGGACTCTCGATTCCAGACATTTGTGCAAGTGAGTTGAATGAAAATAATGAAGTTAAAAGAAAATAATGCAAGTTTTTAACAATTACCAAATAAACTTGGAAAATCCTGACTTAGACTGTCTTTTACAGGATTACATTTTTGTTAACATTTAAAATAACAATATTTATCTCTTAAATTATTGGAAGCATAAAAATGATTTTGGAATGATGAACAAAAAAAAATATATGTTAGGATTAAAATACTTGATGTAGAAATCCACATTACCATAGAGATTTTATCAGGAATTCATCCATATATATATTATTAAAAGAATATTGTTAAAACATTAAAATGGGCTTATATCAGGTCCAAGGAAGACTATAACAGTAGTCATACTCACTGGGGTAGGTGTTTACATTGGTATAGATAAGAGTTGATAACTACAGCCCATAGGTAAATTATCCAGCCTTGTGCCTATTTTTAAAAATAAAGTTTAATTGGAACACAGTTGTATTTATTTTGTATTGTATAATATACATTAAGTGACCACTTAATGCAAATTTATTGTCTCACATCTTTTGTTGTTTAGGAATATGACCACAATTTAGCTAGATCCTGTTTTCAGGGTTTTACCAGCTGAAATCAAAATGTTAGCTAGAGCCGAAGTTCTCATTTAAGACTCAGGAATCTCTTCTAAGCTCACTGGTTGTTCAAATTCATTTCCTTAAAAATGAATAACTGAGGTCCTTGCCTTCCTATTAATTGTTGGCTAGGGAGCAGTCTCCTATAGAATGTTTCTCTTTGTCATATAATCCCCAGTTTACAGCTATTGATAGATGTTTGTTTTCTTCCAGACTATTAGGAATGGAGATCTCTGACCCAGGTTTCTTTTCAAGTCTTTTCTGATTAAGTCAGACCCACCTGGGGGTAATCTCCTTTGTGATTAACTCACAGGCAACTGATAGTTAGTAAGCTAATCATAGGAATGATATTCCTCTTTATTCATGGATTTCATCCACTCAGTGGGATGGGATTATGCAGAGTGTTTCCACCAAAATGTGGAAATCTTGGAGTCCATCTTAGAGATTTTATTTTTGTTGTTGTTGTACTACATAAAGCAATGTTCATTCATTTATAAATTGTCTGTGGCTGCTTTTTTGCTAAAACAGCAGAGTCAAGTAATTTTAAGAGACTGACCTTCAAAACCTAAATATTTACTAACTGGCACATTACTGAATGTTTGTAGACTTCTGATATAGATAAGCTGTCATGTCCAGACTGGTGATCCATTGTACCTACTTGGAATGGCAGATAACAAAGAAGTTAACCAACTTTTAATAGGAATGCCAGTCAGGAAAGTGTACTTACATTTTTTGAATAGGTGAACATAAAGCAGTTTTAACACAGGAAGGTAATTGTTAGTTGATTGTGGATGCTGTCGGTTAGTGCTTATGTGGTACAATGTACTGCCTAATAAGAGTACATATTCATTTATTTCTTTTAATTTTAGGATGCTGAGAGTAATCCACTTTGTCGTCGTCTTCAGCTGAAAGATATCATTCCCACCCAAATGCAGAGGCTTACTAAATACCCACTTCTTTTGGATAACATTGCCAAATACACAGGTACAGCATTCTCCCTGAAATAAAAAAAGCCAAGAACAACAACAAAAAAAAAAAAAAGAAAGAAAGAAAGAAAGAAAAAGAATATGTCCTGCTAAGTAATCTCTCACAGCATCCTGATGCTTGGAGTTGGATTTTCTAAAAAAAATCTAATCTAATCCAGTCTTCTTTAGACTATTGGATTTAATGTATCCATTAGTAGCTATAGTGAGAGTTTTGCAAACTGTGGGGATTATGGTCCAAATCAGGCACACAATTTAATAATAAAACTTTATTTGTAAAATTTATTTTACAAATAAAGTTTTATTAAACACAGGCTTACACAGCCTTACCTATCTGTTTACATACTGTCTCTGCCAGCTTTTATACTGCAATAGCAGTGTTGAATAGTTACAAGAGAGGCCATTTAGTCTGTAAAGTATAAAACAGTTATCTGATTTTTTATAGAAAAAGTTTGTCCATCCTCATTCGAGCATATATATTTGTTTGAAGAACATCTATATTGGGTTGAAGAGATGTTTTAAATCTATATATGTAGTTCTACTAAATTAAACCAATGTGCTATCATTCCAGTCCTGTTTTGAAACATGAAGTGAATCTGAGTTTCTCAGTTTAGCTTTAGGCTCTTATACTTTTTTTAAATTAATATTTGTGCAGTCTAATTTCTATTTCTATGTCTGAGAATTTGCATAATTGAGAAACATTCGTACCTGTTAATTTTTATACCTTATTATATCTGTTCAGTATAGCTGGACCATTGTTTAGAGGACTATAATTCTGAATGTTCTGATTTTGGTATCCCTTAGGCAAAGTGTAGCCTCAGCACATTTTGGTGAACTTTATCTTCTATTTTAATGATATAAACATTGTAATTGATTTTCTTTCTTTAGATATAATCTCAAATTCAAAGAAACTTGTTTTGGAATTTTTTTGAATTGTGTTATTTAAAAAATATTGCTTTAACAGGGCCACTGGACATAATTATATAGGCTCTGCATTATGAAATTCCAGGGGGAAAAGAGGGTCCTGTTTATATAGCTTACAAAGTGAGTTGAGACCTTCCCCCTGTAGTGTGTAATATTGTGATCATTATATTTTATGTAATGCATAATTTCTGAATTTAGGGTTCTATATTATAGTTTCTTTTTAAAGATGAAAACTTATGTTTTAAAGTACTGTCATCAGGTGTTTTCCCAAAAGATCTAAAATTGGCTTACTATATAAAGCAACATAGCCACATCAATGTTTATAGCAGCACAATTCACAATACCCAAATTATGGAATTTACCCAGTTGAGCCCATCAATAGATGAATGGATTAAGAAATTATGGTGTGTATATATACATATATATATGTATATATACACA
Source organism: Ictidomys tridecemlineatus (assembly GCF_052094955.1). Classification (NCBI taxonomy): domain Eukaryota; kingdom Metazoa; phylum Chordata; class Mammalia; order Rodentia; family Sciuridae; genus Ictidomys; species Ictidomys tridecemlineatus. Next base: position 103,590,870 of record NC_135480.1, read on the forward strand.
ATGAAGTTCTATTCAGCCATTAAAAAGAATGATATCATGGTGTTCATTGGTAAATGGATGGAAATGGAGAATATTGAGCCAAGTGAAATAAGCCAAATTCAGAAACTTAAAGGTGGAATGTTTTATCTCATATGCGGAAGCTAGAGTAAAATAAAGGAAAGGGGGAGGGAAGGATAAGATTATATAAGGAACTAGTCAAATGCATTAATTAATAGAAAATCTAAAGGAAGTCTAGTGTAGTAGAGGCAGGTGGGGAAGGAACAGAAGGGAAAAGGGTGGAGGAAGGGGGATCATGAACTGAAATTGACTTCATGCATGAATGAGTTTTTTGGGATGAACCCAACTACTATTACAACCATAATGCTCTATTAAAAAAAATCCAAGTTGTATGCCACTTACAAGCCTATATTTATAAATTTGAGAGAGTACAATGAAGAAAACTATTTAAGAAATAGATACTGATTTCTTTATCAAAAAGGGTTTTAAATAATTAATTAAATATACAATTTGTTTAGGGTGTATTTTTACACTACGTATGTTGATATGTAGTAATTCTTGAACCAGGTTAAAATAATAAATTATTTTAATACTGTAAAATTTTTCATCTGAATATATCTAGTTTTTTGTTAGAAAACTTCAAATAAAAAAATTCTTGGTCACAATAAAAATAAATAAAGTATTGTTATCAGAGGTCTCACCTATTCAAAGACCATCCAAATCGAGATTCTGCCATACATTTCAACCTAGCATAAAAATATTTAGGGTCTTAGTATGTTCTTATGAACTGTTGAAATAAGATGAAATCTCATGTATATATTTATATATTTTTTCTTTTTTAAATTTTTCCTATTTTACTTTCTGAATTTCTTCCCCATATTCAGAATGGCCAATGGAAAGAGAGAAGGTGAAGAAAGCTGCTGATCACTGTCGTCAGATCTTAAATTATGTAAATCAGGCTGTCAAGGAGGCAGAAAACAAACAGGTAAAAAGGAAAAGCAAGAAGATAAGGATGGCATTGAAAGAATATTAAATTCATATTACCTAGGATCTGTGAAATAATTGAAATTATCATTACTTGATTGATGGGCAAGGACATTTGTTAGCTTTACATCTATACATGTAGTATGTGAGTACAGATTTTTTTTTTTTTTTAAGTACTAGAGATTGAATCTAGGAGTGTTTTACCACTGAGCTACATCCCAAGCATTTTTTTATTTTTTATTTTGAGACACAGTCTTGCCAAGATCCTTTGCCAAGGATCTTCCAGTGTTGCTGAGGCTGGCCTCAAACTTGTAATTTTTCTTTCTCAGCCTCCTGAGTCACTGGGATTATAGGCATGTGCCATCACTCCCAGAAGTTCAGATCAACTTATTATATCAGAGTTGTATTTGACTCTTTTGAACATCTCTTGCTGTTTGTTTATTCATTTATCTATTCTGTGGAACATACACTGTAGGCTGGGAGCAAGTCTAGAGGGATTAAGAAATTGAGCACAATAACTCTCCACATTGAACTTTTATCTAGTAGAATCAAAAGGCATTTAACAGATTATAGTACAAGCATTTTGAGTCAGTATTGGTAACTGTATGAAGGAGAATTTAAGGATACTATCAGTAAGTATCTCACTAGGAGGCCTAACCTTGTTTTGAGATGTTAGAATGACTTTCAGAAAAAGTTCCCAAGAGGAATTGAAGTTTGAATCAAGTTTGGAAGGATGAGTAGAAATGAGTCAAAATAACATGGAAAGGGACAACCTACAGGTATAGAGAGCAAGCAGTATGTGTGACATACAAAGCAAGTCCAGTCTGTTTGAGTAACAACTGTTAGATCAATGTGGATCGTGCCTATAAAGTAGTGAGAGTACTATAAAATGAGGTAAGGTAGGCCAGAGGCAAACAACAGAGGGTTCTTTCAACCATTTTAAAGCCTTTGATTTTTATTCCAAGAACAATAGGAATTTATTATATACATGAAGTGTGTATTTATTATACACTTGGAAGTGTGTAGATTTTTACTGGGAGGTTTCATTCATACTCCTGTGTGGAGGGTGGGTTGAAAGAGGTAGGTTTTAAATGAGAGATACAAGTTAGGGGTCTCACCACAGTCCAGAATAACTGATGGTGGCTCTGAGAGAGACAGGAATTGGAGGAATATTTAGGAGATGAAATTGGCAGGATTTGGTGATTGATTCAGAGAAAGATTTGAGGAGAGGCTATGTCAAGAATAAACACAGGTTTCTGGTTTGCATATGTGGATGGTCAGGAGGAGTGGAGATAGATCTGAGGAGGTGGAGAGATGCAGTAATTAGTTACCTATGTGGGTCTACCTTTAAGAGGACTATACTGAAGATAAATTTTCAGATTGTGAATATACAGAGGCTAATTGAACCCATGGAAATGAGTGTAATATCTTAGGAGCTAAGTATGGTGACAGCTTTGTTGGTGAGGCTGTAGAACAACAGTGTAGGTACTTTCTAATGTATTGTTTGGAGGGTAAAAAGATAAAACCTAAGGGAAATTTGGCAATATTTATCTAAATTAAATGCACATACCCTTTGACCCATTTCAAGAGAAATGAAGGTGTATGCCTACAAACAGACTTACTGGAATGTTTATGGCAGCTTTATTCATAACAACTAAGAATTCATCAGATGGAAAGTGGATAAACCAACTGTGGTGTAGTCATAAAATAGAATACTGCCAGGGGATAAAAAGGAATGAATCTCACATTATGCTGATTGAAAAGAAACCAGACACAAAGGAATACTTATATATAAATAACTATTTATATAAACTTCTAAGAGGCCAAATTAATCTATGGTAGGAAAAGTATCAGAAAAATGGGAATGTGGAGGTTAACTGGGAAGAAGTAGAAGGAAACTTTCTGGGGTGATGGTGATATTTCATATCTTGATAGGAGTTTGAATTGCATGGGTATATGCATTTATCAAATATTATATAAAGATACACTTAAAATATGTGCACTTCACCTTATTTTACTTAAAGAACTCTACACAGATATTGAACTTCTGTTTATGAAATGCATGCTGCAGTATTTAGGGGAGGTGTATACTTAGATCTATGATTTCGAGATGCAGCCAAAAGACAAAATGGATTGATTTGATAGATACAGGAAGAATTGATGGATAAATATGTAATAAAACAAATGTTAATTGTGGAATGTAGGTAGTGGGTATGCAGGTATTCATGACACAATTTCAAACTTTTCTGTGTATTTAGAAATTTCATAATGTTGAAGAAAAATGCATATAACCTTTGATTCAGTGTTTTTACCTGGAAATTTCTCCTGAAGATATATATGCACAAGTGTACAAAGGCATATGCTTAAGGTCTTTTTATTACAGTATTATTTGTTATTAGAGAAGACTGGTAGTCATCAAAATGCCTATTAGTAAGAGGTGGTTAAATTATAGTTCATTCAGTTAAATATTATACATAGTCTTTGAAAAAACATGAGACTTCTCTCTATATATGTGCTAATATGGAACAATCTCCAAAATATATTTCCTATCACCTACCCCTTCTAATACACACACACATGAAATACATATATTAATCTGCCAATTGAATGAAGAATACCAGAAAAAATAGATGTGTGAATATATTATACTACCACATCTTAAAAGCATGTGTATACACACATAACACACACGGTTGTATATGCATGTATTCTCTTTGAATAGGATTTTTCTTAATGGCCATCCAAGAAATAGATATTAGTGCTTTCTTTAGAGACAATTGGGAATAGAGAGAGGGCAAAAGAACAGAGTTGTTTGCCATACTAACCTTCAGAAATTTGTACTATCTATATGATTTACATATTCAGAAGTATAAGGTAGTTAAAGGCCAATGAGTTTGAAAAGAAGATTGAGAAGGGACAGGCAAGGAGGAGGAAGGAAAACTACTCCTGAATATTTTTCTGCAAAATGCCTTTCGTATTTAAGAAATTTTATGCAGGTTATTTGAACGTAAACTTTATTCCATTTTCAAGACAGAGTGTTAATAATAGTTGAATGTAAATGGTATGTGTTATGTTAATAGAGTATAAAAATGCTAAAGCCAAAGAGGTGTTTTAAGAAAGAATGGTTGTTAGTTATATCTAGTGTTGCAGGGAGCTCAGTTCAACACAGATTAATTATGTCCACTTGGTGTGGAAACGGAGAGGTGATTGATGACCAAAGCAGTAACCTTGGCTCCATCCTGATTTTCAGCGCTTAGAAGATTATCAGCGTCGCCTTGATACCTCCAATCTGAAGTTATCAGAGTACCCAAATGTTGAAGAGCTCAGGGTGAGAGATGGTCTAATCATAATTTTAAAAATAAAATAGAATGTACTAAAGACCTAGCAGGTAATTAACATCTTAGTGGGAATATTCATCACTTGAAGGAGTTGTATATCATAGATTATCTTTATTTATGATTTTATTCTGCCTTTTATATGTCTTATCTGTGTAAGAATTATTTTTGTCTTTAGACCATTTTGTGAAAAACTATAATTTTACATGACAGGAATTGTCAGGAGACTAAGGAACACTAATTATTAGTAATGTTGCTGTATTCTTTCTCTCTTTTTTTTTTTTAAAAAAAAAAACTATTTATTTATTTATTTATAATGGTGCTGGGCACATGCTAGGCAATCACTCTACCATTGAGCTACATCCCTGGCCCATTTTATTATGTTCGATAGCTTGTTTACTACAAGAACTTTCCAGATCATTGAGTAAAGCAGAATAACTTAATTATTTTTCTGTGAAGCTCTTGAAAAACATAAAAACTTGAAACCATTGCAGGAATAATAGTGTTTTCTAATTGCACCACTTGTATGTGGACTTTTATACTAATAAACTTTTTAGGCGCGATGAGTCTTTTTTATACCATTTCATTAAGTGGTTGTTTTGGCAGATTCGTTTGGTGACTATTTAAAATAGATTTCTGTGTCACATGTAACAGTTTATCAAGAAGCATGCTAATGTACTTATTCCATTGATTTCCAAAAAAGATTTTCCAAGAGCTGCTAATGCTAAAAAATGATTCTCTTACTAAAAAGCTACTGATTTTAGAGTAAGCATGAATAATAGTACTTGGACTTTTCTTGGTGAATGCTGTGCCTTAAAGCTTTATTTGCAATTAGAACCTTTGAACTCAGAAACCTCTTATAGATAAGCATGTACATCACCCTCATCTAGTTATTGCAGTTAAGAGATGGATTGGGAATGAGTTGGTTTACTGCTTGTTATCATAAGCTATTATCTCTTTGGAGTGAGAGTTGAAAGATAATACTCTTGAATGTTTTTCTCCAAGATGCCTTTCCTATTTAAGAGATTTTATGTAGGTTAATTTTTTTTAAAGTTTTTTAAAATTATACTTTAAATTGTTTTGCACAGTGGGGACACACACACACACACACACACACACACACAGAGGGTGCAGGGCAGGGAGAGAGAGAGAGAGATGCAGGTTACTTTAATGTAAACTATTCCATTTTCAAGACAGAGAGCATAATAATAGTTGAATGAAAATGGTATTCATTATATTAAGAATGTTTTGAAAAGAAACTAAATTATACAGAATACCTTCTCATTGAGTGCTTGGAAATAATTTGCGTGTAACTCTCTTTACTTTGGCAGAATTTGGATTTAACAAAAAGGAAGATGATTCATGAAGGACCATTGGTTTGGAAGGTGAATAGAGACAAAAGTATTGGTGAGTCTGATATTATCTGTCAGTTTTGAGAAGAGTGGAAAAAGGAAAAGAATAAGAATTTCATTTTACCAAAGGGAAGAAAGAACCATTTACAATTTTCCCTTAAGAGAGTTAGCAATGCTATTTAGAGGATTTCTATTTGTGTTATTTGTTATATATGTGTGTGTGTGTGTGTGAAATATTCATTTAGGAATGCAGCAGAAAACTTTTTCATGATTCAGTCCCATTTCCATCATTATTGTAGTCTAATGAATCTTTATAATCAGCTTTTTTTTTAGACCATTACCTCTCAAATTATGTGTGGTGAGAGAATATTGTTCTTTAGTTCTTATTGGTTACAGACTAACTTTGGTAAAACACAATAAAAATTTAAAAAAAAAGAGAAAGAAAGAAATCATAGGGCTGGGGATATTGTTCAGTGACAGAATGCTTACCTAGCATGAGTAAGGCCCTTGGTTGATCCCAGCACAGAGAGAAAGGAAGGAAGAGAGGGAGGGAGGAAGGAATACCAATGTCAATTTTCAAATTTATTAGCTTTATCAGAAATAAAATTTCTCAACCAGGTACAGAGGTGTGCACTTGTAATCCCAGTGGCTTTAGGAGGCCGAGGCAGGAGGATTGCAAGTTCAAAGCCAGTGTTAGCAACTTAGTGAGGCACTTAGCAACTCAGCAAGACCCTGCCTCTAATAAAATATTTAAAAAGGGCTAGGGATGTGCCTCAGTGGTTAAGCACCCCTGGGTTCAATCCCCAGTATGGAGAAAAAAAATTTTCTCTGACATTTTTTTAAAGTTTATTAAACATATCTCAGTTTCTGTACTTATTACCTTTTCTACATCTTTATTTCTAGATCTGTACACATTGCTGCTGGAGGACATTCTTGTTTTGTTACAAAAACAGGATGATAGGCTGGTGTTAAGGTGTCATAGTAAGATTCTGGCATCTACAGCTGATAGCAAACACACATTTAGTCCTGTCATTAAGTTGAATACAGTGTTGGTTCGACAAGTGGCAACGGGTAAGTATGTCCACCAAAGGATAGTAACCTCCAGATTAATTATGAAGCTGTATCAGTAGTCACTGTTGTTTAAATAGCACAATTGGCTATTCTTAGGCAAATGAAATGCAGTTTATTTACTGTTTAGAAAGGAAATTTAAAGTTTATACCCCCAAATTACTTGGGATGCCTAGATTCTCTGAGTGATTTCTGCATTTAGAATTTTTTTTGCAGTTATTTTGGTCTTTATTCTGTGTTCAAATCATTGATAAATGCCAATGAAGATAGTGCATTGAGAGGTAATCCCAATGAGAAGACGTTCATTAGAGTGGTATGTTTTTTGATAACTGAAGAGGTGTGTGTAGTTTGGGTTTATTAAAGCCAGTTTAGGTTGGCAAGTTGTATTTTAACTGTATTACAATGATCCTTTTCAAAACTTGTTAGTTATATGAAGGCAAAGTAAATTTATGATATCTTTTTTCTCAATACTCACTGAATGTTATTGACAACTTAGTAAAGGGGCAGTTCAAAATAAATGCAAAAGAATAATAGCATTCAGTTTAGTAATTTAGATTTTGACATCTTTTTCTAACTACTGTGGAATTTAGTGTTAATTTTTATAATCTTTGTTCTATTGAAGTGTAACATATGTAGTAAAACATACAGTAAGTTGCTCATAATTAAAATGTACAGCTTGATGAATTTTTGCATTGTGAGCATATTCAATCTTTATCTAAATTAAGACCCTAGAAATATCCCTTATGAACTCTCTAGATCATATTAGTAAATAAGTTTTGTCTTGTTCTTTTCCAGACAACAAAGCTTTATTTGTCATCTCCATGTCAGACAACGGAGCCCAAATTTATGAATTGGTGGCACAGACAGTCTCTGAAAAGACTGTGTATGTATTAGATTTAGCTTCTTTGTTCTAATTAACATTTTTTATTATCCCAAGGATAATATTCCATGAACTTGTTTTTATAATAGACTTTATAAACCAAAACCTATATTGAAACTAAGCACTTCTTCTATATTCTTTTTTTTTTTTTTTTAATGTAGTACTGGGGATTGAACCCAGGGCCTTTTGAATGCAAGGCAAACACTTTACCAACTTAGCTATATCCCCAGCTCTCCTCTATATTCTCTTAGAAATATTCCTCTAAGAACTTGTTCCTTTTAACATTGATGTCTTTTGATTTTGTTCTATTACAAGTAAATTTTCTAAAGAAAAATTTCTCAGAAGTATCAAATGAATTGTTTTACTGGGTAAAATGCCCATGTTAGAATTTTCTTTCAGGGGTGATTTTGGAATCTTAACTTAATAGTGTGTTGCCAGAATAATAGTCTCTGGCAGAGTAGGGAGTTTTTGGTTCGGTTAGTTTGGTTTCTGTTTCACTTTTATTTTTGCTTTCTGAGTGTATTTCTTTTTTCCTTTGCTTCTTGTATTTTGGATTTCTTTCAAACTTCGTGAAGCTGGCAGGACCTAATCTGTCGAATGGCTGCTTCAGTGAAGGAGCAATCCACAAAGCCAATTCCATTACAGTCACCAGCTTGCGAGTAAGTGTTCCTTGGTGTTGTAATAGGACTTATTTTGTAGTTTTGGTCAGAAAAGAGATGGGTAATTCTTATATTTGTTTGCAGTGATGTTTAGGTACCTCATGAAGCTGAAAGATTGTTGTTGTTGTTTTCTTCCTACAGAGGAGACAATGATGAAGAAGAACCACCAAAATTAAAAGTAGAACAGCATGGCATTTCAGTCACTGGTCTACAAAGTCCAGGTAAACTTATCTCTTAGGATAAGAATGGGGGCTAGGGATGTAGCTAGCTAAGTGGTAGAATGCTTGTCTCGCATGCTTGAGGCTCTGGGTTCAGTCCTCAGCACCATCAAACACAAAAACTGATAAGAATGAACAAATGTAGCCTATTACCAATTGAAATTACCTAAAGAAAGTTTGAAACTTTTGGTTTACCCAGGTGCTGGCATCAGCTATACAATTTAACAAACTCAACTTGTAAACTTTCTGTGTGCCAGTATAACATTGCTTTATGTGTTGTGTATTTTACTTGATGCTTTGTAACTTATGTGCTGTTTTTTTCTAAGTATTTTCTGAATACTTCATGTTAAAAGTTAAACTTTTTGTTGACATATACTCTACCTTTTCTGTTCCACTAAACAGACAGAGATTTGGGATTAGAGTCTCCCTTAATATCATCAAAACCTCAGTCTCATTCACTGAGTATCTCTGGGAAATCAGAGACGGATGATCTTTTTGTGACTGAGAGACAGTTTGCAAAGGAACAGCATACAGATGGGACACTAAAGGAAAGTGGAGAAAATTATCAAATAACAATCCCAGATCCACACTTGCCTGTCTCAGAAGAACGGTGGGCATTGGATGCACTAAGGAATTGTAAGTTCTATTCATAAATTACTGCAGATACCTATTAAGTACCAGCATTCTATAATGTACTGAACAGCCATTTAGGAAGAATCCAAAGGTGTATAAACTTTTCCCTTCAAGATATTTACAGTCTAATTGGAAAGATGATAGAAACCCCTACCCACCCTACCTATACCTTTTTAAGGAAACATTCAAACAGTAACAATGCAGGTATGTCAGAATTGATTTGGGTTAGAATAATCAGAGAAAGGCATTAGAGAACAAGAAAGATGTGATTATTGTCTTGAAGGATGGGTAAGATTCAGACAGGTGCATAGAATAGAAACCATTTAGACCAGAATACTGGTAAGACCAAAAGCATCAGCAGGAAATTGTGCAAGTGTTCAGAGACAGTAAGCAGGCTAGCTGGCCTATGGTAGAGGCTGTAAGTTACAGGACTATGGGAAAGGTTGAAAAGATAAAAAATGTGCTGTTCAGCCCAGCCATTGTGAACTTTGAACACCAAATTGGGCACTCTATACTTCAAGGATAGCATATTACCATGTTTTAAGAGCCTTTTCAAACTACACATATTCTTCTACCTTTCTCATGGAAATTATCATATTATCTACCACAGATTATTGCCACACACAAACCCCACTCTATTAGTTGCCCCCTTCCCTCTCTGGACTGGTTGAGAATCACTGTTACAAATAGGAAGATACATCTCTCAGGTGTAATAAGGTGGGGAAAAGTCCAAGAACAGTTGGTATAGCTGTAGAGAACCATTTGAGGTTTTTAAACTAGGGTATAAATGAAAAAAGAATAATTGGGCTAAAAGTCATACAAGGATTTGAAGGGAAAGAGGCTTAGAGTGATATGCTTACTAAGTAAGTTATCATAGTAGTCTGGATTTGAGCCTGAAAGGGTTTGGACTAGAATGGTTTTAGGAGTAGAAATGAAGTTAAGGAATCATTAAATACTTAGAGCATTTGACTTATTTGGATGTGAGGGCAAAGGAAAGCAAAAATGTAAAGATAATTTCAATATTCTAGTCAGAATACCACCTCTTTTTGCCCCACTTGATGATTTGGCACAGATTATGGGCTCCATTTTAAGTCATGTCAACATTTAGATAATGAGTGGCAAACCATTCAAGAGAAAGTGACTAGCACAAAGTTGGCATTTCAGGGAGATATTTGAGTGTCAACACCATAAGAATTCATGACACCTCTCAGGAAGTGAATGTAGTGAAAGACAGAAGAGAGGGTTAGACACTCAGACACATGTGGAAACTAATTTCCTAAAGAAACATAAGATAGAAATTAAGCCCCAGATGAAAGTAGGGAATTAGCTAAAGTTATTTAAAAGCTAAGGATTGAGCTCAGGGGCGCTTAACTACTGAGCCACATCTCCAGCCTGTTTTATTTTTTATTTTGAGACAGGGTCTCACTAAGTTGCTTAGGGCCTCTTTAAGTTGATGAGGCTGGCTTTGAGCTTACATCCTCTTGCTTCAGCCTCCTAACTGCTAAATTACAGGTATGCACAGATGTACCCTTCTAGTCTTGGTGATCTCTGATAGTTTGACTAACATTGCCCTAGAACTCTGTCATTGTACGAGTGACTTCAACATAAATTTATTAGTTCATTCGTAGTTTAATTGGTTCTTATTTTCTACAACATATAGAAGCTATACAGCTAGTAAGATAATTTTTAAAAACCAGATGAATATCTTCTTATCTTTGGAAATTAGATACACTACTACCAAAAAATAGGAATTAAATTATTACAGGGCAATTTTATTTTCTTCTTCACCATGTAGGGAAATTCTTTGTATTATTAATAATGATAAATGTTCTATGTGGCTAATAAAACTAGAAAAAATAATGCCTATGTATATAGTGTTCTCCTGGAAAAATCAGAAATTTTAGCTTTTTTTGTTTGTTTGTCTAGTTTAGACAGCCTTTCAACATCCTTAAGTACCTTTTGGGTTTTAGTCCACTTATATAGAAAACAAAATAGAGACATGATGTTGGTATTTGGGTTTTTTTTTTTTTTTCCTAAAGAGGAGTACCTCCCTATTCATGATGCTTAACTCTTGTTGAGTCTAGTTTAATGTTAAGTCATTTGTAGAAGATGATGCTTTTTTTTTTTTTTAAGGTTATTGTATAAAATGGGTATTTTGGCAACATGTTATTAAAAGGTGCTTAGATTTGGAGATGATTGGAAACTCAGCTACCTGATTCTGGCTGTCTGAGGCTATGGTTATAAATATGCTTTCCTTTTTTTTTTTTTTTCTTTTCTCTTTCCCCCATTCTAAATCTTTAGTGGGTCTGTTGAAGCAGTTGCTGGTACAGCAGCTAGGTTTGACTGAGAAGAACACTCAGGAAGACTGGCAGCGTTTCCCAAGTTACAGGATAACCTCTCAGGGGGTGCAGGCAGATAGTGAAATCCAGAACTCTGAAAATATAAAGGCTTATCCTGGTGAAGGACAGATGCCCTTTAGAACTGGAACTGGTGACATTGCAGCTTGTTACAGTCCACGGACTTCAACTGAATCTTCTGCTCCACGGGATTCAGTGGTACTGGCATCCCAAGATAGCCAGGCAAGTAACATTTTAGTAATGGACCACATGATTATGACCCCAGAGATGCCTGCCACAGAGCCAGAAGGGGGTCTTGATGAGAGTGGAGAGCACTTTTTTGATGCCCGTGAAGCACATAGTGATGATAATCCATCAGAAGGTGATGGAGCAGTTAAAAAGGAGGAGAAGGATGTTAATTTACGCATCTCAGGCAAGTTTCTTTCACATTTAAACTTTGATTTTGATTATTGTTAATGTTTTGTATGCTGGAATGAATGTTATTTGTGTTTGCATATATGTCTACATGTGTGTAGTACATATTCCTCATTCAATAAATAATTCCTAAATCTACTTATACCAGACCTCATGCTAGGGGCTAAGAGATACAACAGTATATAAAATGCAGAAAAAGTCTCCTCATGAAGCTTGAGTACTAATAGGGGAAAGAGTAATGGTAAATAAGAAAACAAATTAAGGGCTGGGATTGGGGCTCAGCAGTAGAGTGCTCACCTAGCATTTGTGAGGCCCTGGGTTTGACCCTCAGCACCACATAGAAATAAATACATAGAATGAAGGTGTTGTGTCCAACTACTTCTAAAAACTAAATATTAAAAAAAAGAAAACAATTAAGTAGATGTCAGATAGTGAGAAGCATTAGAAAGAAAAATGTTGGGATACAGTGGTATAGAGTAATGAAGCAGATAGGGATTGGAAAGAGGACCTCTGTCAAGTAGTATCTGAGTGAAGTGAGGGAAAAGCCACATGGTTACCTGGGAGCAGTGTTCCCGCAGAGAGCAGAGGAGTCAAAGTAGCATGTCAGGAACAGGCTTTTTGTATTTAGGGAGTTTTTATAGGGCAGGAAGAAAACGGTAAGAAACCAAGTAAGAGAGGTATTTGGCAGGGAAGGTGGTGACAAGATCATATAGGGACTTTGTAGTTTCTAACTCTGAACTTTTAAAATGCCAACTAATATGAAATTATTCACAGGTTACCTTGAAAGCTTGCCAGGTTTAGCTTTAATCTGAAGTGAGAAAATTCTGATGGATTTAAAACTAAGCTTGGGTGTTAATGGCTTTTCCCTTTGTTAATAGCATTTCAGATTGTCAGCATATAACCCCATCTCTATTTTTTATTTTCTGATGTCCTGATAGCAGTACTAATCTCATCTAACTATTTTGACTCCATCAATAGGAAACTGTTTGATCCTCGATGGCTATGAAACAGTGCAGGAGAGCTCCACAGATGAGGAGGTTGCTTCCTCATTTACCCTGCAGCCTGTGACAGGCATCCCTTCTATGGACTCCACTCACCATCAGCAGCATTCTCCCCAGAATGCTCATTCTGATGGGGCAGGTTCGCCATTCACCCCAGAATTCCTGGTCCAGCGGCGCTGGGGAACTATGGAAGATTCCTGTTTTGAGATCCAGAGCCCCTCCTCTTACTCAGATTCACAAAGCCAGATCATGGAGTACATTCATAAGATAGAGGCTGACCTTGAACACTTAAAGGTACTTCCCACTTGAGCATCCACAAGACTTGATTATAAGGAACACATTTAGCAGAGGGGATGTATGGAATGACTGAAATGCTCATGTTGATAAACTTTTTCAGGTTCTAAAACCATATGTTTTCTTTGACCATTTTCATGAGTAAGCGTGGATAAAAAGCTAAGATCGATACTGTTTATTTTGTGACAAGTCAAAAAGAATAGAAAAAGTTGTAGTTCTATAACTATGGTTTGTGTGGGTTTCTCAAGAAGTTTAAAGTGCTTGGGGCAGCTGGCTACCCTCCATCAGATGACAGTAACAGTAAGCTGAGCTGGGTGGTGCTTACACAGTTGTGAATCTCAGCAGGGAAATGCTCTGACTTGCTGTAACCTGTTAATTATCTGTGACTCGCTAAGTAATGTTGGTAGTTTCCCAGATGCCAGGATGGGTAGAATTGGCTTCAGTGGCTTCTGTAATCCAGAAACTTGAACATTAATGCAATTCTTTAAAACTAGTAATTGAAGATATTACTGTTTCAAAACTGACTTGTGTGGCCTATTCAGGTTGAATAGGACCCTATTCAGGTTGGCCCCTAGTAGAAAACACTACTAGAGCCCACTTGCTTTTTTCTTGACATGGTTTAGTTGGAAGGCTTTAGGAATAGATTTAAAGTGTTCTTAGCCTTTTAGCTCAAGACTGGTCTCCCTTAGCTTTTCTTTTAATTTCATATGATAGATTTTCACCTCTTCATATGATTATATGTGATATCATCCTATGGCTGATGAGATGAGATAGCCAGAAAACCACTGTGGGCAAGTTGTTTATATAGTTTATGCCACGGGGGTGGGGCCATTTTCAGGGTGACTTCTGTGATAGGAGAATTGCCTTTACTGGGTATCCCCCTCTGCTTTCATTTTACATGGGAAGGTTTTAAGCTATTAATTCAAGGAAGAAATGGGAAAAGGAAATTTACTTTTTGCCCCTGCTAACAAAATTTGTTTTTCTTATAATGTCCAAATGAAAAACCTGTGGTTTTGTTTTACAGAAGGTGGAGGAAAGTTATACTATTCTTTGCCAAAGGCTGGCTGGATCAGCCCTCACAGACAAGCACTCAGGTATGTGAAATTATGGGTTCCCAACTTTAGCATCATCCTGCCTGAACAGTACATTGAATGAAATGATTTATTATTCTTTAAAATGAAAACCTTTCGAGATTCCATTTCTTTTCTGTCTTTAAAAACCATTTGTTTCTAAACATCATAAATCAAGCAAAAGCTCTTGTCTGCTGACTCTGCTATTCCTTCTCGCAGAAGAACTGCAGTTGTCAGTTCCCATGCTATACTCTCTTCCTTCTTTCTCTCCACCTTTTCGAAAGCAGAAGGTGGAGCTGTGGGAGGTCTGGTAAATCACAGATTCAGGGTGAGATGTGCTGGTGTGACTCCCTTGTATGGAGGGTTGTTCCTCAGGTCCTGCTGTGCTTTCATGCCTCTTCTGACAGGGACAGGGTCTCCCCTTGACTACGGTTGGGTGTGTTCAGTGCAGCAGTTTATATTCATTTGCTTGTATGCTTTTGGGTACGCTTTTATGCTTTTTTGATTCAGAAACAAATGTATAACCATGCCTACAGATTTCATGGTATTCTTTGCAGTGTTCATTTGTTCTTAAGCAGGTTTCCACATATCTTTATGTTTTCTCAGATAAAAGTTAAAGCCGAGTGTCCTGGAGGTGACTGCAGGTTGTTGGATTTTGAGCATTGGCCTTGTATCAACCACATCCTGGTTCCAGTGTGGACACAGAGAGAGTGTGACAGAGGATCTGCCTGTGAACCACTTGGGATTAACTATGTCCTGAGGTGCCCAGAGCAGGACTAGTTCTTCACAGTCTGGCAGCTGCACTGGTCTGTCAGTGAGGGAACGTCTATTCTCTCACTCTCCTCTCCTCACTGTCGGAAAGTCGTTTTGATTCAGAACAAAAACCAAATGTATAGAGCTTTGGGTGTAGGATATGAAATTGTACTTAGACATAAGAAAAAGAAAATCAGATGTATTTATTTGACTTCATTCCGTATTTGAAAGCACATTTTAATTTTTATTTGCCTTGTTTATTTTAATTGAGTAGTGAGAGTTCTGGCCCTTTGTATTTAGTACACCCAAGGATCAATTGCTCCTGAAGTAAAAAGGTCAGGATGGGGTATTAGGAGGTTGGGTAGAGAGGAGATGAAGCAGAGGGAGGAAAAGCATCTCATCTTCACTAATTGTGTTCCATACTCTCTGCTGTGCAGCAGGCTGATTTTCTGAGGGTCACCTCAAAGGCATGGTGGTCCCTATGTGCAGAAGATGTGAGCTATGTGCTGCCCAGAGGTCAGAGAGTAGTGGGCTTCCTCCTACCCTAATGCAAGCACTGCTTCTCTATAGCTGGAATATACCCCTAATTAACAGGAATCCTCAACATACTAAATAGCAGGCACTTGAAAATGGGTGTATTCTCTTCTGTTGTCATCTTTTCTAATGAGGGTTGGGATTTGGGAGGGAGAGGAAAGCAAATTTTTTATTTTCTTGACTATAAATTTGTTATTCTTGATATTGTTTCATTTTTATAATTCTACATTAGACTTTGGCACTTGTAAAATCATTCCTGCAGATTAAGCAGGAAGTAAGAACAAATAAATGGAAATGCTTCAGTGGTGGTGGGGGTTGCTAAGGAAGGGTGGGATGGGGGTGGGTAAAGAGTTTGGGAAGGTTATCTAAAATGAATCACTACTGAGTTGAACCATGGCTATCGTAAGCCACGGGTACTGCTGATTATAAGGCCAGTAAAATATTAGTACCTGGAGGTTTGACTCTAATTTTTTGCACTGATGGTGCCAAAGGGCTCTTTGAGTCACGAGGAGAGCCAGGGTGGAGTGAAAAAGATATGGTGGAGGAGGCAGAACTGCTCACACCAGCTCCAGAATCACTTCCTCTGACCTTACTGCCACAAACTCTGTCCATACTGGGCCATGACTGACCTTAGGAATTGCAGACCAGAGCATACACTGGATACTGCAGGCAAAGTGTTGGTAACTGCCTGCTCTAGGATGAATAGCAGTATTGGCAGCACCTACAGAGGATATATATGTCAGAATTATAACTTGAGAACTCCTTCATTTATATTGGCTTTCTGTGTTTTTCTTTGTACATTAGGTAAATGTATTTCTGGAGTATTTTGCCAACTAAAATGAATTCATTTGTCAAAATTGTAAATTCTGTTAATAAAGAAGGAGTTCACTCATTGTTCACATCTTTCAGTAGTGCCCTCTGAACTCTGTGGGTAATCAGGATGTAATTTTTTTCTTCACTGCAGCCCCCTTCCTCAAAAACAGAAGCTTTCTCACCACAAATGGTGAGGATTCCCAACTACTTCTATAAACACCACTACAACTTAACAAGCTTATTTATCTGCATCCAGATTCCTGTTTCTGTCCTTTCAAAACTGATCTATGTTTTTAGGTAGATCAACTTGGATCTTTGTACCTCATCTATAAATTGAAATTATATTTCAAGTCATAGGCCAAGTATAATTTAACTCAGAATGAAATTGAAAATGTTTAGAGGCAGAAGCTAACAAATAAGTGAAGCTTGGAATTTGGAACTTTTCTGTATCTCTTAGGAGAAGCAAGTAGAAACCAAATGGTTACATTGTGCTGCTGGAAATAGAATAAAAAGGGTTAAACCTGTAGCCACTTGACACTAAAACCTTCAGGAGAAAGACACTACAGGGTCATTACATAATTCTTTAGCACTCAAGAAGGTTGTAAGTTAGCAAAGTTTGGGTTTCTCTTCTAGTTCAGCCAGTATTTTGTTCTTAGTAATTATTTACTTCTCTTTTCTTGCAATTTAGCCTTTCCTTGGCTAAACAGGGCTAACTGGAAAAATACTTTGACTGTAGCTCTAGTACTTTGAAATACATTCATGCCCCAAGATAAAGTTAATTCTGAAATCTATCCTACTACTTTTAGTGTTCTTTTGACCTTACCATCCTAATTTCTTCCCTTCTCCTTCCTAACCTGACCTCCCACACTTTGATTTCATTTTGGCCATTTTAATCATATCTGTTTGACTTTCATATTATATCTGTCCCCCTTCAGGGAAGATAGAATTAGATATTCCTCCTGTCTTTGAGTGAAATTGGTTACCATTAAAGGATTTTCCTCAAAGTTACGTAACTAGAAGTTGGAATCTGCTGTTGTACTGAGGAGTGTGATGGAGGCAGACAACAACCTTCCCTAAGCCAGAAAGTTACATGATGGCTATGGAAGTGACCTGCACTGATACTCTGTTCTCTCCTGTGGGCTTACCGGCTCTTTTACTGTTAAGTGGCAAATTACATTTGGAGGGTCTCCTTCCTTTTCAGAGAATAGACTTAATCAAGGCAAATCAACAATCCCCCAAAGTGCTATAATTTTAAATCAGATTATTGCCATGACCATATGTTTTTGTGTAATTTAAAATCAGCTAACTTAAACTTCCTGAGCTATGTTGACTTTTAGAACCTAAATTGTAATTCTTACATTGCATGGGAGGTAGATTTCCTAAGATTTTTGGCTTTCTTTCCCACAAAACAACTTCTAATGACTATTAGGATGAATCCCCTTTTAAAAAATTTTGTTTGTTTGTTTTGGGGGGAGAAAGAAGTGACTGTGGTAATACAGGAGAAAGGCCTTTTTTTTTCCCCCTCTCAATTATTTAGAAGCTAAAAGAAAATAATTACATTTCCTGTGAGTTTTCTTTTACTCGCATCTTTTTTTTTTCTTTGATGTTAGTAAACTTGGCACATTTCCTGAGGTGTTGGTACCTCACACTGGAAGTCCTCTTCTCTGAAGCTGATATGATGTTATTTGGAACTACTAGAGCTTTGGTCATGGTTTCCTTTCCTGCATGTCACAGAGGGCACCATTGAGAACTGTGTGCATAGGACCTCAAAATACAAAATTAGCAGGAACTTATAGCAGCTAACTGTGGGCTAGCCTACCCTCCCCCCAGTAGTACAATTTTTGTTTTTTAAATCATGTTTTTCTGACATTTCTGCACCCTTTTCAGAGTGATCTGCAAAATTATTCTTCCTTCAAGAAGAGTTCCTTTTGTCTTGTACCTTATGCCTTCCCCACTGGAACTGAGGGTTTTGATAATAAATTAGTAGGAAAAAAAAATGTTCCTTCTAGAAGGAAGCCTCCCTGCCATTCCCAGGTGCCAACTGCTAAGCAGGTATACTGCAAAAATGGTAACTGAAACGTGCACACTGTTGGTTATTTTTAATAAACCTCTTCCTACTAGAACATTTTATTTTCCTTGTTCACCATACAATCATGTACTCTTTAACAGAAATTTCTTTTAAAAAATCTGGAAATATCTTTTAAAAACTTTATTAATAATCATGTATTTTTACTGATCACATTTTGAAATGCCTAAAAGACTTTATTGTTCTAATTATCCAGATGTACCTTTGTAAAATAGCTCTTTTATGAACTAGCTGTTAAGGCTGTATGTTTCTGGAGCAAAATATTGGTCGTCTAAAATCTTTCTGTTTTCTGGGGTTTGGGAAAATAGAAAATAAGAGTTCAAATATTAAATAAGCTTAAAGGAACCAGTATGTGACTTTTTATTTGAACACATTCTTCATTTACCTTATACAATTTATTTAGAGAAGTCAAAGAGTCAAAGAGCCTTTAACTAACTCATCTTACTGACGGTGACTCTCATACATCTTACCACTTGTTGGAGCGTGTTTCCTCTGGTTGGTTGATCTCTGTAACGTGAACTTCCATGCTAATGATTACCCTAGTACTGGTCATGGTTTCCTTCCCTGCATGGCACAGAGGGCACCTAGCAGTGGGGCAGCTTTGTTGCTGTTTTTAAAATATATTTATTAAGACATAATTCATACATCATACAGTTCTTCCCTTTAAAGTATACACTCCTATGGGTTTTGGTATATTACATTATTAATTTCTTAAAATTTTGGTAAAATATATGTAATGTAAAATATGCCATTTCTACCATTTTTAAGTGTACAATTCAGTAGGATTAATGGGCCAGCTTTTATGGTTCACTTGACGATAACTCTAGTTTAATACATGAAAAATATGGTATCTTTATTATCATTCCTATCCCCAGTGCTGAGCTTCCTACATACCAGTTTTTCTATGCTTTTAAGGTGCCATTTCAACTTAGAAAGCTCACTGACTTTTGGTATTTTCTGTATTTTGGTTTGGAAATTAAATTGTAATTTGACTTATTTTGAGATAGTATTTTAGTTTTCAGGCATTTAGGGGCACATTTGGCTGGTAGACCTAAGCAGCATAACAAAAAATGCCATTTTAATATTTTGTAAGATCTTTTAAACCTATTAAAAATTAAGATGACTTAAAAGTAAAGTATTTAAGTATTTATACTCTTAGCTCTGTAAGAAATGAACTTATTTTACTCTTAGTTCTGTTTATAAGCATGTGTGTGTGTGTGTGTGTGTGTGTGTGTGTGTGTGTGTGTGTGTGTGTGTGTGTGTGTTTGGTAAAACAAACAATATAGCATTCCTATTTGCTTTCAGCCATCTTCTCATGGAATGGAGAAAATAAAACTGTTGGCATTTGAGCAGTCACTTCTACTTTTTATTGCTCTCTTTCAAGCCAAATGACCAAAAGTTTAATACCAATTTCAAAGATAAGAGGCTCTACTCTTATTTTTAAACTGTATTTAAAAGTTGCCTTTTAATGAAATTTGATGTCATCTTGATATTTTATGATGAAATATTACAAATAGCTAGATTTAAGTGTTTCCCTCCCTCTACTCCTGGAATGTCAGCAATAATTCTTTTTACTAACTGAAAACACTTCCTCAATTTTAGCTGTCAGGGAATATGTTTGTTTCCATCTGTTACTGTTAGTGAGAAGTCATCATTCCTTAAGCACTGGCAGAGGTCTTGGTTTGAAAGCATTAAGGTAGATAGAGCTGTTTTCCTAGCCTTTTCTCTCATTGATGAGGGTACTTTTTGATCTACCTGTAGCATAAAGATGGATTTACAAGCATTTTGAAATAAATCTCTTTGTGCACATGATCACAGGATTGGGTCTGTCTGCACATGTGGTGATCAAAGATACTAATTAGGGTTTATCTTGGTAATTTATTTAAATTTTTGGAGAAGTATTTCCAGAGGGGGAAAAATTACTATTATTATTTTGTTTGTTTTTGTTTTTGATTTTATTGAGATGGTTTCTTGTGTTGCCCAGACAGTCCTTAAACTTGTGATCCTCTAGCCTTAGCCTCTGAGTAGCTGGGATTACAAGCCTGCACCACTATGACAAGCCTGTTATTTTAAATATCAAAGGCAGATAGCATGATACATAGTGCAGTGATATTCAGTCTTTTTGATCTCAGGGCTGATTTACACACTTAAGAATTATTCAAGATTAATGGAGAAGCTTATGAATATGTGGACTACTTCTCAGTATTTACTATATTCAAAATTAAAATGAAAAAATTTACATAATATAAGAATTATTATAAAAATAGCAATAAATCCATTACACATTAACATAAATCACATTTTTATTTAAAAAAGAGACTCTTTTCCACAATTTAAAATAGTTATTGAGAAGTTTTTGAACCATCTTGAGTCTCAGGTGTAAAGGACAGCTAGGTTCTTGTATGTGCTTCTTCATGCTGTCTGTTGAAGTATGAACTACAGAGAAAGTCTAGTCTCCAATATTTATTTTTAAAAGGGAGAAGTATTTTAATAGCCTTTTCAGATAATTATAGATTATTGATGTGGTAGATTTTTAAAAGAGATGCAATGTAGAATCTAAAAACATCAATGAAATTTTTATATTCCATTACACTGAAAATCCATTGGCCCCTTTTACACTTTAAATGTGTGAGAAAAGGTATCTTTTACCCATGCATGGTTTCATAATATCCTTTATTGGTCATTTGGAAGCATTAGTTTACTGAGTTAAATATGCCTTCCAAATATTGACATATTTCTTTATATAAAGTCAAAAAATCACATTTTTTAAATTAGAGCTTTATAATTATACATATTAGTTGGATTTGTCCAAAAAAACTCATACATGCATGGAAGTCAGTTTGAGTTCTTCATCCCCCTCAGCCTCCCCCCATTCTCTTTCCTCTACTTGACTTCCTTTTGCTTATCTGTTATATTTGATTGGTTCCTTATGTAATCTTATCCTTCCCTCCCCCTTTCCTTTATTTTACTCTGTCTTCTGCTTATGAGAGAAAACATTTGACCTTTGAGTTTCTGAGTTTGGCTTATTTCATTTAGCATGATATTCTCCATTTCCATCAACTTACTGGCAAATGCCATGATTTCATTTTTTTTCTTTATGACTCAGTAGAACTCCATTACATATACACCACAGTTCCTTAATCCATTCATCTATTGATGGGCATCTGGATTGATTCCATAATTTAGGCAGTATGAATTGTCCTGCTTTAAACATTGAGGTGGCTGGCTGTCTTGTTGTAGTATGCCAAAAATCATATTTACTTCCCAATTGATTGTATCAGAAAAGTGTAAAAGTGGTAGATGCAAATTTCCAAAATACTATTTTTCCTTGAAATCTTGAATTTTATGATTGACAGTGAATGTAGTTGTTTGTCTCAAAGTGATAGGCTCACTTTTTTCATTTTTGAGAAAATACCTGCCAAATTCTTAAGTCTGTTCTTTCATTGCTTACAGTCATTCTTTGAGGTTAAAATGTTCTTCTGTTTAGAAAATGAACAAAGAGTGAAAACTGGCTTGTTTTGTTTCAACCCAAACATTTGCACAAGTACTTTTCCTTCATCTGCAGTTAGGGTACTCTGGTATGCAGCAGACATACTTTATGCAAACTTTCCATATCATTACAGAATAAAAAGAAAATGTGGGGCTGGGGGTATACCTCAAAGGCAAGTGCACAAGCCCCAGTTCCAATCTCCAGCAACAGTGTAATAAGAAAAATAGTGTGTTTTCAAGGATTGTGACTTTATAAAACTAATAGGGTTTAAAAAAATTTTTTTTTTTTGTACTGGAAATTAAACCCAGGAGTACCTTAACCACTAAGCCATATCCCAGGCCCTTTTTTATTTTGAGACAAGGTCTCAGTAAGTTCCTTAGGGCCTAGCTAAGTTGCTGAAGCTGGCTTTGAATGTAGGATCCTCCTGTCTCAGCCTCCTGAGCCATTGAGATTACAGGTGTGCCCCACTATGCCAGACAAAATTATTAGTTTTTACTGCTTCATCCAGGGTATTCTTAAAAGACAAGGCAGATCTGTATTGCAAGTGAGCAGTGAGGAATGGAGTGACTGTTGGTGACACTTGGTGTCACAACCTTGGTCTATGCTAGCCTCCAGTAGCTTCACCCTCCATTGTTTCTGTGTCATCAGTGTAAACGACAACATGGTAAAAAAGGCAAATGGTGTGCTAGTAGTTTTATGGAAATCATTTTGATTCTCCAGACCTCTGAGAGCATCTTGGACACCCCCAGAGGTTTCTAGGCCACACTTTTGAGATCTGTTGGTATAATGAAAAGCGCCTGACTGTGGAGGATTGGGATTCATTCCCACCTCTTCTACTTACTTGCCCTGTGACCTCGAGCAGGTTACATTCTTGGTTTCCATTTTCTCATCTGTAAATCAGGGAACATAATAGTCAATAGTTGTTGGGAGGATTGAGTGAAAAATTACCAAGCAGGGGTTCAGTGTCTCAAGAGTTGTTTTTCATTCTAGGATCTTAATCACAAGACCAATTAGTTTAGAATATATAAATATCTCTCTTGCTAATACAGCTACATTTTATGTCTTTTTTATTAATTTTTATTTATATATGACAGCGGAATACATTACAATTCATATTACACATATAGAGCACAAATTTTTCATATCTCTGGTTGTATACAAAGTATATTCACACCAATTCGTACTTTATAGGTGTACTTTGGATAATGATGTCCACCTCATTCTACCATCATTTCTAACCCCATGCCCCCTCTCTTCCCCTCCCACCCCTTTGCGCTATCTAGAGATTGTCTATTCCTCCCATCTCCCCTCCCTACCCCACTATGAATCAGCGTCCTTATATCAGAGAAAACATTCTGCATTTGTTTTTTTGGGATTGGCTGACTTCACTTAGCATTATCTTCTCCACCTCCATCCACTTACCCGCAAATGTCACAATTTTATTCTCTTTATTGCTGAGTAATATTCCATTGTGTATATATGCTACATTTTCTTTATCCATTCATCTACTGAAGGGCATCTAGGTTGGCTCCACAGTTTAGCTATTGTGAATTGTGCTGCTACAAACATTGATGTGGCTGTGTCCCTGTAGTATGCTGTTTTTAAGTCCTTTCTTATCCTAGCTTTGTACATTTAAATCCTAGGCTCTTGGCAGAGGCTATTATGTATTTGTGTTCATTTAAAAAAAATCCTCTAGTTTAACCCAATTGTTCTATTTAAATGTAAAGAAAGAAAAATGATCCTTTACGTTTGATCTAGCAAGAAATTTGGTTTTCGAGAAACCTGTGTTTTGGGCTTCTTGTGTTTTGGTGCTGCTGTTAAAGGGTCTGAGTGCTAGGGTGTGGCTCATTGATAGAGTGCTTACCTAAAATCAGAGCAGAGACTAAAGAGAACTCAAGTGCCCTTGTATAGTCTGGGTACCATCCCAGCATGGCAAAAAATAAAAGATCATACAGTGTGGGATAGTAGATGTTCCAGAAACTTTCCATTAGTTTGGTAGTGATTTGTGTCTAGCTGCAGACCCCCATCTACATGCAGGGTGTTAATACTTCTTGGATTTGTCTTCTAGTCAAAGCTAGATCTTGGTAGTTTTGAAACATCTTTATTCTCTTCAAATATGTAAACTGTTTACTTTCTTTTTAATTTCTAATGGGAATCTGAGTTATCGGATGGTTATTTGATGAGTTTGTATTTTGTCTTCCTAAAAATGCATTGATTGCCTTGTCTACTGCACTGAAGAGAATAAGTCATGATAATACTTTGAAATCTTTTCTGAACAAACTGAGAGCCCAGCATCATGGCCTAAAATCTAGTGTAAAGCAGGATTTCTGGTTTTCTACTCCATCCATACCAGGGAAGCAAGAGCAAACCAAACTTGAGTTCTCTCTAATCTCTGCTCTGATTTTAGCTGATTGTCTCACCTGGAACAAGTCATATACCTTATCTGGGCCTCAGTATTTTCATCTCACCCTGAAGAAGTTGGATAAGGATTCTTCTCCTTAAGGTCCTTCCAAATTAGATGGCCCATGAGCTTAATGACATAAGAAAACAGACGGAGTTACCCAATGGCTTGTTGGGTCATTTTAGGTGATCTTGTGTATTGCTCCAGATAAGAGTGTGATTTTAACCTCACTTGCTGAGGCCTGTCCCTTACAGTCCTTTCTCCCCTCTGCTTTGGGCATCTGTCTGTCTTCTGGTAGCTTCTTCCTGTTCATTGTTACCTGCAGGTAAGAAGCATTATTTTTCTCTCTTCTATTCTTCCTGGTCTCACTGCCAGTTTACAAGAAACTTGGATCCTTTTGTGGAAGAAGATCTGAAATTCTTGATTCCCCAGGAGACTTGTTGAACACTGGCTGAGACTGTGAGGTCCTGTCTGTATTCCAACTCAGGAATAGAGTGATGGCTTGTTCAGAAAAGTTTATGAAATGTGAAGGTGTCACAAAGTTGAGTCCCTGGAATATGGGCTAGCTGGATTAATGATTGCACTTGGCAAGCAAAAGCACCATCGGAAAAACTGTTTTACCTATGAGAATAAGTCTCAGACAACTTGGAAGTTTTGATGCAAAAAAAAAAAAAATTTACAAATTAATAGCTCAAGTGATTTTATTTTAAGTAAGGGACAAGAAAAAAGCTCTCAAATATTCTCAGACTGTCTTTCCTCTTAGAAATTGTGCTCCTTGGGATAAATTCTAACCAGGGCCATCTGTGACATTTGGCTGTAATAGAGCCTGATGTTTTCTTCCTGTGGGGGTATTTGCACTCTAATGGGAGTATTGTTTTAGTCAGCTTTCTCGCTGCTGTGACTAAAGGACTCCACCAGAACAATTTTAGAGGAGGAAGAGTTTATTTGAGGACTCAAGGCCCAGGAGGTCTTAGTCTATAACAGGCCGGGGCTCCATTCCTCTGGTGAGGCAGAACATCATGGCAGAAGAATACCAGGGAGAGAAGCAGTCCACAGAGTGATCAGGAAGCTGAGAGAGTCTCCACTCCCAGACAGACAGACACCCAAAGCCACACCCCAAATCCCACCTCCAGCCACACCCTAGCACTTCAGTTACCACTCAGTTAATCCCTGTCAGGGGATTAAGTCACTGACTGGGTTAAGACTCCCACAACCCACTCATTCCTCCTCCAAACCTTGCAGTGTTTCACATGGGAGCCCTTGGGGGATACCTCGTATCCAAACCACAAGTATGTAGGAAAGGTTCTGGGTGTTTAAACATGAGTTTTGATTAACTTAGATCCTCAACTTTTTTCTTCCTCTTCAGAAATGTTCTAAGCTGAATTGTGGTTAAGACTAGATACACCTCGGAGATCAAATAAGCAGAATCTTGCTATCTTGAGTCAGAATAGCTTGAGAGCGGCCGGTGACTAGAGTCAATTGATTCATCGGTGAACTTATTTCCAGCTTTGTTTCATAAAAGAAAGATTTACAGCAGAAGCACAGCTTTTGAATATGGTTTGAGAAAAAAATGAAACATGGGCCTTAGGGAAAGGAGACCAGAGATTAAGATCATTGGAGTATTGGTTACTGGGTACTGTGATTTCCTTTCTTCTTTACCCCCTTCCTCCCTCCCTCCATCAGACCTTCTGTCCCTTCCTTTCTTCCCTCTGATTTACCCCTTGTTCTGTTCCCACTGTAGCCAGGTCTTCTTGCAGCCCATCTCCACAGATGCACACTTGCATAAATCACCTCCTCCTGCTCTCCAGTGTCACAGGCAGGACTGACCTGCGATTTCCCCCCCACATTACTTTCATCCTGCCACTTGCCTGCCCAAGAACCTACCCTGGCTCTGGAGTTACTGCTCTGTTGAGACCAAATCTGCTTAGTTTCTGAGATGTCCATAACTTATGCCGCCAGCTTTATTTCCCTCCTTGTCCTCCCCATCACGAATCCTTTTCTCCAGTAAGTCTTGGCTTCCTTCCTGTCTCCCCACTGGCATTCCATGTCCTGCCTGTACCTTTGCTATTCCCGCAGTCTGAAATGCACCACTTCCTCTCTAGCTGTCCACATCCAGCTCATCGTTTCAAGCTCAGCCTTTTTATTTCTTGCAACCACTCCTTAATGTTCTCTGTGTCCAAAGTTTGCAGCTGCCACTGTCCTCATCCCCCACCTGACCCTCACACCTCCACTTAGCAATGCAAGCATGTTCAAGCACCCACTCTGTGCCAGGTAGTGCACCACATTTTGCAGAGGCTTCAAAGCTTAGTGCTAAAAATAATAGGTCCAACTTTCGGAGTACAAACTGTGTCAGGTGCTGACCACCTCATCTCCATTACCTTTCATCTTTACAAGGACCTCAAGAGGTAAGTGGCTTTTTTTTTTTTTTAACAGATGAGATCACTGAAGCTAGTGGTGATTATGATGTTCCTGAGAATTCAAGAAGGGTCTATCTGCCACCAAAACTTCGTTTTTATTATCCAGCTGCAGAAATTGTTTCTGTCCTTTAAAATGTTTTTAATCAAATAGTAAAGAGAAGTCCATGAATATCATGTTTCTGCCTTTCTCCCTCACTAAATTACAGTTAGCCACACTGAACCCCGCTAGAAATCCTGAGACATTTTCATTCCATTTAAGGCATTTAATCTTGGAATGGCTTGAACATAGCTGAACATTCAGAAGATGAACTCAGAATCTGAATTCTCCTAAGTAGGATAGAATAGCAAGGGTCTGGGGTTGGAAAGTGGGGAGACCAGTAGAAGGCTATTATAATATCCAAATGAGAGGCTTAATTTGGTAAAGTGACAAAGGGAATAAAATAGAATAGTTGAGGTAGAGCTCACGTGTTGGCACAGACATTTACATGGAGGGAGGAGTGAAACCTTGGTGAACCTAGGAAACTGGTCTTGCCATTAACTGCAAAGGAGGAGCATGGAGGGGGGAGAGGTCCTGGGGGAAAATTAGTTTGAGCTGTGTTGAGTTTTAGTTAGCAGTGTTATTTTAACTTGAACCTGTCTACTACAAATCCAGCTTTGGAACAGAGTGGAGTTGAGCTCTACGTATTTGTTGTTCCGGTTAATTTATGGACAGGAGTCTTGTGTTCATGAAAGCTCATTGTTGAAAGTACTTTAGAGCTCATCAGCTGATGAACAAAATGGGTACATCCATATAGTGGAATATTATTTGGCCATTAAAAAGGAATGAAGTATCAATACATGCAACACAATGAACCTTGAAAATGCTAAGTATAGAGGACAGTTACAGAAGGCCATTTTTGTCTGACTTGTTTATATGGAATGTCTGAAACAGGAAAATCCATGGACACAGAAAGTAGATTGGTGGTTGCCAGAGTCTGCAGAGAGGGAGATTCTTAATGGGAATGGAGTGATGAAAATGTTCTGGAATTAGATGGTGAGGAGAGCTGCACAAACTGATGAACACACTAAAACCAAGTGTACATCTTTAAATGGTGAATTTTATGGCACATGGATTATATCTTTTTAGAAAATTGGAAGAAGAAAAAGTACCTATTCTGTCCCCACACTGAGTGACTCAATGCCTCCATCCATCCTCTGCTCACACTCAAGATGGTACACTTACTCTGCATAATCAGCCGTTCCCATGTTACAGGTCTCCAGCTGGATAAGAAGCGTGGTCTCTGAACGTCAGATGGTCCTGGCTGTGCCACTTCCTAACTTGTGGGACACTGGGCAAGATGGTTAATTTTACTAAGCTCCAGTTTCATCATTTCCAAAGTGCAGCTAACCTGCCTCCCAGGGTTGAGCTGCGAACCTGGAAATAATGCACAGGACGCGCACAGTGTCTAGCATGTTGTAAACGTTTGATAAATGGTAGCAATTAGTTTTTTATCTCTTGCTTGCTCTTCACAATACAAAATACCTAGTGAGAGCTCAATTACCACAGTGTTTTTGGATTGCCTGAGAGCCCAAAAAGTCTATTGTACCAAGTGGAGGTACACAGGGCAATGGCATAATTGGAATGAGCTATGAGAATGTATGGCTTATTTTTGGTTTTTAAGAATCTCATTAGAATCTGCTGATGCATTTATATTAGGTCAATTTGCCCAGTTTTGTTTTTCCCTTCAAGGGACATGTACCATGTGGCAAAAGATAGGAGGAGCTTTGGGATCCTGACCGCTGTAGGATGGCCAAGATGTTGGGAGAAACCTGTGTTTAGTTAGTGTTTTTCTCCTGTCCCCAAAGCTCTAATGACATTAAGAGTTGAGAGCAGTTTTATTTAGCACAAGGCGCTGATCAGAACTTTCCTACCATCCCCATTCTCTTTGGAAACTAACAGTTATAAACAGAAAAGTAGTTTGTAAAGTATATGAAAGTAACAAGGAGTCCTTTCCTCTTCTCGACCTAACCTCACACCTCTTTTCCTTGTTTTGGCTAAGATTGGACAAGTATTGTGAAATGATATGGCACCAAAAGCTTAGACAGGAGACAATTTATTTAGGTTCAGTCATCTAGAAGGTTCGGCAACCTTTTATAAGCCATTTGTTATGTGTCTAGTGCGATCCTGGTGTTAGCTGAAGATGTCTCTTGTATCGCTTCATAAAACACTGTAATAAACCCAATAGAAGCAACCTTCAAGAGATCCGCCCCTCCCACCCCACCTTCCCTCTGCTTCCCTGCTCCCCGCAGCGGGAGCCACAATCACCAGTGTTACTTTCAGGAGAATAAAAACACCTACAATCTCCCTGCTTGCTTTTTTTTTTTTTTTAATCCCCTTACTGGTCTGTTTGTTTTCAGCTGTCAGTCATGTAAAGTATTTCCCCTAATCAATTTTTTAACCTTCTTGTTGATATTTATCCAGCTCTGTTGAATATATGATATTAAACCAAGCTCCATGGATGGGAGAGTAAATCTAAATTTCTCTCTGTTCTCTGGAGACATCATAATATTTCCTATTATCCGAGGTTATTGCTTTGCTAGGATATTAACGAGCAGTTTCTCTACTGGAAACTACATTGCTTGCCTTTTCCTCAGTCTCCAAACAAACAGTTTTGAATTAGCATGGAAACCAGGTTAATTTCTTGACTCCTCTCCTCTGGTTTTGAATCTCCTCTGCTTCATGCATTGTGGATAATTTGGTGCTCGGGCCTGTCCATTTCCTCTGGCTCTGTTACTGGAAATATGATTAAGTGCCACCCCCCCCACCCCCGACTCTGTGGCTTTTCATTAGCTTGTCAATTATTTCTGAGCCTGTATTTTCTTTATTTAGACCTAAGATACCACTAGGGAAGAGGGCTGAACAAAAGAGCCATTTCCCCCTTCCTCTCACTAGGGTGTTGGTGACGCTGGTGGCACAGCACGTCTGGCTGGACACCATGTCTTCTGTACTAGCTAAGGGGAAGGTGCATCCTGTGCAGTCCAGATGTGGGAGGGAACGTTCTTTACGTTGCCTTTGCTCAGCGAGACTCTTCATCTATTGTTATTTTGAAGTATTTTTATTATCTACCCATTTATTAAATGTTTTCTGTGTGCTCTGTTAAAGAATATACCATGGTTCTGTCTGGCTTTAGGGTCTGGAATGCTTAGTTTTAGCCTTTATAACTAAAAATTTAAAAAATGGATAGTGGACCATATATGGCATCTTGGGGATATTTTCCAAATATTTTCTATTAAATTAATAAACATTGGGCCCAGCCCCTCAGGGAGAGAGATCCAAAGCAGGCACATACATAAAATAAGACACAAAATAAGAAAGGCAAAAACAAAATACACTTGAACATCTTTTAGAAGTAAGGTAGATTTTTACCTTAAATTTTTTTCTTATTTCAAGTGATGATTGAATTTTCCAGCTATTTTCATCTCACCTCTGTTTTTCATTCTACAAAGAATGTTTTGATCTTTTCATCTGGCCCAAGGCAAAGCTGGTGACTTTGCTCAATGACAAGAAAAAACTCTGGAGCCTTAAGGGGCAAGAGTTTAGATTGCAGCTCGCTTAAGTGGTGTAGCTTAGTTCTGTGGAGCACGTGTATCAGGAGGGCAATGGGGTTGTTGGAATGTGACTGCAGCTGGAGAAGGCCATGCTCATTTAAATTTAAGAAATGCCACCTCAAGGCTCATAATCTACTAAATGGAATACTTTTCTGTCTTGAAATGAGGAGAACACAACTCAGTGTTGAGATGAGGAACAAATATGATACTGGCTGTGAATACACTTTGTAAACTGTGAAGTGCTTTGCAGATGTTAGTTGTTATGAAGTGCAGTGGTGAGATGAGCTGTGTACCTACATACTGACATCAGGAAAGTATCCTAGCACATTGACTCTGTGTGTGTGTGTGTGTGTGTGTGTGTGTGTGTGTCCCCAAATGTATTCATTCATGCACTCAGAGTTTTTTTTTTTTTTTTTTTTGGTCCTGGGGCTGGAACTCAGGGCCTGGAACTCAAGGCCTGGCAGATGCTAAGCCACACTCTGCCACTGAGCCACACCCCCAGCCGGGCAGTTGTATGGAGCTGAGGACTGAAATCAGCAGTCAGCCCGCCTTGGAGGTGTACAGGGCAGCATGCTATTCTATGCACCACAGTAGGCCAGCTCCTGGGCCCATGCAGGGACCACGCCTGCTCACAAGTGTATACCCAGTACCAAAGACAGTGCCTGCCACCTAGAAGACTCTGAATAGTAACTCAGCAAATTCAACTGAAGTTGAAAACACAGCCCTGGAGTACCACCCCTCCATTTCTTTAACCAACAACATTATAAAATAGATCCTTTTACTGCTACTGGAAAATAAAAATTTTGTCTTTGGAGGTTAGGGGAGAGAATTCCATTTTCTATTTTGGTTATTAAATGGATAGGTATTTATGTCCAAGTATTTTTGCCTGGGTCTACCTCTTTAGCTTATATTTTTCAAATTTTGTTCCCCTTTCCCCACCAAATTTTTAAGACAACCAGATCACCTCAACCTTGTCCTAATTAATTAGCATCTGAAAAGCAGTGGACTCCGTTGCCTTAGAGTCCATTGGTATTCTGAAGACCTAGGTTTCACTGTGTGTACTGAGCTTTACTCAAGTGCTTAATGCTTGAGAATGTTTGAAGGAAACCGTCCTTCCTGCTGGATGAGATGCCCACTGACTCCAAGGTACAAAGGCAGTAGATACATTGAGATACTTTTTTTGCATATTTACTGCACATACTGTTTTCATTCCTGAATGTGTGTGTGTTGTAGGTCATTTTAGAAGCAAACACGATGTTCCCTTATTCAGACTGGTCTTATTTTGGAACTATCTTTCTCACATGGAAACATCTGGCCTTTTCCAACTAGGCCATCAGTGCTATTCTTCCAGCTGAGCCCTTCCCTCCCAGAAGCAAGTATTTTTAACATGGCTTAATGGGACCAACCTAGACTAACTGTAGGGATCCAAGGAGGAGAGGGGGTGTGGAAGGAGGAAGCACATCATACTTGTAAAATGCCGTTCTGAGATGTGAGTGTAGGACTGCAGCTTTGGCGGCCCTGGTCTACATTTTTGCATGAGCAACAGTGCCCCTTTCTCCACGTCTGTAGCTGTAGTGACAGTAGACCTCCAGCTACATGCAGCTCTGTGGAAGACTCATATCTCTAGTTTTGGGTTTCCACCCATCCTAGTGACGCCTCCCCCTTGTCCTTGACTCTTAAATTGTCATCAACCACTTATTGCTTCTCCAGCCCCACCCTGCCTTCTAGCCTGGACAGTGTTCACTTAACTGAGTTAATTGATCAATGTAGGTTAATGATACCATACAGAAAATAACCCAAGTCAGAATGGGCCAGAATTGTTAGAAGGAAAATGTGTCATCTACAATACCTTTTACTTGACTTTGGACACCAAAAGGACTCGCCCGGATTCATCTTGTTTTCTCTTTTGCCTGGCACCTAATAGGCACCAAAGATCTCATGAAGAACTAATTGCCATGGCAGCTGATCTCCTCTGCAGAGTAGTAAATGGGGACTGAGACATTAGGGATGAGAGCAGGGCTGCAGCACTGAGAGGCAGGTTGTATTCCGATCAAGGATGATCCAGATTTTCATTTTCATTTCAGTGTGAACAGTATTCATTATGCCTAGACTAATAAAATGCAGATAAGAGATGTTAGGGGAAGGGAGCTGGGTTATAATAAGGTCGTCAAGTGGGGATGCAGCTTTTCACCATTAGTTGTAGTCTTTGCAGCCAGTGAAGCTGAGCAATATGGTGTGATGAGGCTTGAGGACTATGCGATGTCTAAACCACAGACCACATCTATTTGTTCTTTGCCAACACTGATCCATAATGTCACTGGGGAAAACTACTGCTTATTTCATCCTGTAAGGCATGGGTAAAAATCAAAGAACATTCCTCCTAACTTCAATTCCATTTCTAAACTGGTTCTGTTAGACCAGTTTATCCTTTAGGAATGAACCATTTGTCCCCAGCACAGGCATCGAGGACACAGAGGATTTACTTTCATTTAATCTGGAGCTCTAGTGAAGTGCTTCGATAGGATTGATGGACTGTAGCGCTGTATGGCAATACAATGTACAACCAGCCTCTTGCTTCCCTTATCCTCCAGCTCCTTAAATGTGAACTCCGACTTCAGCCTAAATTAACATAGACTCCAAGCATAGTGAGGACCCAGAGTGTCATATTTGCTAGCTGGGATGTTATCTGACTTATGGGGACTAATAACAGGAGCAACTGTGATCTGCCAGAATTGTCATTCAACCCCACTAACTCTTTCTCTGTAGTCTATATTCTCTATGAACTTGTGATGAGTCTTCGAAGGGACCTTTGAAAAAAAAATGGCAGGTAAATTTAAGATAAAATATTCTGCTTCATGGGTCTACCTGAGGCAAATCCAAAGAAGGGAGAAGCTAAAATATAGATCCAGAGAACAAGTTCACAGTCTATTAGAGCAAACACAAAACAAGTAGGTAAGTATAATCTCTAGTACATGCAAGAGGGGCCCAGAGAAAGGAGAATTCATTCTGTCAGGAAGGGACGAGATAGTGAGGTGTGAGATGGTTCTGGCAGGAGAGGACTTCTAACCTGAGTTTTGAAAGGTAAAAATGCACTTGTATATTTAGGGGGTGTGAAGAGGCCAGGCAGAATTGAGTGTATTAAGGCACAGAGGGTTAGGGCAGGATGACCGGAGAACCTGGAGTACTTTGGTATTGATGGAATATGAGCCAGGCAGAGGCAGAAGATGGGAGAGGCAGGGGAAGCAAGCGGGGTCCTTGTGTCTGTGCCAAGGAATTTTAGATTCAATTTTACCTTCCCGGTTATGTGGGATGCTAGAAGGGTTTTTCACTTGGGTGTGAAGTGGTGGGGCTCGTTTTAAATACATCACTCTGGCAGCCGTTTGGGGGTGTACTGGAGGAAGAAGCCAGTCCACAGGCAGGGAGACGGTTGTGATAGTTTCTAAGAGACAGTGGCATGATGATGGCATGAACACTAAATGTGAGGACAAATCACCCGGTCACTGTGCCTCAGTTGGCTCCATTCATGCACTTATGAACCTTCCAAGGGACCTGTGGGAAAGACATGGTAGGAAATTCAGATCAAGTAGTCTTCATCCATGACCCTGAGGTAAATACAAAGATGGAAGGAGCTGAAAGTAAATCCAGGAGAACAAACTCCTTCCTGCAGTCTCCAGCCTCCACGGGGATGCCCAAGTACATCCAAACCTGTCTATCTAGCACAGCCAGCAGTCGGCTGCTTGGAAGGTTTCTGGCAAGAAGTCCTAAAGGAGGGGGCCCCACATCCCAATCATTCTGCTTCTTCCTTCAAGATCAGCCAAGCCAGCTCACTGGGCTCTGACCTTCCCCTACTGTGGAATCAAAAAATGATCTGGAAAGACCTTCTCACACCTAGGACTGAGCTTGGGAAGTTAGCTTGCCTGGAACTGTGTTCTGATTGGCAAGTGGCACCAATGTTCAGGAGGAAAGAAGGTGGAGAGCAAGAAGTGAGTATTTTAAAAGAACTCAGCAGCCAGCCTTGAGGGAAGAAAGAGACCCGAAGTGAGTGGGGGACAACCAGCTGGGGCTAACAGTAGGCTTCTCTGGCATGGCTGCCCACCCTCTGCCTGGCAGGGACTCCTGTTTCTAAGGACGGAGACTTAAAGAAGAAGAAAATCAATATCACCCTTGCAGGAAAGGAAGAAACTGGGGTCCTCATGAGGCTACAGCCAAGGCTACTGCCAGTCATCAGTAATCTCTGGGACCTGCCAAAAGCTCCTCCTCACTTCCCTGGTTCATAGGATGAGCTCATCAGGCCAAAGAATATGAGAAAGCATTTCGCTTTTATACTATTTTCCTTCCCAGACACTTAGCCTCTGTGGTCTTGCTGATCTTGCATCCTTCCAGTAGGCTAGGGATTCATGCATGTCAGAGTTTGAAATAACTTTAAGACTATTCCAGGCTACTTCCTTCATATTTGAAGATGGAAACTGAAGCCAAGGGAATTGAAGTCTCTGGCTGGGTCACAGGGATGCCCCTCACTCCTGCCAGCCTAGGGCACTTTCCATTAGATAATTTTGTCCTTTGTGCAAGTAAGGGGAATGAGTTCCAGAGTGAGAGAACAGAGCCAGAGTTAAACTCAGCTGTGTAGCCCATTCACCTCAGAGCCTTACTGTCTCGCAGGTGATCTTAAACTTGAACGGGTTTCCTCATCGGTGAAATGGGGTTAGGTTTCCCTTACACCTACCTTACAAAACTGATATGAAGGATTTTGGAAACCACACTTGTGTGGGCAGTTTGCTCTTGGCACACAGTAGGTGCTAAATAATGTTTGTCTGGAGAAATGGAGCCCTGTTCAGTTTGGTGACTCCCCTTCCTAAGGAGCATTGAAACCCAGTATGGAGGTGGGAGAGGGAGGACAAGGCTCTTGCAGAGAGTCATATTCCTCACCAAGCAGGAAGCTCAGTGCTGGCTGGCTGGCCAAGAGGAAGAAAATGTCAATGAATATTCTATAGTTCACATACAAACCTTTCATGCCTGAGATCCAACCAAATATGTCTGGGGACGATTTTTTCACAAACAATTTTGCTGAGACTGGGTGTGCTGATGAGTGTAAGATAGGGACAGAGGGCAAATGCACTCTGACAGCCATTACAACATCCCACCTTAACTTACAGTGTGAGATTCCAAATGTGCCTCTTGACACAAATAGTATGAGGTGCATCATTAGAGCCTCAGTGCTTTCATTTAACTCATTGGGGCAACATTCCTAAACCCCAATCTGCAAACAGTTCAGCTAGCTTCTTCCCCTCTCCTGCAATTCCTGCCAGCAGAACTGACTTCTTGGCAGAGCTGTCTCCTGAATGGATGCCCCAGTAAAAACCTTGCTTGCATGTTTGCTCACTTGACTTGATGACATTTCAATCTGGGGTCAAAAGAGTCCAGTGTTCAGCATTAGCAGGGTGTATGTGTGTGTGAGGGGAGGCAATCAGTTCATTGGTGCTTTCAAGACAGAGGCCCTGTGGGTTGGAAAAGGGGAACTAATAGGTTTGA
The DNA here is from genome assembly GCF_052094955.1 of Ictidomys tridecemlineatus. Lineage (NCBI taxonomy): Eukaryota > Metazoa > Chordata > Mammalia > Rodentia > Sciuridae > Ictidomys > Ictidomys tridecemlineatus. The sequence continues at coordinate 103,626,743 of NC_135480.1, forward strand.
GGAGTTCACATGTCCCTTGGGCCTCCTGTTCCTGCTGGGCTCCCATTCCCCAGACCCATTTTTCAGACAGCTATGATGTAGTAAATGAGGATGGAACCGCATGTCAGGGGGCTTGGTTTCCCCCTGATCCTACCACATGGTCCCTTCCCCTCTCATAGCCTTTGGCTCTTGGTGGGTAACGTGAAATGACAGCTCCTCCCAAGATGTTTGTGTTCATTAAGTAGTGCCTTGGAACCATCAAGTGCAAGCTGTTGCTCTTCAGCTCCCTGGAACAGGTGGAACAACGTGGTCAATATGGTCTTGCCCAGAAATCCTCCGGCTCTCCATCTTCCGTGCCCCCACCAAGGCCAGTCTCTTGGGTTAACAGGGCACGCTCATCCCTCGCGCTGTTCCCCAAACGCCACCAGGAGGCGCCCTTTGCCCACCGAAGCTGGCCGGGCTAATAACTCCCGGGGGCCGGGGTGGGCTGCCCCTTTGCGCAGGGCTGTGGAGGGTGCGGGCTGCGTCCGGGTTCCCCACCTGAGCTCCAGACATCGCCGCGCCCGCGCCTCGGCCTGCCGAACGCCCGTCGTCCGGGCTCAGCGCCTCTCCCCAGCAGGGCGCCTCCCGCTTGGCCGGCCCTGGCGGCCGCAAGTTTGCCGGGGTTTCTCGGACCCGTCCCCCGGCCGCCACTGCCGCCGCTCCGCTGCCCCTGAGCCTGGGCTCTGGGCGCGCTCCGCGGGTCCCGGAGTGGTCTCAGGGGCTTGCGGCTGCCGGCGGGGTGCGGGCCGGCCCCGAAGGGGCGCCCCCCCGGCCGGCGCGAGCGGGGCCGCCGCAGTTCCCGTGCTGCCCGCCGGGCGGCGCCCCGCGCCTCGCAGCGCGCCTCCCGCGCTCCCCGCTCCCGGCTCGCTCGCAGCCGGACACAGACTCTGCCTTCGGCTGCCGGCGGATCGGGCTGGAGCCACCGCGGTTGCTGCGGAAGAAAAAAAAAAAAAAAAAAAAAAAAGGAAAACAACAGCCCAGCGGCCGGCAGAGCAGCACCCGGCCCCTGGCTCAGCCCCCGGAGTGCGGAGCCGCCCAGGTAAGGGCATCGGCCCGCCGCGGAGACCCCAGCCCGCACCTCGGGCTGCCCCCGAACCCCCCCCCCAGTGCCATCGCGCCGGCCCCCCGCCGCGCCGCACCCCGACTTCTGACGTCTCCGCCGCTCCTACCTTCGGGGGCCGCGGCTCGGCCCCCGCCCCCGCCTCCCCTCTCCCGCCTTCAGCTGCCCGGTCCCCGGCACCTCGGTGCTTGCGTCCCCCAATTCGCCACCGAGCCCCCGCCGCTGTGCTCCCGTAGTTCCTCCAGTCTCCATCACCGTCTGTCTCCCTCCTCTGCATCCCCTCCCTGGCTCGCCGTCCTCCCGCTGTGGTCCTCCCCCTTCCCGGTACAACTCCCAGCCCTGCCTCTGCCCCCTGCAGGGATGATGGCCCCTTCCCGACACTGGCGCTTCTCCCCCATCTCGTCACCCTCCGCTTCTCCCCGCGCTGCTCTTCCCCAGCTACGGTCCTCCTTCAAGCGCAGCCTTGCACCCGAAGCCCTCTCCCCTTCCCATGCTGCCATCTGCCTCGACTGCCCCTTGCCCCTGCCCTGGACTCCGGCCACCACCACACCCCCCACCCCACGGGTCGTCTTGCTTTGGCAGAACCAGCGTCCTATCAGAAATGACCCTCCTTCCCGCGACTAATGGGGTTCCCAGACATCCCACCCTAGTTCACCGAGTGGGGAAGTGAGGGAGAAACTCTAGAGACCTGCATTAGGCGCGGGAGGGGGAGGGGGCTGGGTGGAGGGGGAGGGGAGCCCATGGAGATGCTCTCCCGTGGGGACTGGCAGAGCAGGAGCGGCTCAGACCTGGCTGGGTGGAGGGCGTGCAGGCAACTGCTGGGACAGGGGGTTCAAGGCGCTGTGAGCACCTGTGCCTCGCGCCTGGCTCCCTGGAGCTGAGGAAAGTGAGGGAGGAGGTGGAGCCTGGGGAGAGTTGGCTGAGGGCCTTGGGTTGAGGTTGATCGCTGAAGGGGCTGGGACAGGTCCCTTTTGCCCGGCTGCCTGGCAGTGGTGGGGCAATGCGGGCTGAGCCGCTCCCCGCCTGGACCTTGGGCTGCTTGGCTCTTGGCATCTGTACTTGATGCTGCCATCTTCCTCCTGGTGCTGTTGTCTGGTGATGCCACGCGGTGCCACCTCCCTGCCTCCCTCCAGTGGCTCTCCTGGGCATGTCTCCCAGGGGCCTGGGTTGTCTGGAAAGAGGAGAGGAGCTCTGGCAAGGCTGGGCCTTTCTGCCCTGCAGTGGGCATCTCTCAAGACCAGACCAAGAGGTCTGAGCCCTGCCAGGGATGAAGAGAACTACAATCACGTGCACTCCCTGTGGGTCACTTGGTGGTAGTGACACTTCTAAGAGCACCTGGATACAGCTGATGTGGCATCCACTGGGATGGGGACATTGGGGTTGGCAGTGGGCATGTGAGAGCAAAATCCTATCTTACATTAGTCCCTGAGTGTCTGTGCTTGGTGGTGGGCAAAGGGGTTGGAGAGTCAGCTGTGATCCGTCCTGCCAGGGAAGGAAGCTCCTGGAATTCCACTGGGCATCTATGGGCTTGCTTTATTTGCTGAAGCCGCAGCTCATGCTTCATCATTAATCAGGTTTATTATTTTCCTCACCGGCTGGATGTGTTCCTCAAGGTCATGACCCTTTGGAGAAGTTAATCTAATATGCACACATTACAGTGGCTGGGTTTGTTTAATTTTCCATATTTTGTTCATTTCATGTGGCCTGGGCTTGCCCACCAGCTTCCTGCCTGTCTTACCAGCTCACCTCTCTCCTCTTCTGGACCTGTCACCTGAGCCCCAGAAGCAGGGCTGGTCCCTAGTGGGGAAGGGACAGGTGCTAATGGAGTTGGGAGGAGATCATAGGTTTCCAAGTTATTACCTTCCTCCTTCCCTTTGCATCTTGATCATTGCTGTTTTTCCAGCACTGGAAAGTTCCGAGAGACTGGGGCTTCTTCATAATTTCACTTTCCAGTTTGGTTTCCCTTAGGATGGGGAGGGGACATTTTTGTGAAGGGAGGAAAGTGAACCCTTCTCTAGGAAGGTGGGCAGTGCTGCTGGAAGACAGGGGGCCCTGGAGACAGGAGCTCAACTCCCCTGAGCTGGGTCTCAACCCTGAAGAGATGGGACGGGGGGTAGGGGGGAGACAGGCTCCGCGTGACATGGAAAACCAGCTCAGAAAGCAAGAGTGGTGAGTGGGACACCGGTAGCTATGTGGCTGGTGAGAATGGGCAGCCGTAGTGCGCATGTGGGAAGAACACAGCTCTTGTCCCTGCTGCAAAGTATTCATCCCTTATATGTGTACAGAGTTCTGCAGCTTTCCAGATGCCTTTCAGCAGAATGACTTTGATCCCTACCATGGCCCTATAGCATTTGGTCTGTACCAACAGCCAGTAAGGAGGTATCAGTGACCCACAGAAACTGAGGCTCAGAGAAGTTGAATAACTGATCCAAGGCTCCATAGTCATGTGGGAGGTCTCTGGACTCACAGTCCTGTGCTCATGGGGGAATTCTTGTCACTTTGTAAGGTCTCAGCTTCTCAGTCCTCAGATAGGCCACCTCTCCCTCTCCCATGCTTCAGTCCATCCCAGTGATAGCTCAGGGCTTTCTTCCTTCATGTGGGACACACTGTGTCTTACAGGTGACCCTGTCTCAGGACCCCTCAGTGGCAGTGGGCTCCTGAGTATAGTTCAGATGCCTTTGCTTGAAGTTGAAGGCCATATGCATGTGGTGTAGCCTCAGGCCATGTGTGTCATCTGGCATGACCTTCTGCTCACCTGTGTGCTCAGGCACCATCCGTATGCTCTCACTATGCCCCTGTCCTTGCTTTTTGTTCATTGCCAGGGATCAAACCCGGGACTTCACGCACACTAAGCAGGTGCTCTGCCACTGAGTTCCAGCCCCTGCCCATCCACATCTTGCGCTGCCTTCAGAGTGCAGCCCGAGGCAATTATGGCATGGAAGGGACAGCAGCTCCGGCTGCTCAGTGTCAGGCCCATCCAGGTATCTGTCCTCTCAACCCTCTCTGCATGACCTTGGACAAGAGACTTAACCTCTCCGAACCTCACTTTCCTCACCTATAAAATGAGGATAATCTGCATCAGAGGGCTGGCAGCATGGAACGTGAGTGGCGGGAATGTGAGTGGACACAGGCAAAGGGCTGCTGGGGCATGTCCCCTGGGTGCCCAACCTACTCTCCCTCTCCTTGAGCCTGGCTAGTTCCCTAATCCTGCCCAGAATTCATAACTCTCTGCCCTGTCTGTCTCCTGACTCGGACAGCAAATCCCTTGAGGAGCAAGGCCTTTGCTCCTCGCAGGACAGGCACTGTCCTTCATGACCTGTAAACTGGCCCCATGAATAGTGGGGACATAAGAAACAGTTGTTATTTGAGTATACTTTTTTGTTACATAAAACAGGGTATGTCTTACATTTAGCAAATTCAGTATGAAAAAAAAATCTCATACCACAGCACCAGGCTGGGTGGATTATGAGAAGGAAGACAGGAATCAATTGAACATCATATTGACTACATATTCTGCTTGTTTTGCTCAATCACCCCAGTTGCCTTGTGAATTAGATGTGCCAATCTCCACCTTCACAGAGAACAGGTAGTCCCTGGGGCCCCGCAGTGTCAATACACCCTGTCCCAAGTCACAGTCTAGTGGGAGCTCCAGATCCTAGAGACACTCAGATTTACGTGCAGTGCAGCTTGGGCTGGGGGGTTAGTAGGTAGTTAGTGTGGGGCAGGCCCTGTTCTTTCCTCTGCAGGTGAATTATTTGGGTGGAGAGTATGCTGGACCCTGCTCAGGTGGAACCTCATGCCTGTGTTCACAGGCACCGTGGATGTGAGAAGCAGGCATTCCAAGCTGGATGGAGCCCACAGGGGAGGCCTTCACAGAGATGGGGGTGAACAGGGGCTGCACAGGCAACAAGAGGGGAGAGGATGGAGCGAGTGGGCAGAATGGACGGGGCAGGTACAGAGTCCTGTCTGCTGTAGAGGGCTTGTTCAAGGCATAGAGGAGGGTAGGTAGAACTGACTGAACTCCAGAGAGAAAAGGCTCAGGCAAAGGCAGCAGGCTGTGGGGAGTCGCTGAAGATTCTTGGGCAGAGGAGTGTTGTGCCAAAAGAGGGGTTGAGGGCTAAGCGGGGGTGCACTTGAATGACATTTCCAAGGAACAGCAGAACGTGCCGACAGATTGGGTATAGCAGACGAAGGAGCAGGAAGTGTCGGGATAACTTTGAGATTTCTAGCCCGGGAGGCCAGGGAGACTGGTGATGCTGCTTTCAGAAATAGGGAAGCCAGAAGGGGAAGCAGGGCTGAGGGAAAGCCGGGGCGCTTTCCCCAGACTGCCTTGAGGGGGCTGCCTGGAGCATTCAGGGACAGGGTCCTGTGGCCTCTAGAGTTGCTGGACAGCAGCTAAACAGTCCTGTGTGGCACACGCTGCATGAAGAACTGGCTCCAGGGGTCTCTGATGTCTGAATTTTACCTCCCCAACTTCCTGTTAGTGCTTGCTGCCCGCTTCAAGGCCCCGGATCCTGTACCCAGCACTCCCTGCCCTCCAGTCCTCCTCCTGTGTCTGTTACCTCCAGGGGACTGAGAATGGAGCTGACATCCAAGAGGGCTGGAACCATGTCCAAGATGTCCCTGATGCTTACAGAGAGCAGGTGCTAGTAAATATTTGTCCTGTTCAAGGGGCCTCAACTCGTATTTAGCAAGTGTGTGTTACAGAGCTAACTGCACAGACCCTGTGGGCCTCAGGCCTCTGGGAACTGGTCCGGCTCCACAGCCTGCTGTACTTCCTCATGTCCGTGACTCTCTCCTCTTGGCGCCCAGCCATGCAGTACTGGCTTGTGTGGCCAGAAGTCCCCGGGCCTGTGGGAACACTGCTGACAAGCCTTGCTTCCTCACTCAGTCTTGACTTTGAAATAGGCTGCTCTTCAGCCCAAGAGAGGTCTTGGGGGTCCACAGACCCGCTGCTGGGAGCCCCAACCTCCTCATCTCTAAGTCAGGGACAGTTTTCTCAGAGGCACCAAGGAAAACCAGGTAGTCTGGGATTCCCTGTGCAGGGTGCTGCGTGTCACTGTGGCCATGAGGCGACGAAAGGGAAGCCGCCGTATGCACAGTCACCCTGGGCATCTTGGGGAGAGGCCATGCTGTGGCCTAGCGGAAGAGAACAGGGTTAAAGCAGGAAACCTAGGTTACAAAACGCTGCCTCGGTTTCTTCTCTAAAATACGGGCATGTGGCGAACTTTACCTCTCGGAATTCCCATTTCAGTGAGATGCTTACAGGGAGCCCCTGGGGGCTTCTGCCACAACCCGTGAAGGGAGCAGGCTGACCCTCCAGGACAGGGGAGTCCTAGTGGTGGCCTGGGAGGGTGGCTGTGGAGTAAGTACATGTTTAGAATTGGAGTTTAAGGATGAGAGTTAAAGAGGAGGATTTAATAGAATGAGAAATCAATAGCCCAGAGGAGGTTAAGATGTGTGAGTGAGTGGCCAGCTGCAAGGCACACTTCATGAAAAAGAAAAGTTTGAGATGAAGTGGAAGATGGAGGCAGAGCTCAGGGTGGGAAGCTGGGGTGGTCTGCTCTGCTCAGCCAGCTCTGCAGCCTGGAGCTGGCTCCTGAAGAAAGAAACTGGATCTCAGGAGCGGTGTGAAGGGTGGCTGTCTATAGCTCTCTCCCTGTCAGGTGACCTGGGCGGGCATCTCCCTTGCTCCCTGGAGGCTGGGTAGTGCAGTGGTTAGCACTTGTGTATCAGGGTCTTCCAAATTCAGCTGCCTGGCTTAGGGCACAGAGCTAAACCAGCTCCACAGTGACCTCTGTAATCTCAGCAGGTGTGGAGGAGTTCCTGGTCACTGGCAGCAGTTGTTGTTAGAAGTATTATTACATTTTTATCTTTATAGCATCTTGCTAGCCCTGCCCAAGTACATAAGACCCTACAGGAATAAAGCTGGGAACAGTGGTATATACCTATAATCCCAGAAATTTGGGAAGCTGAGGTAGGAGGATCAGAAGTTTGAGGCCAGCCTCAGTAATTTATCAAGAACCTCAACAACTTAGCAAAATGCTATCTTAAAATAAAATGGGTTAGGGATGTAGCTCAATGATAATGCCTTCCTGGGGTCAATCTTCAGTACTGGGGGGAATAAAGACTCCACAGAAGTAACATGCCCAATGAGGTTGGGGAGAGGATGAGGTAGGGATGTCATGCTTTTAGGAAGCAGGAACCCCCCCCTTTTTTTTAATCAGTGAAGTCTTGAGTGGATTTAATCTAAGCCCCAGACAGAAGAGGACCCAGAGAGGTGAGGTCACTTGACCAGGCTGTACAGCTAGGGAAGGGCAGAGCTGGGGTATAAGCCCAGGCTCCATGCTCCCCTGCCTGTGTCCCTTTTACTGGGTTTTGTGGTGAAAAGACTGAAAACGAGAAGCTTCAACAATCTTTTGGTTCAGTCCCAACATCCAGACAAACTTGAACTATAATGAAGCAGGAGAATGAAGACCCTGAATCTTGAAAGCCCTCCACTGTGAGCGCCATGGGGGCAGATATGGGGCTTTGTTTTTTTGCCCCACACCAGGCTGACATAGAGTAGATGTGAATTCAACAAAATCAATGACAATGACCATAATAATAGCTAATGTTTATTCACTGCTTATTGCATAGCCTGCATGACACAGTGGAGTCTCTGTATGTTATCTTAGTTAAAAAATCCTCTTAATAACTGCTGTGGACTGAATGTTTGTGTTCCCCCAAATTTACTTGTGGAAATCCTAACCTCCAATGTGTTGGCATTAGGAGGTAGGGCCTTTGAGAATTGATTAGGTCATGAGGATGGGCCCCTCAGGAATGGGATTAGTGCCTTTCTCACAGGGACCCCTCAGAGGTCCTTCATGTCTTCCACCATGTGAGGATGTGGAGAGAAAGTGCTGTCTTTGAAAATTCTCACCAGACCCTGAACCTGATGGTGCCTTGATCTTGGCCCTCCCAGCCTCCAGAACTGGGAGATAAATTTCTTTTGTTTATAAGCCATCCAATCTATCGGATTTTCTTATAGCAGCCTAAATGGACAAAGATATTAACTTTAAGGAGCTGTTGTTATACCTATCTAACAGATGAGGAAGCCGAGATCCAGAACAGATGACTTATTAACTCAAAATCCCATAGCTAGTAAGAAGTAGAGTTGGAATTTGAACCCAGGTAGTCTGATTTCAGACTCTGATGACAGTTCCTGCGTGTGCCTGTGTGTGTCTGTGTGTGCACATATGCGTGTGTCGTGGAATCTGCACGGATCCTCCTCTGATTTCCTAGACTCTCCTTCTGGCTTCCTCGCCACTTCCATTCCTCATGTCTTAGGCCAGGAGGCCAAAGCTCATTTCTAGAGCTGACACCCCCCATGGCCCACACCAGCCCAGCCAGCGGCCAGCAGGCCTGGGGAGCTGGCAGCGGGGCCCTCTGCACTGGGATGCTTTTCTGTCTTGGGCGTGATTTCTTTGACCTTGAGTGGGATGGTCAGATGGGGAGTCAACTAAGGATCCACCCCTCGTTGCAGTGTTCCCTGAATTGTGTGTTGGTCTTTTCCACCGCGGAGGGTGTCCAGGGAAGGACGTGGGGTCGAAGCAGGAAAAAGGCAATGACGGAAGCACTGGTGAGACCCTCTCACGAGCCGTCAAGTGACACTGGACTCAGGGGTTAGCTCCAGCCCTCACCCTGGCGGGACCAGCCAGAGTCCAGTCTATTCACCAGCTGCTCCAGGCTGGCTGGCGTGGCTGCCCTGGGCTGTAAGCCGGGGATTCGTGGGAGGGAACCTCACTGGGGTCTTGGACTTTCTTTCAGCAGAATAACTGGGGCCATCTTTGGGAAGAAGTCTGAGGCAGCACTGGGTGACAGTTAGGGCTATTCTTGCTCTTGATGGGTCTCCTGTAGCCTAGTTCAGTCCTAAGATCACTACAAATAACATCCATAGCAAGGTTGCTCATAGGGTGGGCTGGGGGTCTTTCTCTTTCTGGTGGTGGTAGAGTAGGTTTCAGAGTTGGGGACTTGAGAGTGGGTTTAAGGAGGGCCAAAATGTCCTTCTGGAGCCATTTCATGGAGCCCCTCTGCAGCCCCTCCCCAGCCTCTGTGAGCACAGCCCACCCTTGGGCGGGAGGCTGCCGTGCCACTTCTGATGGTCAGTCACCTGCCCAAAGGCTTATTAGGTTCTTGGTGACTTCCATCTCCCCCAAAGATCGCCAAGGCCTATAAACCTGAAAGGTGGATAGGACTGGTGGAAATTATTGTCCCCAACTCTCAGAATTTCAAAAACCTAGCTGAAAACCACCTAGTTGTTGTATGGGGAAGGGGGTCAGGACCCAGAACCACTGCTGTTCAGCGTTCGTTTGTGCCTGTGGTGGAAAGAGCCATCCTCCATAATCCCTGCTCTTCCCAAGGCTGAGAATGGACGCAGAACAAAGCAGGGTTTGTCCAGGGATGACAATGCCTGTTTGATTGCTGGGAAACTAAAACCCTGGAGGTTAAACCAACCACAAAATGTTATTCCTGGGAGGAACCTGGGGTCATGGCGTTGGACCTCCCACCTGAGGCTTCTCCCGATGGAGCCTCCTGTGGATGTTCCCCGGCTCCAGCTGCCCCGCCCCGTCTTCTGAAAGGCAACCTGGGGGCACACCTGCCGTATCCAGGCACTGCTGTAGGTTGTTGGTAGGTACCAATTTGGTCTCCCCGCCTCCCTGTGCAATGGGTGCTGTAGTCTTAAGAGTGAGGAAGCAGACCCACAGTGATCGCGTAGCTTGTCTGAGGTGAGCCCTGGGAGTGGTGAGCTGGGAGATAAATGAGGCCACCCGGGCCGTGCTCTTGACCTCGCAGGGCAAGCCCCAGCCTGCTGCCTGGCACCTGGAAGGGGCTCAGTCAATGTAGGTGACTCTCTTGAAGATACCAGAAGGTTCTGTCTTCAGCGAGCCACATCTACTTCCCTTGGGTCCTCATCCCACTCCCCTCCTTGTAACCCTGGGTGTTGCAGATGCCCACTGAGCAAGGGACAAAGCCGTGTTCAATCCCATCCTCCCTGCATGCCCAGACTCTTTTCTTCAGACTGAAGACTCTGGGTGACAGTAACCCAGGAGGCTTGGAGAAGTGTCCAGGGCTTGGGCTTGCCTCCAGGGAGACCGTTGCCTGGACCCTGGCCACTCAAGGCCAGGCAGCGGGTTGCCACATACCCACGGGTGAGCGTCCATTTCCAGAATGCCTGCTGTGTGTGGCACTGGACGCAGCAGGTGTAGCAGGCCACGCCCCAAGACCTGTCCTCCAGAATGCGCGCAGGTATCGGCTCAGTCTGCGAGATGCCACAAAGTGGGCCTTTGAGCTTCTAGGTGGCTGGTGCTGCAGACATCCATGAGAGGGTCCCAAATTCAGATGACCCAAATCTAGGAGCACAGAGTGGGCACCTGGGGGAGAAAGCTCACGCGTTTATGGGAGCTAAAATAGCACCATCCGACGCTCCTTTGAAGAGAAGAGTCCTGCCAGAGCCCAGGTAAATAGGCTGGAACAGGAGCTCTGCCGGGAAGGTGCAAACTGGCGGTGAACAGGCGTCGGGCTGCGTGGGGTGGAAAGTCAGCCGAGAGTGCGTTTCCCCTGCGATCTGGACTGCTCCCCTCGCCCCTTCCCCGGAGGAGAGCTGTTAGGTGGGATGGCCAGAGCTTGACCTTGGGCTGCAGAGCTGAGTGGAGCTGTCCTTCGCCCTACATTCCTGGGGCAGTGCTGCTGCTGCTCTTTGCTTCCCAGTTTCTGTCCTTACATGTCACTGTGAGTCCTCATAGCAGCCCTGCACTGGAGCTAAATTAGTCCTGCTTGACAGGGGAGACCACAGATGCTCAGAGAAGCCGAGTCCCTTGCACAAGGTCACACAGCTGAAGCCAGCATTGCTCTGTTCTCTTATACTGCTGCGTCTCCACAGTGGCCAAGGCCTTCTGCAGAGCTTGGAGGAATCTGCTCAAGCCTCCAGTTCCCAGCAGGGTGGGAATGAAAGCAGCCCACCTGAGATGGTCAGGTGGAGGTGGTAAGACAAGGCCAGGCCACCCCTGGGTGCTTCAGGGAGGTCTGAAGAGACTCTTCCCACAGACATGGATTCCCCTGGCGCAGGCACTGTGTCTCTTTCTCAGCATTCATTCCTCAACATTTAGGGTGGTACCTGCATATAGTAGATGCTCAATGCACACTTTTTGAATGATCAGCTTCCTCTGTGAGTGCTTGTCTGTAGAGGTCTGGATCCTAGAGCCCTGGACTAGCAATAAGCCTCTGGAAGCTTGGATGGGAGGGCTTCGGCTCACAGGCATGTAGGGTTCAGAAGTCAACTCTGGATCCCCTGCTGGATGGCAGGATCACTTCTCAGGTTGGCATCACCCATGATGGAGCTGAGCCAGTAGAGGGTAACCTTGGTGTGCGGGATCTTGGCCTAGGACACTTTGCCTCTTCCTTGAAGCCAGCTGAGTCTGGCAACCAGGGGTATAGGGGATTGGATCAGGGTGGGTAGTGAAAGCAGAGGCAGCATATGGGGTGACAGCTGTGATTCTAGATCAGGGTTGGGGGGACACACAGCTCCCGTGAGTCAGGAGGAGGCTCTGGGAGTAGAGGCCAGACCCAGGCTGTAGCTCTAGGTGCACCCACCATGGGCTGGGCCTGTGCGGGCTGCAGTTTGCTTACCCTGAAGTAGACTCAGGTCTGAGGGGGGCAGGGGCAGCATGGGAGGTGGTGCTGTGGGGGCAGAGTCCTAGGAAAAGGCTGTCTCTGTGCAGAGACGAGAAGGCCCCATGACCCAGAAGAGGACCCAGGCCTGGGGTCACGATCATGCCTGGACCTTGAGCCATGGGGCCCGCACTGAAGCTTTCTGGAGGAAGCCGTGGTGCTGGTGCTCTTCGGAGCTGCGCGCGCCTTCCCTCCTTACCCCTTGGGCTGGCTCAGCGTGGGTCTGATCTGGGCCCTGAGTGAACGGACAGATCTAGTCAAATCCTTTTACAACTGAGGAAACAGGCTCAGAGAGGGGAGGTCACCGTGACCTGCAGAATCAGGACTTGGAATGGGCTCCCCGCAGGTGGCCCATTTGGTCTCCTGCCTTTCACCAGACTGATTCCCTCAGAGCCGCTCATCGGCCCATGGGGACAGGTGCCTTGCTACCCTGCTCCCCACCTGGCCGGGACCTAAGGCACCCCCATTTCTAGCCAGCTCCATTCCTGCTGGGCCAGGTGTGGCAGGAGCTTCATGCGGGCGTTGGGACTCAGAGACACGGGGTGAGGATCAGGGCTCCAGGCACCACGTGCATCCCCATCAGATCCACGCCAAGGACAGCGTGGGTGAAGTCCTGCGGTTTGGGTTAGAAAGGAGCAGAGCTGGACAGGCTAGTGGCCGTCCTCAGGCGATCTTGAAAGCTCTCTGGAGGAAGCAGGCCTTTGGGCGGAGGACTTGCTGTCATAGGGAGGTGCTGGTTGATATGTGGGAAGTCACCTGGGGGGAGGTGACAGGAGAGGGTCCTGGCCTGCTCAGAGTGAGATTCCCTGATTCTCTGCAGCCTTGGACAGGCCAGGACAAGCTTCTGTTTGCTCAGTAGTAAAATGGGGACAATTAAAAACCTAATCTCACTGGGCTGGGGAAGAGCAAATAAGATAACATCTATACAAGGGCTTCTTAAATCACAAGGTGTTTCAGTATATACTGTAGGATTTTATCTATATAAAGTTCAAAACCAGGCAAAGTAGGGCTGGGGATGTGGCTCAAGCAGTAGCGCGCTCGCCTGGCATGCGTGCGGCCTGGGTTCGATCCTCAGCACCACATACCAACAAAGATGTTGTGTCTGCCGAAAAAAACTAACTAAATAAATAATTAAAAAAAAAAAACCCAAGCAAAGTAATCTATGGTAGCACAAGTCAGAGTGATGGATACCCTTAGAAGGAACTCCCAGGGAGGCCCTAGAATATTGGTCATGCTGTTTCGTGATCCAAGGGCCGACTACATGGATGGCCATTGAGTGGACACTAACATGCATGTTTCTACCTGTACATTATATGTTGGTGTTAAAAGTTCTTTAAAATTCAAGTGCTTATGGGGCTGGGGTTGTGGCTCAGCGGCAGAGTGCTTGCCTCACATGTGTGAGTCACTGGGTTCAATTCTCAGCACCGCATATAAATAAATGAACAAAATAAAGATCTATCAACACTAAAAAATATTTTTTAAAAATTTAAGTGCTTAGGATGCATATAATGGCCACATTATAGTGCTAAAGTATAAGTCACTTGATCAAATGTCCAAGAGGACACCCAGAATGATGTTAATAAAAATGGTAGCTGGTACCCATCGAATATTTTAGGTAGTGTGCTCATCACTCCACAAGCATTTTCTTACTGAATCCTACAACAACCCGCATTTTACACTTAGGAAAACTGAGGCTCAGAGAGGTGATCCAAGTTGCCCAAAGGCGAACAGCCAGCTGTGGCAGAGTGGGGTGAGATGGGAGCAGACCCAGAGGCAGCACCCTCCTCCAAGTGGAGTCTGCAGGTCACTGAGGTTTATGGAGGTGCCCGGACCCCTTCCTGGCCTGACTAGGCGTTGGGCCCTTGGTTCTCTGTCACCTTAGTTGCTCTCTGCAAGGTCTTTCTGGCTGTAGCTTGCCTACAATATGTGAGAAAGCCTGAGTTTCCATGCTCCACCTAGCCTGGAGATGCTTCTAGAATGGAAGTAGGGGAGGCAGAAGCCAGGAAGGAACTGGCTGGTCTGGGGAGCCGTGAGTGAGCCATGCTGTGCTCATTGTGGGGTCTCCAGGGTTGTGAGGGGAAGGGGGCCAGCTGGAGGCTCCAGGACAAATGGTGGGGTGCTCAATAAAACCCTCCAGCGTAGGCCTCTGCCAGGCAGAGGGCAGGACAGTGTTTATTCGTGCAGCGGAGGAGAGGGGGCTGCAGCTGTAGCTGTGGATTTCCTCCCTGTCGCCCCGCAGGGGTCTGGGGTCTTCTTCACTTGGAGAAGCAGGGAGGAGCTCACAGCTTGGGTTGGGCTTGGAGGAAAGTAGGAAGTCAAGTGCCTTTGTAACTTATACTCACACCAAGCCACCCCTGCCTTGTCTGGGGAGGGAGGGACAGTATTGTTTGCCTTTCTATGCAACTGGCTAAACAGAAGAGCCTTCTTGGTATCCAGGGTCCCTAGTCAGGGGGAGAGAAAAAGTCCTGATGGTCAGAGTGCCAGAGAAGTGTCCTTCTTTTCCAGCTAAGTTGGCCTCATCTCCTTCAGGAGGCCTGCCCTGATTAACCCCTTCAGCATCTGACCCTCAGCAGGAACATACATGCTGTGAATAGAGTACATTAACCAATTCTGGTTGCTTGTGGTGGTTTATATCTTAAGCCAGTCTTCAATGTGTTAGTCTTATCAACCCTATTTGACTAGAGGCTGGCAGAGGGCAGGATTATAGGGATCTTCTCTTAGGGATCCTATTTACTGTAATTCTGACACTGGCTCTCAGTGTAGTGTTGGTTCTCTGCCTCAGGGCCTTTGCTCATGCTGTTTACCCTTTTAAAAACTTCTCTTTCATTTCTTCTCTTTCTACAATATTATGTATCTATTCCTCTTCTGAGAAGTCCTCTTCTGCTGCCTCTGCCCCCAGCATACATGAGGTCCTTTGTATGTGCTCCTAAAGCAGCCTCCAATTCCCCCCTCTTTGGAACACTTCTGACACTGTCTTACAGCTATCTGCTTCCTGCTCAGTCTCCCCCACTGGGCCCTGAGCCTGGGAGGCCAGGAACAGGCCCATGTGCCCCAGGTCAACCTGCAGGTCAGCAGTAGAGCTGGAACCCAGTTCACCTTTTTCTGATGTCATGCCTCTGTCATGCCCCCCCCTTCCAGAGCAGCTCAGTGGCCTCCTTAGGAATCAGGGGACAGCAAGTGTGAGTTCTTAGAGGCCCCTGTGCTCACTTAGCTCCTGAGAGTCCCTGACCTTGGAAGGACCTGTGTCCCTACCAGAAGGTGCAGGTGGGGAGGGAAGTCTGCCTTTGATGAATAGCCCTGTGGTCCCAGGACACGCAGGGCTAATTCAAGTGCAAACAGTGTATTACTATTTATTACTCATGCTCCACTGCTAATAAAATTTGAGTTTTAAAAATAATGGTGAGTAAATGAATTGGTCGATGGCCGGTGGAAAGAGGAGGCAGGGGAAGAATATTTCACGAAAGGAGTGACAGGGGTCTCAGCCATCGAAGACTCTGAGATTGGGCTCAGGGCTTAGTGGGGGCTGGGGGTTGTTCTTGGGGGCATCTCTGTTCTGGTCCAGTATGGGGACTCGTTAATCTGCACGGTGTACAATTTGTTTGAAAGCACATTTTCCAACGGTAGCAGCATCTGCAGGCTGAGGAGGAGGCTGGTGACTGGGTAAATGGCTCCCAAATATGTCATCTGTACTTAAAATCCTTAATTTGGGAAGCCATTTCCCATGAAGTCCTATACTTGTGCTCCAGGGAACCTCTGGTGACTGGGTTGCAGGGCAGGCTGGGTTGTGCGGTGCAGGGCTGAGAGTGACATTCCGAGCCCTAGGCAGGTTCATAAAACAACTAGGGACATGCCACAGGCTCCACAGTGTGGGGAGGCAGGTCCAGCTTGGGGTGAAGAGGGGACTCGGGTGGGAGAGCATTTCAGGGTGAGGAGTGCTCTGATGGCCAGGCAACGGCACCTCTGCTGGCAGAAGCTTCGCGGGCTGGGGAAATGCCAATTTAAGATAAGACCTGCCCCGGTGTGACTTGGAGAGAGTCATTTCAGCTCTTTGTGACTTAGCTCCCTCATCTGTAAAATGGGGACAGTGAGTCCTTCCTGGCCCTCTACATGGGATCAGGAGGAGAAGACTGAGCCGTCCAGGCAGAAGGGTCTGATGGTTCTTCAGAGTCGGTCTCATGCTTTGCTTAAGCTGGGCTTTTGGAAAGCTTAGAAAATGTGGGCAATGGGAGATTTTTGTCTGCATGTGATGAAATATTTTCCCCTTAGCATCTCTAGGATTCATCCCCCAGGCCAGAACGGCCAGGAGGGTGACTTGGAGGTTGGTGCATCTGCTTAGCATACACTCCTTCATGGCCCATCTTCATGCCCTCTCCTGGACAGCATCTTGCTCAGCAGTGCTGCCCAGATCAGCACTTGGACTCCAATGTCTCCTGTGGACCAGGGGCTGCATGCCCCAGGAGCTCCTGCTGGCTGTCAGGATCATCCTATTTACCGAGCAAGAAACGGGCCCACAGTGATGAGGGGCCAGGGTCTTGGTCAGAACTCAGCCCTTCCTGCCTCCTTTAGAACCCTGCTGCCTCATGGTTCTGGCCCAAGGATGTCACCTGAGGGTCATCAGTGGCCACTATGGATCCGTTGCCATCTCTTCCTTTCCTCTTTACTCCCAAATGGGGACCTTCCCCTGTCTCCATCTCGGGATGCTCTGAGCGGGAGGAAGGACTTCAGCTCACCTGGTGGGTGTCTGACTCAGGGAGCAAGGCATTCGAGGTCTGCCCCGAGCCTCTGGGCTGCTGTTGCAAGGATGAGTGCGAGATCCTGACAGGGGCCTCCCGAGCCCCCATTCTCAGAAGTTACCTGGTCCCTTACTCTGCACCTCTCTCCCCTGACCTTGCGCTAAACAGCTGCATGCTCCTGAGCTCCACACCTGCAACTCCCTGTGCTCTGGCTGCCGGTGCCATGGTGGCCCTGAGTGGGGCACAGCAGCCACGTGGCCCTGCAGGGTTACCAGGGAATGTCCCAACAGCCAGCATGCAATGAATCAAGGTCTCCTCAGAGGGGAAAGGGTATCGTTTAGACATTTTGTGTAAATTAGTAATATTGTAACTGTTAATTGAATGTCCATTGATCGCCCGTCAGAGGTTTGATTTACTCTGTCCTTCGCCCTCGGAGTCTCGGTTGACTGTTGAACAGGCTGCTTGCTCTGCCCTCCTTTCTCTTCCTCTGATGTGGACTCCTTCCCTGCACCCAGCAAACCTCGGTTTCATTCCACTGGCTTCATAATTAGCATCTTTTGTTTTCTGACTCTGGCCTTGGCCTCCCTACAGCCACTTGTCCCTCCTGAGTGGATTCCTATGACTCATTCCTCAACCAGAGTTTTCTGAAGTCCAGGGACACCCAGGACAAAGGCAGAGTCGGCCTGCAGTCTTTCTTTTGGAGATTTAGTTGCTTTGAGCTTTTCTTTGGAAGGATGTGGGAAGACCAGCTGCCTGGAGACTTTGGGGATGTGCCCTGGTTGTGCTGCTTCCTTCTGTCCATCTGTCCCTCCCTCCTTTCCTTCCTTCTTCATCTATTCTGTGTGATTAGGGGAGGGGGGGACACCGACTCTACTGCAGGCTCTGTGTTCAGCACTAAAGGGACAAATCTCTGAGTTCAACATTTTGTAGAGGAGGCTGAGAAGTAAATAGAGACGTGTGCAGCATGGTGGGACCCTGGAGACACAGAAGAGGACACTGATATCAGAATGGGCCAACAGGAAAGGGTTCCTGGAGGGGGAATCCTTCCTGCATCAGAGCTTGGGCTGCAAGCGGAAGTGTTTGCCTGGTAGAAGGAAGAGCCAGAGCTTGGAGGCAGAGGCTGTGTGGGGGCGGGGCAGAGAGGCACCGGAGCCGGAGGTGGTAGAGGTCATGCCAGAGGCTAATGGTGTTTATAATGATGATCTATTGCCCTCTATAAGCATCAGGCCAAGTTCTGAGAGCTTCCCTGTGTTCTCTAGTGTGTTCCTACGACCCCACATGCAGGAACCTCCATGTCCTCCAGCAGCAGAGCCTGGTCCTGGGCAGAGGACAAGGCATGGATGCTGGGGCTCTAAGTCAGGATTGCTGGCTCCACCCACCCCCTGCAGCCTCACAGCTGTTTTCTGCCCCCAGGATGTTATACCCAGGGTTGGGTCATGGAGCTTGGGATGCCTCTGCAGAGCCAGATGGGGAGGGTGGAACATGTATACCAAAAAGTTTGAATTTCCTCCTGAAAGCTGGGAGAGCCACTGAAAGCTTTTAAACTTAAATATGTTGATCAGATCAGTTTTCAGGCTTAATCCTTCTGACTGCTGTGTGGAGGATGGCGGGTCTCGATGCAGGCTGGAGCCCTGGAGAGTGGCCTGGGGACATGGGTGATGCAGTAGGAGAGGCTGGGGCAGGGCACAAGGTGCAGTGGAGACTGTGGCCCCAGAGGCGGGAAGGAGGCAGGATCTGCAGGACAGTGGGCTGCTCTGGACTGGGGTGAGGGTGGGGGTGGGAGGCCAGCCTTCAGATGACTCTCAGGTTCTTCACGTGGGCAGTTGGCCCCAGGACAGGGCAGCTAGGGTGGTCTAGATTGTGGTGGAAGATGGTGGATTCAGCTCCACGTTAGACCGAGTTTGAAGTGACTGAGGAAATATCCGCGTGCAACTGAATATACACGCCCAGAGCCCAGGAGACACAGGGCTGGGGCGCAGAATTTGGATCTAGATGTGGGGGTGAATGCCCTTTGGAAGAGCATTTCATGAAAAAGATTGGAGACTGAGCCCTGAGACCACCCACACCCAGCACCAGGACCCACCAAAGAGGTTAGAGGAAGTAGCCACACAGAGAAGGATATTCAGGGCACAGCGGTGTCACAGGAGGCCAGATAGGAGGGGACCATAGAAAGGGGAAGCTGTCCTCAAGGTAAAATACTACAGTGAGGTATAGGTAGGGCGAGGGTAACAGTGTTCAGTGAATTTGGCAACGAGGATGTTTCTGGATGTCTCTCTTAGTCACCCCTGGGCATCGGCAGGAGGCAGCTGCAGTAAGAACACATTGGACAGGTTGGAGGGGACATGCAGAGAGATGGCTTGATGGCCCACTAGGGAGGAAAGACTAGGAGAGGCTCCCGGGGGCAAGAGGACCAGGGCTCAGGGGGCTGCTCTCACAGCAAGGGGATGAGTGCAGGTTACTGAGGGGGGACTTAGAATCTGAGATGAAGAAGTTGGGGTGACCAGCCATCTGTTTAACCAGGACCAAGGGACACTGAACTTCCCTACTAGCCCAGGATGGTCCTGGGCAGACCTGAGGTGGGCTGGCTTCCTGAGGTGAGCTGGTGCTCTTCCGTAGCTCTCCTGGCGGGCTCAGATCTGCATGATCTGCCAGTTCCTGGGCTGTAAACGCCACCCCCTGCCCCTGCCTACAAGTGGACTTTAAGCTTGGAAGATGGCAGTGCCACTGCAGAATCAGGAAGGGGAGTGCCCACCTGCTCTCCCAGGCTGCTTAGAGCCAGCCCCAGCACCTCCAGGAGAAAGCATGTGGGCAGAGCCACCAAGGAGGTGAGGGCTCCAGGATAGAACCTGGAGGCAGGAGAGGCTGACCCTCCACGGAGACCACAGGGGAGAGCCAGGGTGGGTCAGGTGCAGATCCGTGCAAGGAGGCAGGGGAGGGATTGGGGGGCAAGGCCACCTCATGGCCCTGGTGGTCCCAATAACAGAAAAGACAGAATGGCTTTGGGCAGTTTGGAATGACCAGGGGGAAAGGAAGGGGGAAGCAGCAGACCAGGGCCCCATCCACCCAGCAGTATTCCAGGGCGGGGCGCTGGAGGGCGGGGCGCTGGAGGCGGGGCGCTGGGGGCGGGGCGCTGGGGGGCGGGGCGCTGGAGGGCGGGGCGCTGGAGGGCGGGGCGCTGGCACTGTCCAGGTGCCGCGTTGGTACAGAGCAGGTGCCCCAATGGTCCATGGTGTTTACAAGCTGGCGTGGGAGCTAAATGAGGTTGGATGGGTGGGTTTTGTAGGGTGACTGAAGAAGCAGGGCTCCGCATGGCTCATGGTCATGGTAGAACTGTTGTTGACTGTGGACTTAGGACAAGCCAGGAAGGAAGGGGAGCCTCCCTGTGGAGGGGGCAGAGTGGGCCAGCGCTGGAACCTGGAGAGAAGGGGGAATGCAGGAGAGGAAGGGGGCCAGACAGGGTGGGTGCTGGGTGTAGGCAGCTCACTGGGGAGGGGGAATCTGGGCTGGCTGGGGGAAGATGAACCGTACTCAGGCGCTGCATAATCCTGCAGGGACAGGCTGGACGTGAGGTTGGGCTCATAGGCTAGGCATTCAGACCCGTGTCCAAACCCCCCATGTGGGTAACACGCCTCTGTGAAGCTGGGCTGTCCTCAAAGGGAATGGATGAAGGGGAGGGTACAGGGAAGGCTGGGTATTGGTGGCAGCTCTGGGCAGGGTCTTGAGGCTGGAGGGGCATATGGGGAGCCCTGGAGGGGAGCTTGGGCCCTGCCAGAACCTGTCTGCTCCTGCCTGCTGCCCCTGCCTCTCCTTTGGGCACATTTTGGAGCTGGAGCAGAG
Source organism: Ictidomys tridecemlineatus (assembly GCF_052094955.1). Taxonomy (NCBI): domain Eukaryota; kingdom Metazoa; phylum Chordata; class Mammalia; order Rodentia; family Sciuridae; genus Ictidomys; species Ictidomys tridecemlineatus. Next base: position 103,647,104 of record NC_135480.1, read on the forward strand.
AGGACTCCTGGCTGGTGCAGTTTCAGACCAGCCACTTGAGCGCTTAGGGGAGGCTGAACTGCTTACTCTGGAGTCTGACAGGCTGGACGTAAGTCTGGCCCATCACTGAAACCTGTGGGCCAGTGGTCAAGATGCTCAGCCCTCTCCAGACCTCCGTTTTTCTCATCTGTGAGAGGGGAGGATGACAGCACTCACCTCACAGAATTGGATGAATGACCAGTACAGATGGTCAGGTGCTGCACCTGTTGGAGGGGATGGTGTGTAATGGTTGTCCCCTTGTGACATTGCGGATGCATTGCTCAGTATGCTCAGAACCCCCTCTCATCTGTATCTGACTCCTCGAATCAGTACTTAGAAGCTCTTGGCTCACTGTCACCAGCTCCAGCAGGTAGAATGTGGGTGCTGAGGGCCCTGCCCCTTCCCTGAAGCCTGACTAAGTTCAGTGGATGATTAAGGGGCACCCTCCCTGCCATTCTGGTCGGCAACTGAGAAGTCTCAAGAGTTTAGATCCAAGAGTAAAATACCCCCTCACCTCCTGCCCAGACTTTCTGCCCATTTCCTGTCCCAGAGCACACACCACCTTCTAACATGCTGTGTTTTACTTATCTGTGGTGTTTACTGTCTCTCTTCTCTCTCTAGAAAGTAACTTTGTGAGTTTGTGTTTTATTAGTTACTCTATCTCAGCATCTGAACAGTGCCTGGAATACAGTAGGTGTCAAAAGTTTAATGAATTGATAAGTAAGTGAGAGCCCCCGCAGGATTTATTCTTGCCATTTTATGTTGGCCTCTTGGTTTCTCAATCTTTATTCCAGAATATTTTACTGTTCTCAACGCTGATTAAGATATACTGGAGTATATCTGCAGTCCTGTCCCTTCCAGAAGGAAGAGAACAAATTATTCTATCTGACATAGGATTAGGGTATGCTTCACAGGGAAGGCAACATTGAACTGGGCTTTGAAGGATAAATAGGAGTTCTCTGAGTGGGCAAAAGGAGAAAGGATATTTCAGGCAGAGCCAACCGCATGAACAAAGATACAGTGGCTTGAAAGCACACGAAATGTTCAGAGAATATTGAGGAGTACCCAGATGTAAAGAATGCGTGGTGTGTGTTGGTGGGCTGGAGAAAATAGAGACCGTGGGAAGGGGTCTTGCTGATATATATAAAAATCATGAGAAGAGGCAACAGTAGTTGACAGCCCAAACTCTGGAGCCAGGCTGCTGGGGTTCCAGTCCCAGCTCTGCCACTTACAGCCATGTTCTTCATTTGCTGTAAATTGGGGATAATGATAGTACCCACCTCATAGGACTCTAGTGAGGATTAAATGAGTTAAAATATATGAAGCACTTACTACCTGAGCATAGTAAGTGATATAAAACATTAGCCATTATTATTATAGCAGGAACTGAATGCATGTTGAATTTTTTATACCTGTATCCACGCACATCTGCTTTCATTTGCATTGCCACACACATTCCTACCTTGCTCTCCATAATGAGCAGTCTGAGGAGAGAAAAGTGTTGCTGCGCCCTGCCTCCTTCAGTGAGCACGATTTTGCTTTTTCTCTAGTTGGCATGAGTGCACGTGAATACGATTTTTAGCATGCTTGACTGGCTCCTTTTTGCTAAGGGGCCACACTTATACCACGGTGGGCCAAAGCCAGGCACATAAACAGAGACCAGGACAAACAAAGGTAATGAGGAAGTCTTTCTCAGGGGAGCGGTGGAAGATTCTAAATGCAATTCCGGAAACACTGTGCATATTATTGAGAAACTGTGGAGAGGGTGAGCCGAGCCAGGAAGCTGAGTTATGCAGATGTTTTCACAAAGAAGAAAAAGGTAGATTAAAAAAAAAAAACTCTCAAGAAATAAGTGTTAGGCCATTTTCCTCCAACATTTTGCAGGAGTGTTTGAAGCAGCTGGTTTTGGAGCTCTGAGAAAACGAAGAGATGGGAGCAGGGTCTGCAGTGGTCCATGAAGGACAGGTTAGGTCCAACTCACTCCCTTTCCTGTTTTTCAAAAGCTTGCACGTCTAAGCGTCTTAGACACAGGGGGTCTTAATGGGAGTAGCCTCAAGTCCATCCTGATGGCATCTGTAAGGAAAAGATGAGGAGCTGTCTTTGTCCTCTGAGGCAGGCAGGTGGATTCCTCATGGGTGAGCCAGGGGGCTGAGGCACTGAAACAGGATCAGTCCAGGTGGACAGGAAGAGGCCACATTGGCCTGTTGATGCATTGAGCTCATCTTGTCATCATGTGACATTTATGAACTGGGACCTTCTTGTAAGTCTCCGTGCCACAGGGCATCATTCTTGGGCCTGTCCCATTTGACATGTTTATCGATGGCTTGAGTGGCAGATCTTCCAATTCCCACATGATGCCAGGCTAGCAGGGAGGAGGAGCTATTCCACTAGATGACATAGTAAGAGGTAGAGTGGTCCACAGGAAGAGCAAGGGGCCTGGGCCAACAGGAGGAGTTAACCAAGAGCATAGGAGAAGCCCTGCATCTAGATTTTTTTTTAATTTAGTTGTAGTTGGACTCAATATCTTTATTTATTTTTTTATTTGATGCTGAAGATCATCGAACCCAGGGCCTCGCACATGCTAGGCGAGTGCTCTACCAATGAGCCACAACCTCAGCCCTGCATCTAGATTTTTTTAAAAAAATTAGTTGCATGCCAGGTGTAGAGTCACATGCCTGTAATCCCAGCAGCTTGGGAGGCTGAGGCAGGAGGATTGTGAGTTCAAAGTCAGCTTCAGCAAAAACTAAGCAACTCTCTAAATAAAATATGAAATAGGGCTGAGGATGTAGCTTGGTGGTGGAGTGTCCCTGAGTTCAATCCCCAGTGCCCACCCCCTCAAAAAAATAAATTGCATACATACAGGCTGGGGTGGCCTCTGTTGGCCTCATTCAGGATGGAGGGGCTGAGGTGGTTTGCCCATCAGCACCCTGGCCAGGTGGGAGCTGAGGGGAAGCCTGTGTTCCAGCCGTAAGCTGCTCACACCTCTGCACCCTGAGGAGCACATGGTGAAGCAGGGCTTCACTCAGACACATGGATTAAAACCACAGCTCTCCCGAAAGGGCACTGCCAGCTGGTCAAGGGAGCTGAGACCCATTTCCTGGGAGGCTACCCTAAAGGAGAAAGGACCCAGTCAAGTACTTGAAGGGTTGTAGGAGAGCTCAACTCATTTGTGTCACTGTCCCTTATTCTTGGCTCCCAATCTGTGGCCCCCAGGAGCCCTCCTTTTTCCTTCTGCAGTCCTATCACCCTGGAGTGATCTGGCTCACAGGTGCTTTGGGGATGAGAATATGGGAAGTGGAGAAAATGTGGGGTGTGGTCAGTGGGTGGAGGAGTAAAAAGCCAGAGATGTTTCAGGATAGGCAAGATCCCAAAGCTTCAGAGGAAGCCGTGGTGCCCTGGATAGGGATGTTTGCTTGGGGTCAAGAGAAGGCAGGTGGGTGTGTAGGAGTGAGGTAGATACTGTAGGACAATACTGCCTGGGGGTGTCCTGTCTGGAAGCACAGTGAAGGAAGCCAAGACACCTGCCTCCTGGGAGCTCTCCCCAACCCGGAGGCGGAATTAATCACCCCCCTCATTAGGTCTCCACGCACTCCGTACCCTCTGTATGTTGTCATCCTTTACAACCTGCCTCTTGGCCCCGCGCCAGGCGCAAAGTAGGTGCTCAATAATGAATGAGGGAAGCTGTTGTAGAATAAATACATGTTCTTCTGCGTTCAGGCCGGGGCGTCTACTCACTTTTCTTAAACAACAACTACCTTCAAATGGGTTTTCAGGGATATGTAGCTCCACATCACACAACAGGAAGGACCACATAGCAGGCTCAGGATTGGTCACCAGCGCCATGTTCAAATTAAATCCTCATCTTAATTATTTGGCCTTAACAAAGAAAAGTGAGTTTTGATGTCACAGCCATAGACCTCCATGTGCTACCCAGCTCTGATGAAGGGGCAGTCTCTGTAGCAGTATGGAGAGGCCTGGCCTCCCGCCCGACCCTGTTCAGTCTCTAGAGCAGCACATATCCCTCCTGTTGGGTGCCTGTCCCCAGGATGTGGCTTCTTACCCAGATGGGGTCACACATCACTTTGGCACCAGGGCAGTGGGAGAGGACCTATTTCTGGAGACCGTGTCCCTTCTGTGCAGGAACGGGTGAGGCACTGTGGTTGGTTACAACAGGTGCCTGCTCAGGGAAGTCCAAAATGTCCACAAGGCCCCCGCCCAGGCTCCCAGGCAGTGTCTGACTCCCTTCCCATGAAGTCCGTCGTGCAGCTCCCCTCTCCCAGCACAGGCATATCCAAACCTTCCATGTCCTTGGGACTTAGCATTCCAATCAGATTTCCCCTTTCTTTCTCCATGAGTTAGAATCAATTTTCACATTAGTAATGAAATTGTGTGTATTGCATTAGCCATTATCGTTGGCTTCCTTGTGGCTTTGGGCTGACTGGGCAGACTGCCTCTGGCCCTTTTCCGCCTCAAGTGCTGAGATGGGCCAGGCATTCAAGTTGGCTGCTTGTCTGAGGCCTCACATTGGCCAGTCTTCCCGGTGAACTACCTGTCTGTCCCTGGAGGAGGAGGGAGTCAGGAGGAAAGGAGGGTGGGGCTTCTCCACCAGCAAGTCCACGCGATACAGCTTGTGCATCCGTCATCCGAAAATCCAAAATCTAAAGTTCAAAATCCCAAACTTCTCAATATTGTCATGACACAGAAGTGGAAAATTCCAAATCCGACCTCATGTGATGGGTCCCAGCCCAAACACATGAAATTATTAAAAATGTTGGATAAAGTTATCTTCGGGCTATATGTATAAATGGTGTATGAGAAATAAATGAATTTCTTGTTTAGACCTGGGTCCCATCCCCATGATATCTCATGGTAATGCAAATAGATCTGAAGAACTCCAAAATCTGGTCCCCTGGGAAACTCACCTTGTCCCTGACAAGGAGGTCCACAGGACAGTCTGAAAGATGTCAGTGGGCTGGGGGCCAGCTTAGGGACTTCTCTTCTTGTTCTCTGGGTTGGGAAGGAAACAAGGGAAGAAAAGGAGGTAGCAATCATCTGTCCCAGAGTGCCTTGAATGTACCTGAAAGCAGCACCACTTCCAGAACAGGTGAGGCACACTCAGGAAGGGGACTCTAACTGGGGACACTCTCCAAGGTTTATGAGGTGGCACATGGAACACTGTGTGGGGGACAGTGCCCCTCAGAGGGACCATCTCCTTATGGAGAGAGTGAAGCTGATGAAAGTGTGGCTTTTGGAGCCTAAGGAACAGTACTGGGCCTGTCACCCACTTTGGTCTCCTCTATAGTAAAGCTCTTCTTGGGTAAAAGGTCTGGCAAATCACGGGGCAGACCCCTGATTGTGAGCTGCTGGCTTCATTATCAATAGTCCCTATCCTTTACATTTACAAAGGGAAGCACTGCTGGAAGTAATTCCTGCTACTGTGATCTGATTTGCTTTTTGCCACAATGCAGTAAGTGTGAGTACTATTTATGTACCCCTCTTGGAAAATATTTATTTATTTGACTGTTTATTTATTGTTGTACTGGGGTTTGGACCCAGGGAGGCTGCTGTTCCACTGAGCTACAACCCCAGCACTGTTTCTTGTCTCTTTTGAGACAATCTCATTCTGAGTTGCTGAGACTAGCCTCGAACTCATGATCCTCCTGCCTCAGCTTCCCGAGTGGTTGGGATGACAGGTGTGTGACACAGCAGTGGCTATGGGTCCCTCTTTGCAGATGGACTCCCAGTCCAGTGCTCCCCCCAGGATGCACCGCTGCCCCTTGTGGCCATCTGCTGTGAGGGAAGCTGGCCAGGGAGTTAATTAGAAGTATTTTAGGTTCAACAAATCTTATTTGATCTGGAGCTTAATTCGAGCTGCCATCAGCAAAGTTATTATCATTACCAGTATGTTTAAAGTGGTTAAATATTTAAAGCCATGTCAGTGTCTCCCAGCTGAACAGGGTCACCAAACATACTCAAAACGCCTGCACCAGGGCTTGCAGGGGGCGTTCTGCGCAGGACTGTGTGCCAGGGTGGTTTCTTGGAGCTCCTTGTGGGGCTGGGCAGCTAGAGGAAGTGGAGCCACAGCTCTGGTCTGCTTGGTTTTCAAAGCCTCTTCAAGGTTACTCACAATGGCAATTTTAAAATAATTGAGTTACTGTGGGGCTGGGTCTGCGACTTTGTCACAGGTGGAGGAGCTATCTAGTCACAGGGAGTGAAGGGTGGGATGGATGGGCCGCCTGTTGGGGCTGGGCCAGGAAAGTCACACTCGCAGCCTCCTGGTCTGTAGGAGATGCTCCCAGGTCCCCGGGAGAGAGCCAAGCAGGTTCATGGCCTGGGCAAGCGGCTGAGGATGAGCAGGGTAGTTTCACTGTGAGAAAGAGAGTCATGGTGCTGATAATCCAACCAGAGTGCAGGGTCTGAGGCATCCAGTGACTGGCAGAGGGTTGAGTCATGTTGCAGGGCTCCTTCCTGGTGCTCATCCTGAGTTCACAACCTGGGGCTCATCGACACCCAGAGGGTTACCACCGATTGCCACTGATGGATGGGAAGCCTCCTGTGTTGTATGCAAATTGTGAATACATGTATTTTGGGGCACAAGGTCAATAGCTTTCATTGCTTCTCAAGGAGGATTATGGGATACAAAAAATTAAAAAGAGAGACAGACTCACTTGTTTGTCAGCCATATAAGGCCCTTTGCCATCTACTCCAGCCCCACTCTCCCACATATTTCTACCCACTCCTACCCTGCAGCCTGGGACCCAGGCACAGGATTAGCGGTGTCTTTCTGGAATGTCCTGGGCTGGTCCCTCTGTCTCTTTGCCTCTGTCCACATGCTGAAGTCCTGCTCATGCTCTGAGACCCCACTCAGCCTCTGCTGACAGACCTTCTTTGGACAGAGCTACTGAGTGTCCACTGTAGCACTGAAGTTTGAACAGGTGTATTGGAGCACTTGCCACAGAGTGTTGAAGCTATTTATTCCTGTGTCTGTTTCACCCCAACGACTTAGTACTTTTCAAGGGCAGGGACTGTCCATGTCATTTCTGAGTAAGTCTTTTGAGTGAACTCTCAGTAAAATTTGATAAATTGACTAACCTATTTCAACCAAAAGACCACAACATGTAGGTGTCGATAAAAATGCTCTTTAATTGGAAGAGGCCACAACTAAATGGGAAAATATACTCTAGAATAATGAATACTGTTGAACTACACATATTATCCAAAGCAATCTGCAGATTTAACACAATCACTATCAAAATAACAATGACATTTTTCATAGAAAGAGAAAAAAATCCTAAAATGTATATGGGACCCTAAAGGACCCCAAAGAGCTAAGGCAGTCTTGAGCAACAAGAACAAAGCTGGATGACATCACACTTCCTGATTTTGAACTATATTATAAAGGTGTAGCTATCACAACAGTTTGGTATTGGTGTTAATAATGGACACATAGACCAATGGGATAGAGAACCCAGAAATAAACCCACACATACCTAGTCAACAAATCTTCAACAAAGGTGCAAGAACACACGGCGGGGAAAGAACAGTCTTTCAGCACATAGAATTGGGAGCACAGATATCCACACAGGAAGAGTGAAATTGGACCCAAATTTTACACCATACACCAAAGTCAACTGGAAATGAACTGGACTTAAACATAAGTCCTGAAACCTCTAAGAGAAAACAGGGGAATCTCCTTGATGTTGGTCTCACCAATGATTGTTTTGGATGTGACACCAAAAACAGGCACAAAAACAAATGTACAAGCAGAAGTGCATCGGATTAAAAAGCTTCTGCACAGGCAAGGGAGTAGCCAACCAAAAGGAAGGAGCCAACAGAATGGCAGAAAATACCCCAAAGTCACATATTAAGTGAGGGATTAGTGTCCAGAATACATAAAGAATCCCTATGCTTAATAGCGCCAAATCCAACAATCTTGATTTTTTTAAATGGGCAATGGTGCTGGGTATGGTGGCACACATCTGTAATCCCAGCAACGCAGGAGGATCACAAATTAACAAAAGCCAGGTTAACAATTTAGTGAAGCCCTGAGCAACCAAGTGAGACCTTGTCTCAAAATCAAAAAATCGAAAGGGCTGGGGATGTACTCGGTATTAAAGTGTCCCAGGTTTAATGCCCAGCACCAGAAAAAAAAAAAAAAAAAGGGGCAGTGAACCTGGGAAAAAGCCTTTTTCCAAGGAAGATTTAGGTAGCCAACAGGTCTATGAAAAGATGCTCAACACCATTAATCACAAGGGAAATGCAGAGCCAAACCACAGTGATAGGTCATTTCACACCAGTTAGTGTGGCTACAATAAAAAAGACAAGGTAACCAGTGTTGAGGAGGATGTGAAAAAAGGGCACCCTGGTGCATTGTTGGTGGGGTGTCAACAGGTAAAGACATTGGAATCTGAATTTGGAGATGAAACGCTATTCCTTGGTGAGACTGGAGCTTCTCCACTTCTGCTGGCAGCTGGGCTGGGCATAAGGTTGCAGGCCTCTGCAGCCAGAAGTGGTGCCGCTCTTCATGCCCTCCGTGTGCGGCAGACCCCAGCAGCTCACCATCAATTTCTTCTGACGTGGATCTTGTCTCATGAATTCAAAGAATGAAATCCATAGGCCAGGATGAGTGAATGCAACCATCGGATTTATTGAAAAATGAAAACAAGAACAGAACTCGATAGCAGGTTCTCTCCTGCCGAGTGAGCTAGTTAGGGGTTGATATAGCACGTGGGCCATTGCTACGGGTCCAAACTTATGCTACTTAGAGTTTGGAAATGTACTAACACTATTGTTCAACTCTCAACTCCCAACTTCCACTCAGGTCTGCCCCACCTCCTTTTTCTCACTGCAGGTCAGGAACGGGAGGTGGTGGTGGGACCAGTAGGCTGGCTGCATGACTTGGCAGCCAGGGCACAGTGTCACCATTATGGAAAACTTATGTGGGTTCCTCAAAGAATTCAAACATGATCCAACAGTCTTACTTGTAGGTATTTATCCAAAGAATTGAAATCAGGACCTTAAGGAGATGTCTGCGCCCTCTGTGCTCATTGCGGGATCATTCATAGTGGCCAAGGTCTTGTCCATTGATGGATGAGTGGAATAGAGAAAATGTGGCATTTATATACAATGGAATATTATTCAGCCTTAAAAGAGAAGGAAATCCTATATTTGTGACAGGATGGATGGACCTGAAGAGCATTATGCTAAGTGAAATAAGCCAGGTACAGAGACAAATTCTGGGTGGTCTCACTTGAATTTGAAATAGATAGAAGGCAGGAGTAGAAGGGTGGCCTCCTGAGGTTGGAGGAATGGGGAAGGTGAGGTATTGGTCAGCAGGCACAGTGTTCTTACACAAGTCCTAGAGAGCAACTGTGCCAGATGGTGCTCACAGCTAACCATACGTATTCTGTATCTAGAATTTGCAACAAGGGTAGGTCCTATGTTAAGTGTTCTCTCCACATACAAATAATAATAAAGAGCGGGAGAGAGACCTGGGGAGATACTTGATGACTTTTTTCAGTGTATACTTATCCCCAAACTCAGTTGTTTGTATACATCAAACACATACTGCTTTTACATGTTAATCAAACCTCCATAAAGGGGCCCTTTGTTTTCAACTTGGCACACTCAACACTGCTGGGATGAGGTGATCACATACTCCACATTGTCTCCTTCCACCTCAGCAGTAGCTCTTTGAGTTTGGAACAGGCTGGGTTGAGTTACCAGGGGGCAAGGAAGAGAGATGTCCCTGTCCCGTGGGTCCTGAACGCTCTGGGGGTGAGAGGTCAAGGTTGGAGATGGAAGTTTGGGAGGAGTCAACAGAAATGGAGCCCTTGAAACCATACCTGGCCCTTCTAGCCAAGGGGTCATAGGGAGGAGACTGAGGAGCTCGGGAAAGAGGCATCAGGTTGAGCACAACCCTGGTGCCCAGCTTAATGCCAGGCAGCTAGGAGCGTCACTGCAGCCCTGGGCTACAGGGTTCCTGCTTTCTCTAACCGATGAATGAGGAAACCGAGGCAGAGCAAATGCACAGCTAGCCAGGGGCAGGGATCCCTCCTTGAAGTTTAGGTGTCATTGATTCTGGTGGCTGAGGTGGGGGAGTCCCCACAGGGCCCTAGAGATGGAGAGAACCAGAGGAGGTGAAGGTCTGGCATGGAGGTGGCCCCACCTGCTGCCCGTGGCTCCCTGCGGGATCCAGTAGGTCAGCCACACACTGAGCACTTCTGTGACTCTTTCCATAAGACCGAACAGAATCAACCAGAAAAGGAGCTTGCTCACTCAGAACCACCTTATCACTAGTCTTTAGAACGTTCTTTTGGCTGAAATTATATTAAGTTCATTTAATTGAAGGTTATTTTCCTAAGATAAATTTTTTCATTATTATAAAATGATGATATATGCTCATTGAAGAGAGTCTGACAATACAATGAGGCAACTGTAAGAGGATGGAAATTGTTCATAATCCTATCATGTGTAACAATATCAATAACAATAATAACTGACATGCATGGAGTAATTGCCGGGTAGTAAGTACTGTTCCAAGTGCTTTAAGACAGCACAGGTTGAGTGAGCCTAATCCAGAATGCCAGCCACCAGAAGTGTTTTGGATTTGGGATTTTTTGGGAATTGGAATATTTGCATATACATAATGAGGTATTGGGACGGGACCCAAGTCTAAATGCATAATTCCTTTGTGTTTCAGCGTGTGTAGGCTGAAGGTAATTCGTATTACATTTTTAGTGTGTGTTCTGTCTGTGACCCATCACATAAGGTCAGGTGTGGAATTTTCCACTAATGGCATCATGTTTTGGTGCCTTTTGGTGCCCAAAAGGCCTTGGATTTTGGAGCATTTCAGATGTTTGGAGTGAGGATGTTCAACTTGTATTAACTGCCCCCCTCCACGCCTTTTTTTAACATATGAGAAAAACAGAGAAGCTCAGTAACTTGGTAGAGGCTACACAGCTAGGAACTGATGAGACTTTAATACACAGTTCAACTCCAGGGCCCAGGCTCTTTACTTCTTTCTTTTGGGAAACAATAATGGCAATGAATTTGGAAAGGAAGGAGATGAAACTGTTTATTGAGTTTTACTTACCGTGGACTCCAGAAATCTTGATTGTAATTGTCAGGTAGGGACCACAGGCTTTAGATAACAACACCTAAGTGTTCTTTCACTCAAGCTTTATGAAGACAGAAAAAGTTATTGAGACGGCTGAAGTGTGCAGGGTGGTGATGCCGTATGCTGTGTGCTTACAGAGCACAGCCCTGGGTGGGCAGCCTCTGTCCCTACCCAGCAGGGGCACGGCTCCTGGCTGGGTTGCATCTCACCTCTCACATGGGCCTCTGCTTTGTGGTCTGGTGTCCCACATGTGACTGGTACCCCTTGGTTTCTCTCTCTGGTGTCTCCACAGCCAGTGACCCAGAGTCCTCGGGCTTCATGGGCTTGTCAGAGCATCATCCCTGAGGCCTGGGATCTGTGTCCCAGCAGGTCTCTTGGGGTGCATCTTCTAAGGGGGACCCACGTATGGAGGAAGCAGGAGATCTCACAGGCAGGTGCCCTCCCCAGAACCACCTGGTGCAGCCAAGCTTCGCTTTTTCTGTGTGAATGACTTGTCCCCAGTTGACACGGGATTGTGTGCAGTGTCCCTGGCAGTGGCTGGGTGTAGTTCCCAGGACTCAGGAAAGGTGAGCCAATTTGAGATCTGCCATGAGGGGTGTTTTCCAGTTTGGAGCATTTCTCCCTGGAAGGGCAAAGGACTTCCTGAGGAGCTGAGCCTACCTGTGCCTCCGGGGTGGAGACTGCCTGCCATGTGAGGAAGCCGGGCCTCTGCGCCTGCCGTTCCAGCAGCCTGACTCTTTCCCTCTAGAGATTCACCCAGAGGAAGGGAATGCAGGGTGTACGGGAGTCCAGCAGCAACAGGGCTGGGTGCAGCACTCGGGGTCCCCAAGATAAAGGGTGGAGTCTGAGGAAAGTACAGTGCTTGGAAGGGGCCTGGGACCTGCCTCCTGCCTCAGCTCCTGGGTCACGCGTTAGCAAGTGGCTCAGCTTTCTGAGTTGCAGACACCCTCACCCCAGCCTTCCAAAGTCCCCTCCCCATTATTTGACTCTTAGGAATGAGGATGGAATAGGTGGGGGTCTTCTGGCCTCTGTGCTATTAGGAATGAGCATGAAATGGAAATGCAAGGAAAAGATTCATAATCTTGTGGAGGAACCAAATGTGACCCATCTCTAATCCCACATAGTTCTGGGTGGAGTGCAGCCTCGCCACAGTGAGGTCCGGTGGCGGTGGCATTGCCGACTGTCCAGCTGAATCTCTTGCTCCCAGAGCTCCCTGGCACCATGCCCCTGGGCTCTGGCAGCGAGTTCTCCACATCCTGTGCCTTGCGTGCCTTTGTGGGGGTGGGCCATCCACCCAAGTCCCAGCTCCCTTTCCCTTCCACTCATGCGAGGAGCCAGCTCCGTGGGCATCCTCTCTGTGAAGCTCCACCTGGAAGCCTTTCCTAGAGCCATCGACCTCTCTGCCTGCAGGACACCCCGAGCTGCCTCTCCTGTAGCTCCTAGCATCCTCATGACTGGACCATCAGCTCCTGGAGGTCGAGGGCCTTGCTCCAGGCATCCTTGTGTCTAGCTTCTAGAGCAGAGTGACTGCCACATGTGGCTGCATGTGTGAGGGACAGAGGTGAATGAGCAATGTGACACAGAGTGGGGCTCGGTCAGCATCTGGCTGGAGGTGACCAGATGCCCATGTGGGCATAATTCTCTCAGACATGTTCAAGGCAGCATTCAGATAAGTAAGAAAAAAGGCTTTGGAGGGGACTAGAGCCGGTGAGGACAGAGAAAACTTCTTGCTGGCAGCCGCTCAGGTGTGGTTTTTGTCCTGACACAAGCAACTTGGTTTTTCCACGGTTAACACCTGACGTGGGAAATCAGAAAATCTTTCTTAGGGAGAGACCAGAAATTATATGAGCTTGTTATTATTATCTTTTAATTAAAAGATAGCAACTGCCTGGTATTTGGTAAATTCAGGCCCCCTCCCCGTGGGTCTACTAATATGCTGGAATCTGAGTTTAATGGGCTAAATTTATTTTTTATAAGAATCTGTTACTGAACCCGCTCAGTGGAAACAGCCTTGTTAGGGCTTGAAGAAACTTCTCATTAGTGGGATAAATGTGCCGGGGTGAGGGGGGCTGCCGCCCGGTGCTGCTGAGCACAGCTGGGCTGGGAGACTCTCGGGGCGCCTGTGGGAACACTCATGTGGGGACCGCAGTCCACAGAGGAAGGACACTGGGCATGGGCATCCTGCCTAATGTCTGTGTGAGAGTGCGGTCACGGGGTCTGGTATGCAGTCACAGTGCAGGCCTCCCAGTCTCTGAGGCCCACACTGCCCCCTGTCCCCCAGGCACCCAGAGCTCCTTGCTGTGTGAGAATACTCCACACGCCTTGCTGGCTAGGGTAGGAGTGTAGGGGAGGACCCAACACCTGGCGCCCAGTGAGGGGACTTTCGTTCTGATTAGGGGCTGGCAGTGGGCTCGGATGCCGGGGCCATTCGAACAGAGCCTTGTTAAGTAGAGAGTACTAGGTGGAGATGCGGGGCAAAGGGCAAGGGGATCCCAAGCACAGGGACGGCAGGGTGGACCTCAGTGTGCAGTAGAAGTGGGTGGAGAAGAGGCTCCAGAGGCAAGTTGGCTCCAGATGGCCTTGCTCGGGGACTTGGACTTTCTTTTCCCGGAGTTGGGTTTAGGAGAAAGATTGACACATCCTTTTGATGTTTGGGGAAGCATGCTCTGGTGGCAGCGGGAGGTTGCATGAAGAGGGGAGAATCACCATGGATGTGGAAACTCCAGGGCAGAGGCCTGACCGTAAGGCCACCTACCCCTGCACCAAGACCCCTGTCCTTTATAGACAGGGTCCTGGAGCCCTAAGAGGTTAGATGAGTTATCAAATTTCATTGGCAGAGGTGACCAAATGTGCAGGCGGGAGAGAGGGCTGTCTTGCATAGATAGGGAAGCACATGTTGCCTGACTGACCTACGACCACACAGTACCTGTGTGACGTGCTGGGCTGGGGGTTTCTCAAGCTCGGCGCCTGTGGTGTGTGGCCAGGATTTCGCGCTTCTCCACTTTATCATCCAAGACAGTGATGGGACCCCCGGGGCTTGGAAGGATGCTGTGTTTCCTGGCTGTTTGTTATTGGAAAAGACATGCCCACGGGTTGCTGTGAGTGGGTTGATGTAGACAGACGCAGCTGTAAGGAAGAAGGGGCGACACCTGCCTGGGTGCCGCAGCAGCACCTGCTTGGAGGCGTGGGCTTAAGAGGACGTAAGGGAGACAGGAGGGAGGCCCAGCCAGAGCCCCCACCAGAGCCCAGCTGCTCCGCTCCCCATAGGAGCTGGGACAAGACCCAGGGAGGCTGAGGAGGGCTGGCTTGTGAGCAGCTGGCAGAGCCGGGGTGCAGAGGAGGAGCTGGGAGAGGTGGCAGCTGCTGCAATGAGGGGACACAAGGGACCCTGCTAAGCAGAGTCCCTGGGGGGCTGAGGACTCTCAGCTGAGCTGCGAGGGCTGCCTCTGTCCTTGGGAGCCCCTCTATGGCTTTTAGAAAAAAGCTGCCGCTGGATATTGAGGTGTGAAGATGGGAGGGCGACAACTGCTTCAGCCATTTTACTATCAATAAATTAGTTGCTATCATTGAAGCCAGTTTGAGTTGGGTTTTCTGTCACTTGCAGTGGGTTTGGTTCTAAGTGCAGTGAAAAGCCATTAAAGGATTCTGAGTGGAAAAGCCACAAGGTCTGATTTACATTTTTCAAAGGGCGCAGTGGCTGCCACAGGGAGAATGGGGTGTCGAGGGGTGACGGGGAAGCAAGAGACCACCGCGTGAGGCTGCACTCAGGTGGGAGAAGAAGTGGCTTGGACTTGGTGGCTGCAGTTGAATGGACAGAGTGATGGTAGGAGACTCCTGCCACTGCTGGACTGGGGCTTTGGTGGGTGGAGGAGCAGGACGGGGCTGTTCCAGGGACTGACCAGGTCCAGGTTGGGTGGGTGTGAGTTGGAGGGAAGCTGTTCTCTGTGGAGCAGTCTCTTGCAGAAGGTCAAGGCTAGAGGTAGAATTTGGGGGTCATTGGAGATAATGACCAATGATAATGAGGAGAGTGGAAGACACTGTAGGGAGGAAACAGATGTTGAAGAGAGGGCTGTGGATGGTCCTGAGGCACACCAGGTGGAGGTGGGGAGGTCAGCAGTGAGAATGGAGCAGGGGTGGCCTCAGAAAAGAGAGGCCAGCCCAGAAAGCACATCTCACTGCAGCATGGAGGAAGGAGTGCCCAGAGGAGCGGAGAAGGGAGAAGGGTCCTGTGGTGCTGAGAGGCCACTCAGGAGAACATGGAGACGTCTACAGCATGGTGATCATCAGTGACCTGGCTATGAGGTCAGATGGGTGACTAAAGCATTCGCGTGGGAGAGGAACAGGGAGATGAGCACAGAGAGTCCTTTGAGGTGTGCTGTGGTCAGGAGCACAGGCTGGAGGAAGTGTGGGGTCAGGGGAAGGCCTTCTATTTTTTGGGGGGATGTACAAGACATTGATCCCAGGGATGCTTAACCACTGAGCCACATCCCCAGCCCTTTTTTTAAAGACAGGGTCTCACTAAGTTGCTGAGGCTGCCTTGAACTTGTGATCCTCCTGCCTCAGCCTCCCTAGTTGCTGTGATTTCAGGCATGCACTGGGGCCTTTGGCTTTCTAGTTTTAAAGACAGGGGATGGCAGAACATGAGTACCTAGTGGTGGAATAACCTGAGTACAGTGGGAAGCTGGTAGTTTCCAGGTGGGGGTAACTCCCTGAATGAAGGGCTGGAGGGAGTGAGAGATTGGCATTCAGAAGACAAGTGGCTTGGCTGGAGCAGGAACTGTTGTACCACTGTGAGGAGGGAGGATGGAGATGAAGCCAGGAGGAGGTGAGCAGGCAGGGCTTGTGGTGGAAGTGCCCGTGTGCCTGTTTTCCCAACAGACTAAGAGACAGGCCTGTGAGTGCAGGGGAGGCTGGAGGAGAGAGGAAGGGCAGAGCAGCCTGGGGGAGCTAGGTGACAGTGTTGCTGGGGCTGGCAGGAGGTCATAGAGCATCCTTGAGCGCCCTTTTGAAGCTTGCAGCTGCAAGTTGAAAATGCAAGGAAGCTGGGTGCAGTGGTACACACCTGTGATCGAGGTGACTCAGAGGCTGAGGCAGGAGGATCCCAAGTTCAAGGCCAGCCTCGGCAACTTAGTGAAATCCTGTCTCAAAATAAAACACAGTGATAGAGGATGCAGCTCAGTGTTAGTATGCACCTGAGTTCAATGCCCAGTACTAAGAGAGAGAGAGAGAGAGAGAGAGAGAGAGAGAGAGACAGAGAGAGAGAGAGAGAGAGACAGAGAGACAGAGAGAGACAGAGAGAGAGAGAGAGAGAGACAGAGAGACAGAGAGAGACAGAGAGAGAGACAGAGAGAGACAGAGAGAGAGACAGAGAGAGAGACAGAGAGAGAGAGAGAGAGAGAGAGAGAGAGAGAGAGAGACAGAGAGAGACAGAGAGAGAGAGAGAATATGCCAGGAGACAACCTGCATTGTGGATTTCTCCAGAAATGCTCTGTTACTGGTGTGGGCATTGGAGATAGAGAATTGGGTCTAGGTGGACTTAGGATTTAGCTAAGGAGGGAGTCAAAGGAAGGAGGGAGAACGGGTGAAGGATTTGAGGTTATTGGCAAGGGAGGGGTAATAACGGGCTGTCATCACACATACCCAAGATTCCTCTAGACAGGGAAGGTGCTGGGAATGAGGGCTTGGGATCATCAGCAGATAGGCGGAGGGTTCAGATGAGATTGGCCAGCAAGAGCAGAGGAGTTACAGCAGGGACAGCAGTCAAACCCCTACAGCCAGCTTCTCAGCCGTGGGCCTTTGGAAGGACAGAGGAGAATGGGGAAACCAGGAGAGGTGGCGCCACGGAAACCAAGAGACAGGAGAGGGGTGGCAACCAGGTCCCCCACTTCTGAGGAGTCACAGGAGGTTGAGATTAATTTAGAGGTCACTGGTGACCTAGGAGAGGACATCTGCAGATGGGTGTGTGTCTCAGGGAGAGACAGGGAAGGGATGGAGTGGAAACAGTGAGGGGTAGGAAGGGAGTGAAAGTGTTGGAGCTCACGTGAACTTGACCTGGGCCTGGAGAAATGAGAAACTGGCTAATTTTCTAAGAGGCTGAAGGGAAAAGAAATCCTGGCTTGAACTTGGGGGGTATAATAAACAAACACATGGCTCCCTCAGGGTCAGGAGCAGTGTGTGAGAAAGCCCTCTGGATCTGGAGAGCGGACAGGTTAAGAAGGGTCAGGGAACAGGCTGGGAGTGAGGACCATGTGCTGTGGAAACTTGGGCAGGTGAGCAGCTGTCAGTTGCCTTGGGTGTTACAGACATTTCCTTCTCCCTAGCAAACTAGATGGTGCACTGGCAACACTGGCAGAGTGCAGGAGGGGCAGGGCAGGAGATCTGGGAAGGTCAAAGTCAGGGTCAAGTTCAGGTTTCCAAACAGAAACCACTTTGGAAGGTTTGGGTGCAGTTGAAACCAGGATGGATGAGAGGATGCTTACACTTATGCACAATGTTAAAAGGCTTATCTCTCTCTCTCTCTCTCTCTCTCTCTCTCTCTCTCTCTCTCTCTCACACACACACACACACACACACACACACACACACACACACACAGTATCTGAAAGGCCCTGTGCTATAGATACACGTAAGGCCGTGTGAACAAAAGAAAGAAAGGTGGATAAACATGAATGTTTGAAATTTAGAAAATCTAGGGCCAGGCCCAAATAAGAGTAGTGAAAGTATCTTCAGATGAGTTTTGGAGCCAGGATGTCATTAACAGAGAAAGTGCATGGAACTGGCTGTGGCAGCTGATCATTCTTAACCTACGCAGCATCAAGTGAGTTCGGCCACTTTTTAAGAGTTCGTGTGGTGGTCAGTCCTTTGTGTTGAGTGACAGTGGCTCCCAACCTAGTGGCCCCTGCACAGACTCCTGTCTCTATTTAGATCTTGTTCTTCTCCAAGTCAAGGGGGGAGGCTGGCCTCCTCTTTCCTTCCCTTCTCTGGTGAGTCAGGCTCAGTTGGTGAGCCCTGATGCATCTGTTCCCTGCTTTCAAATGGAGAATGTCTGCTGGGCTCCAGGGTAAGGACAACAGTGGAGGAAGCAGAGGGGGGGGGGAGCTGGTGCCACCACATTTCAAAGCCAGTATCCCTAGAGGTGGCTTGTAGAAGTCAACAAGAAGGAGCTGGTTGCTTCTGAAGTGGGTGAGACATGGGGAGCTCTCTGCAGTCCCAGACCACAGCTGCTGTCCCCATGTCCTACAGGCTATGCGCGTAATGGTCACAGCACTGATGTGGCTGTGCTGACTGTCCATCTGTCCCATGACTTCATGCTTAACTCGTGCAAATGGAAGCCAGAAGCTAAGCCCTAGAAGGTGTGTGCTTTTTGCTGGTTGGGATTTCCAACGGAAAGCCCAGCAAGGGGCTTCCTGTTTATGCATTAGGTACAGGAGCCTCATTATTGGGTGATGAACCAAAAGCCAGGCGAGGCAGCTAGGGTCAGATGAGAAGGAGAAAAGCCTCTCTGGCTCTGACACAGCAGGCAGAGGGCTGCCTTCATTTCTGATTTGCATCAAGGTTGCTAAGAAAGCTTCCTACTCCGCTCTGCTTATGTACTCGCTTCAAGGAGCCAATATTCAAATACTTTCTCATCTTCTCGAAGTAAAATCCACTCTGCGGCTGAGGCTACCGCCAGGTGCACTCAGTGGGCATCCTTTCCTTTTGTGGTCCACCTGCCTTTCCCAACCTACCCACTTCTGGGGAGGCTGGAAAAGGCACATGCAGTCTAGAAGCATCCAGTGCCTAGGAAGTGAGATATGAGGGAGGGTGGCCTTTCCACTTCTTGGGAAAGCTGCATGTTTCAGAGAATGCAACTTCCTCTTACCTGTCATCCTGAGAGGCCTTGAGGCTGCTTCCCCGTTACCATTATCCGTGCCCCTGCCCATGGGGAATCACAGCCATGCTGGGCCGTTTGTCTTGGGGCAATAAAAACTGCTTTACCTTGGAGTTGACAACTTAGGCAGCAGCAGTGTTTATCCAGCCACTGCCCACTGTGTACAGGTCGTATTTCTAACTTTTATTTATAAGTTCACTCTGGGCTACTTGAGAGCAGTTCTCATAGAAATACATTTTCAGGGAGGATGAGGTTTCCGTGCCAACACCCACAGAGCCCTTTAACTTGGATTAAAGTCAGTTGTCAGATAGTCAGAGGGGCAGGTCTAGGTCAAGGTTTAAACTGAAGAAAGGTGGGGAGGACAAGTCCGGATGGGGAGCCTCATCGCCCGCCCTCTGCACTAGCACAGTCTGTCACCGGCATTCATGAATATATTCATCCATGATGCCTTTCCTCCTCCCCCACCCCATAGTCCAGCCCCAACCATCTTGTTTGTCCTCCCTTTCAATCAGACCCCCAAATCTAACCACTGTTTCCCTCTGCCAGCTTCCCTTCTGGCCCAGTGACCATCCTCCCTTAACCTCGCTGTTTCTGCTCTGCCCTTCATGACAGCCAGCATAAACCCTTCCACATGCACACAGGATCCAGTCCCTCCATGAGGACAATACAAAGTGCCTGTCTCCCTCCCCCACCTCCTGGCCTGGGCAATTCCACTTACCTCCTGCAACTCCATGAAGATGAAGAGGCAGCAGACTCGGGTACACCTGCTGGGTTCTGGATTGGCCTGGTTTCCCTTTGGCCCACCCAGTCTCTCTAAGCCACCGGGTTCCTCGGCCTCCCCTAGGTAGCACCAGTCTTGGGAATGGGTTGAACCTTGACCTTTACTTTAGGAGTAAAAAGAAATAGTACCTTCTGCTCTTGCGGGGGCACTTGGGGAGCACTGTTGTTCTCAACTGTGCCCCGCAGGTCATAATTACAGTGATTCATCTCCTCTCGCCTCCTTCTCCCTAGTTGTAAATGGCAGTCCCATTCCCGCTCCTGGGTCGGTCGGTTTAGCTCCACTGTGTGCTGGGCCTCTGACTCTTCTGCCTTAGTCACCCTCACTACATCTTGCCACACCTTCCCCGTTCCTCTCTTCCTTCCTGGTGTGAGCTGACATCCTCCTGAGCAGCTCTTCCGGTCTACAGAAGGCACTGACCCCTGACCCCAGCTGCAAAGCCACCGGCTCTCAGTGCTGTCATAGGCTGGGTTTTATAGCTGCTTAGAATTGGGAACTGGAAGAGCCCTGTGCCCTCCCTCGCCTCTACCTCTACCTTCACGCTTCCCCGTCCTCACATCCAGCCTGCCATCTTCTAGCTGCTCGCTCTGCTCCGCCATGTCAGGGCGAAGCCTCCGTGTCCGAGTGTCCTCTCAGGCGGCACCGGCCCTGGCAGCCTCCTCTCGTGTCCCCTTGCTTACAGTTTCCAGCCTCCAGTCTGGGTGACAGGAGTACCTCGCCAAGACAATCGGAATTAATTTTGCAAGTAAAATTTCATCAGACGACCTATCAAGCGCTCCACTAAATCAAGACATATTATATGTCTCACGTGTGCTTGAGCCCATTCATCACATAAGTCAGCCTCCGAAATACCAGCCAGGCCAGGGCCACAGAGGAGTAACATTCTCGTCTGAAGGCAGAAGAGGTCTTTTTATTCCCAGATTTGCCCCTCAGAGCACTTCTCTCTCCTCCCCCACCCCCTCCCTCTCTCTCTTCTCTTTTGCTGGTGATAACATCAGAAGGTATTGGCCATGGTACTTGGAGTCAGACTCAGTGGAACTGAAGCAGAATCCCTGTTTTGACACTTATCAGCTGTGTGACACTGAGAAGTTACTTAAACCTGTCTGAGCCTCAGTTTTCTTTTTCTTTTTTTAAATTCATTTTTACATTGACTTTTAAAAAAATCTTTGTTTTCTTTCTTCCTTCCTTCCTTCCTTCCTTCCTTCCTTCCTTCCTTCCTTCCTTCCTTCCTTCCTTCTTTCTTTCTTTCTGTTTCTTTCTTTCTTCTTTCTTCCTTTCTTTCTTCGTGGTGCTGAGGATTGAATCCAGTGCCTCACACATGCTACGTAAGTGCTCTACCACTGAGCCACAACCCTAGCCCAGCCTCAGTTTTCGGTGTCAAATGAAAATAATATTTACCTTTGAGGGCTCTTCTGAGATTAAATGAGATAAGCTAACATAAAGCATGTTTCAGTAGGTTCTTTATAAATGTTAGTTCCTTTCCCCTGCATGAAGTAAGCTAAAAATTCCATGGAGGTCTTCCATTCACAGTCATGTAGGTGTAGCCACATTCGGACACAATGTAAATACTAGGGAATTAACAAATGAGTGGATTAGATATAAGTAGTTGCAGGTGTTTAGCCAACAGAGCGGGTTCAGGGCACATTTTGGGCCCACAGAGAAAGACATACAGAAAGTTTTAGACTTCCAGGCTGGTGTGGCCTCTCTCCATCTCATTCTTTTTCTTTTTTTTAATATTGTTTTAGTTGTAGTTGGACACTACACCTTTATTTTATTTACCTATTTTATATGGTGCTGAGGATCGAACCCAGTGTCTCATACGAGTGAGGCAAGCACTTTGCTGCTGAGCCGCAACCCCAGCCGCTCTCCCTCTGATTCTTTGTCTTGCTCCAGCTTGACAGTGAGTGGTTTGACCAAGATTCCTGAGATCCTTGAGAGGCCTCCCCATAGTGACCCGAGGGGCCCTCATTTTTTTACTTTGTTCCTTCTTCCTGTCACTTCTTCAGACAGTAGCTGACTAGAGCCGTTTAGGACCAGGCAAGGGAAGATAGAAAGCCTTCACGCTTATCAGGTGGGGTGGCAGCTGGCGACGCAGACTCACGGAGAACTCAGGGAGTGTGGCCTCCATGGCGAAGCATGGGCCCCCTAGGCTAGGTGGTGGCAGCCTCCTGAGAGCTGGGGAAGACAGGTCCTCAGCCTCCAGGACTAACTCTGGAGGGAGCCCAGATTCCTGAGCTCTTCTCCTTCCTTGGCCCTGGATAAAGGAGTCACGTGGGCCCAGCACCCTGGTCACAGCCCTCCTTCCTGGGTGCTTGCCTGTGCTGGACCCTGAGCAGGCAGAATCCACTCCTGTTCACCATGGACACCTCGTCCTGACTGGTCAAGGTGCTTACTTATGCTATAATTTGTATTTTATCTGGTATTTCAGCAGATTGAAGCTTATTCCTTTAAGCATCCAAACGTAAAACCAATATTTTGACCGCTGTGATGAAATATTTCTGTCTAAAAGGGTGTAAGAAGAGTATGATTGTTATGCACATTTCCTTAAACGGCATGCATAGAACACCATTTGATCAGTTTTTTCATTACTCAGGGTCATTAATATAAACACCAGCTCCTACCCTGTGCTCCAGCGAAGGTTCTCCCAGCGGCTGGCAGGATCTTCTGGGTTCTCTCCACCCTGCCATGTTGCCCAGACTGCTGAACTTCTTGAGCCCTTTATCCACTTCTCTGTTTTTCTCTCCTCTTCCCTTTCACTTGTCTCTCTCCTTCGCCAGACAGCTTGTTCTTGCACTGAGTGCATATAAACCGAATCAGCACGGGAGATGGCTGGGAGAGGAGCCTGTTCAGAGGTCTTTTTGTTTCCTGCTTGATATCAGGACAGAGGGGAGTCCCCTAGGGAGGTGGTGTCATTGTGCTGCCTGTTGTGGCTGCTGCTTGCATACATGCCCAGCTTTCCAAACAGACTGTAGATCTGTGGTAGACAAGGGACCCCACCCCGTGTTTATTACGCTCACCATCCACACTCTGTGTGTAGCTCAAGTACGCACGTTGAACATATCGATGAATCTACCCAGTAATGAGATATGGGATTAAATTGAATATGAAGTTGTGGAACCACCAGAAAGAAAGTTTCCACCATGCACCTAAAAGAGACAGTATGACAGTAAAGTCAGTCAAATTGGGGTTCTGATTCCAGATCCTCCATTCTACCAGTTGGCTAATATTAGATTTTTCCACACCTTGGTTTCCTCACCTTATAAAATGGGATAAATTATAGTAGCTACCTCATAGGGTTGTGAGGCTTTAATGAGATCATGGCTGTTAAAATTGCTTTGCACAATACCTGGCACATAATCGGTGCTCACAGATGATAATCACAATCATAAAAAAGCATAGCTATTTGACTTAGCAGAAGAGTGGTAGAGATGCTATGAATTCTGGGGGATTTCATTTGCCCCTCCCCCTGAGGATTTCTTTCCCTTCCTTACCCCCCTTCCACACTGCTGGGAATGTCTTTATTTGGCCTCAGCTCTCAATGGATATTAATGTGGAAATGTTAGGGCTGGAGATTTCCACAGCCTTTGAATAATAGACATTTGGAAAATTAAATATTTCTGTCAAGTGTGCCATAAATCTTGGCTGTTTAGGAAGGTGAGAAATTAAAATTGCAAAACAGCTAGGGAGGGAGGGAGCCAGTCCCTCCCTCTGTGTGGTCCCAGGTGGGGAGGGAGATGCCGAGTGAGGTGGGTGGTGAACAGTAATGTCACAGCTGAGGGGCATCTAGGGACAGGTTGGCTGCTGTGGGTCATCAGCATGGGAGACTTTGAAGTCCAGCCAGTTTTTTTTTTTTTTTTTAATTTCCCCTAGTGCTGGGGATCAAACCAGGGCCATGTGTATGTTAGGTAAGTGCTCTACCACTGGGTTGCACCCCTAGCCCTCCAGTCAATTTTTGGGGGGGTACTAGGGATTGAACTCAGGGGCATTTAACCACTAAGCCACATCCCCAGCCCCTTTTTAATATTTTATTTAGAGACAGGGTCTTACTGAATTGCTTAGGGCCTCACTAAATTGCTGAGGCTGGCTTTGAATCCATGATCCTCCTGCCTCAGCCTCCTGAGTGCCTGGGATTACAGGCATGTGCCACCATGCCTGGCCCTCCAGTCAATTTTTTTATATTTATTTTATTTGTGCCTTACACATGCTAGGCAAGCACTCTGCCACTGAGCTACAGCCGCAGCCTTCAGTCACTTCATTTTTGATACCGAGGATTGAACTCAGGGGCACTTAACCACTGAGCCACATCCCCAGCCCCATTTTGTATTTTTTATTTAGGTTCAGGGTGTCATTGAATTGCTTAGTGCCAGGGTAAGTTGCTGAGGCTGGCTCTGAACTCTCGATCCTCCTGTCTCAGCCTCCCCAGTCACTGGGATTACAGGTGTGCAACACTGTGCACCGTCCCTCCAGTCAGTTTTGATGAAGGTTCTTTATGGTCAAGCCTGCATCCCTGCATCCCTGTTGTCCCTTCCTTCTGTCCCTCAGGCCTGGCCTTTCTTGCCACATGCCCACCTGCAAGGCCCTGCTTTTCCCCACCTCAGAGGAAGCAGTCTGGTGCCTGCCCCGGTGGTCATCTTTCCAATGCAGAGGGCAGTGGGGAGCTATTCTGGGACTCTCCAGAATACTCAGTAGGCATCCCAGCAACGGTTCTCAGGTTACACAGGGAGCAGCCCTTGTATCCCAGTCCACAAGGGTAGAGCAAAGGGAGGGACAGGATTCTGTCTTCCAGGGAGAATGACCACCCCACATCGCCTTTCACTCCTCCACAAGCCTCAAGGTGAGGGAGTTACCTGTCGCCTGCAGTCTTCTCTGTGTTGCTCTTTCCCACCTGGGCCAGATGGTGACTTGCACTCATTGCACATGTACATCCAGTGACTAGCATATGATTTGGTGGCGCATGATTTGGTCACCAGTTCTTTGTGACTCACTTCAAAAGGGCTACAAATAAACCAAAGCATATCTAGGGAAAACAGCCAGGGTGGTGAAGGGCCTCGGAACCATGCCATGTTCTTCCTTTCATCACTCATTTACTCCATGATTATGACTAAGTGATTAGAATGTGCCAGATGTGCTTGATACAGAGGAGACGCAAATACTAAAGGGAAGAGTCTGGTCACCCTGTGCCAGGCATTGTGCTAAATACTTTGAATACATTAATTCTTTTAATCCTACCAGCATTAAGATATTATTATCCATTTTTAATAAGGAAACTGCGATTCAGAGAAATTAAAATGCCATCCCAGAGCTAAGAATCAAATTGACATCTGACTAACCCCCAAACCAAAACTAAGGAGCTCACTGTCTATAGGAGGAGAATGGGAGTATATTTAGGGCTGCTATGGTTTGGGTATAGTTTGTCCCCAAAGGTACATAAGCTGGAAGTTTGATCTCCAATTTAATATCTAGAGGTAGTGGACCTTTAAGAGATTGTGCCTACATCAGGTGCAGTGGCACACACTGTAATCCCAGCCACTCAGGAGGTTAAAGGAGGAGGATTGCAAGTTTGAGGTCAGCCTGGGCAATTTGGCAAGATCCTGTCTCAAAACACAAAGTAAAATGGGCTGGGGTATAGCTCAGGGGTACAGCATCCCTGGGCCCAATCCCCAATACCAAAAAGAAAAGGAAATGAGGGAGGAAGAAAGGAAGAAAGGGAGGGAGGTGGGGCTTAAGGGGAGGTGATGAGGGTGAGGCCACCATCATGTTGAATTTAGTTCTGCTCTCCTGGAGGTGAGTTAGAGCTGAGTTAGATCTTGAAGGACAAGACTAGTTAATTCAAGAGCAGGTGTGATAAAAGAGCCAGACTGGCCCCTCCCTGCTCTCTTATTTCTATTCTTTGTCACCAAGTGTAATTTCTTCTGCACCCCCTGCTCAGGCTCTCAGGTGGTCCTATTTCATGATGCCATTGCTGTGTTGGGAAGTAGTCAGAAGGCCCTCACCAGAGGCTGAACAAATGGGTCTCTCTGATCTTAGAATTTCAGCCTCCAAAACTATGAGTCAAAGCAATCCCCTTTTCTTTATATGTCCCCCTGCATCATGTATTTTGTTATAACAATGGAAGACTGACCAAGATGGGGAACTGACTCAGCCTTGGATGGATGGCAAAGAACCAGGGAGGGCTTCCTAGAGGAGACCATGTCTGAGCTGAATATGGGAGGATGTGTAGGGCCAGCCAGGGGAAGAAAGGGAGCTAGGATATTGGGGACAGGGAAGAGTTTACACAAACACTCAGAAGTGTGGGAGGTCTTTTGTTTAAGTCAAGGTAATTGGGCTGGAGCCAGGGTGCAAGAGGAGAGAGAAGAAGCCAGGAAGGTGATAACAATCAGGTCACAGAGAGCCTCGAATACCAGACTTATACAAAAGGGAACAGGTTGACATCCTCTGGTGATGGTGGTGTGGGGCATGATAGGAGGCAGACACATCTGTTTCCAGGTGCCCTGGAACCCCAGCTTTTCTAGGCTGTAAAGAACAACTTCTGCCATCTGGATGAACCCTGTGCCCAAGAAGAAACTTGAAAAAGGAGATTAACACAATCCCTGGGAAGAAAGCAGGATGGAGAGCAACTTTAACTTTCTGGTTTATAAAATGCAAACTTGGAAAACTGAGTACCCAAGGCTGGATTCAGTCTTGGGCTCTGTTAGAAAGAGAAAGCAACAGCTGTGGTCTTGCGGTTATGGGTGGGATAGAGGGGTTTGTTTATTAGAGGGCTGGCTGCCTCCTTCAGTTCATCAACCGGAGCACTTCCAGAACCTGTCCTTTGGTCCCCCTCCATGCCAGGAAATCAAGTGGCGGCTCTGAATATTCCTCCACCCTTCCCTGGCGGCTGGGGAAGTACACAGCTCATGTTCAGACAGCTCATGAATCCCTAGGGCTTTCTCTCTGCCGTTTGTGCCAGTTCTGGCATCTATCAGTCCTTGGGGTCGGTTATATATCCCAGGCTGCTCTGAGCACAGCCAGGATTCAGTCTGCCTCCCCTCTGGTGACCAAGGACTGGCACGTTATCTATCCATTTCAGAGTAGGCGCTCTTGTGGTGTCTGGGCACTTAATATAACCACCCTGAGAGCCTTTTAAAGGCTGGGGATCCTCAGAGAGTGTGCAATGGAGAAGCTGGGGTCAGGGGAGGTGATGCCCAAGAGAATGGGGTTGCCGGTCTGAGGAAGGTCTGCAGGGCCTGGGCGTGCTGGCGCGGTGGCGAGCCCTGGAGCAGCAGCCAGCTCCATCTCCCCACGTGTGCTCTAGGCCTTCGTTACTCTGGCAACTCGCCCCGCTCAGACGGCACCAGGCAGCTGAATCCAGCCCCTTGTTACGGGGGAAAATGCTCTCATTGAAGCGCCGGAGCGGATCTTCTGCCTTTTATTGCAAGCGGCGCCACCGGCTTCCATTTGTAAACTTATTAGTGTGCGCGCTCGGAGAGAGGGCCCAGGAATCCCGGCGGCCATGCAGGGGCCGGGAGGAGGCGACGGCAGCCGCATGCTAATCAGGGGTCCGCTCTGCTACTCCTTCCCCCCAGATCCCCAGCCTCAGCCTTGACCTCGCTCGAGCCTGCCGGGCGGCCCGACGTTCCTCTAGGAATGGGGTCGAAGCGCACGGGAAGGCTCTTAGGACCCGGAGAGGAGATAGTGCCTCCTGGGGGAGCACGCCCTCCCCCTACGGGGACGGGGGCGGCTCTCTGCCTCGCCCCGGGGTGCCGTGGCCCCCTGGGCTTCCCGCAGCCCTGGCAGTCGGGGCCGGCGGCGGCCGCGGCCCCTCGAGACCCCTGCGCGCCGAGGCCGCCCGCCGGGAATGCTAATGCGCCCGCTCCTCCGCGCGCCGCTGTTCTAAAGGGCAGCCGCCGCCGCTGGAGCAGGTAATTAGCTGGACAGATGGACCGGGCCCGACGCACCGCGCCCTGCTCGCCGTCTCGGCCCTCGAGGCGCCCGAGTGGGCTGACGAGCAGCGCGTGGGCCTTCCGGAAGCGGGCTGATTGGACCCGGCTCAGGACTCCGCACAAGGGCAGCTCTTTGTTTACAGCTCCTCTTTCCTCCCCTCCCCGCTTCCTTTTCGCCCACCGCCTCCCTTTTCCGGTTATCTGCTTCGCCCGGGGGCGAGGGTCCTGACCAATCGCCCACTCCCAGCCCCGCCTCTCGCTCTTCGGTTGGGGACCCTGTGCCGGTGAGTCTGTCGCACCCACGTCAGGGCCGAGGCAGCGCTACCCGGGCAGCGTGGGAGGACGGGCTGCGGAGCTCACGTCATCCTGGCCCTGGGGAGTGCTGTGTCCTCCCTCCCGCCAGCGAGCCGAGGTGCCCCGTCCGCCGCCACGCGGGGCATGCCTGCCATGTCGCCACCAGCTGCCGACCTCATTAGGGCTGCGATCATGGAGGAGCGGGTGGTTAAAGGACCATAAGAACCCAGCTAAAGTGGCCGCAAAGATATTGACAGCCTCCCTGGAAACCCACTTTCCAATGAGCTGCTGCACCCCCCCCCACCTCCTTTAATTAGCAGGAGGGAGCTGGACAAGTTGTTACAACTGCAGGGAAAACGATAAAAGATGGCTTTGTATTAGTGTGGCAAATTTTATTAAACCGAGAGAAAGGGTAACTGAAACATGACAGCCGGGTGTGTAGTGCCTCCTGAATTTGTAATAACCCAATCTTGTTCTGAATCATCCTTGCGTTGGCAAACGGAATATAAAGCATTTAACAGATCCAGTATAGTAAGAGGTACAACAGAGAGCCTAGGAGCAGGGAGGGACAGGTGGGAGACCGCTCCAGCACGGGGCAGATCTCAAGAGTTAATGAGACTGGAGCAGAAACACGGAGTGTGGCCTAAGGCTTTGTCTCATTAATTATTCCTGCCATTATGGCTCCTTTCTACAACTCTTTCCACTTACAATTCAGAGGTGATATCTGGCCACATGAGAAAACTTAACTAATAGCACATTAGTTGGAAGGGATGGACAAAGCCATTTCCTACAGGGAGTAAAAAGCAAGACAGAATGTCTGAGAGAAAGTTGAGACAGCGTGGTCAGTCTGTGCTTGGAGTGTGACTTTGTTACTTAAACTGAGAAGGAAAATGACTGTTTACTATGCATTAGCCCTGTTGCATGTAAGAGTCCTTATTTCTATGATAAGGATCTGAGCCAGGCCCACAGAGGTTAAGTAAATGGCAGCCTGGATTTCTACTTGGGTCCTTCAGACTCCAAAGCCTGTTCTTTGCCTGTTACCCTAGGCTTCAGATTTTATTTGACAAATGAGAAGGGGAAAAAGGAAAAAGCTTCTTTTGCAGAGGCTGTTTAGTAAGAAATTGTAGTTGTTAAGCTGCAAAGGATTTCAAGAGATGTTCTGATCTAGGTAATATTTTTCTATTTTATTTTATTTTTTTATTTTTCAGAGGAAGTAACTGCCATTCAGTTAAGCATCCTGTCCAGGGGGTTCCAGCCCTCAAATTTCTTCCTACTTCATAAGGCCTGAGATGTTAGATAAGTCCATGCTGGTATTCAAACAGGGGTGATTTAAAATGATTGCAAGCTAATCATGGACTACGTCATGCTAGCATATTATGATTTGGACTCTCTAGAGTCGGAATAGGGAAGATGTTTAGCATATGCATAACTAAGTCTTCCAACAACTTGCAAAACCCTTTTTGATTTTAGGTTCACTTTTCTGAATACGAGGTAGGATGGATCACTGGCTTCATAACTGCATGAGCAGTTAATGAGTTGATGTCCACTAACTGAGAGTTTATAGGGACATGCCACAGGACTGCCCTTATTCTTTGGCATTTTTGATGTGTTGACCATTGGAATTAAGACTCAGAAAGCTCTCAGCAGGATGGCAGCAGGGTTGGGAGGTGATTTAAGGGTTTGCAACAGACACGTGGACACCAGTCGGAGTCCTGGAGTGGCAAGACTCAAAGGGGACAACAAAGAGAGTGGCCTGTACCCTGAGCAAAGAAAGGAGTGAGTAAACGGTGGCCTCCAGGTCAGAGGGACATTCCTGAACACACTGGGAAGCCCATATGCCTGGCCTTAGGTAGCAAGATGTCAATAGGAAGAGCGTGACTCCTAGTCTTGTGTGACACTGTTGGGCTTTTAAAGAATCACCTGTCCTGTTGTTCTGCCTAAGGGGAGAATGGATTGAAAACATCCCAAAAATCTCCAACAAAGATAGCCTCTTCAGGGGACGCAATCACATGTTCCCTTACAGTAAGACAGTTCCTTCTGGTATCCTGCCTAAGTTCTTACTGCTGCCGTTTTCTTCATTTCTGTCCTCAGTGGAGACTAAGATATATACCACCCTCTTCCCAGCCACTCTTTCTAGATTGGAAGGTAGGTGTATAGGTCTCACCTCTGCTCTCACTCAGTCCTTCCTGCCAAAGACAAAGCTGCACCCTCTGGGGAGTTTCTCTCCCCACCCAGGAGTGATTCACATGTCCTTTTCCCCAGCTTGGAGAGGAAATGAGCAAAACACTTCTGTTAAAAAAGGACAAAAATATGTAATACAACCCCAGGCTCCAGTTTGGGTTTGCAAAGTGGAAAACAAAACAGAGCCATTTTCCAGGTACTTTTATGTTATTGCCTCTATAATGTGCCCCAAAATATTTTTCAAGTGATTCATCCACAATCCAATAAGAACAAAGGCTGTTGCAATTCTGATGAAAGGAACTGAGGTGCACTAGCGAGCAATTGGATTTTAGGAAGGGGAAGAGGCACAGGTGTTCACAGCCGTTTGCCTGCCTGAGGCACCAGGATCTGTGCCTGGGGCCTCTGCTGCTCCTGGAGGGGCAGCTGGCACTTCCTCAGTAGGACGATAGACCAAGCAGGCTGCACCCGCGGTGACGGGGATTCGTGGTGCAGCCTTTTAATTCCAGTGCACTGGTTTCTGGCTCCTCGAGGATCTCTTTATAGTCTGCTAATTGTAAAAATTATTATTAATAATATGGATAAAAATTCACATGTGAGGGGGTTTCCAGTTTAGCGCACTGCCTTTGCCCACCATCTGACCTGACCTTGGTCACCACTCGGGGATTGGAATAGGTGCTGTCATCATCTGCATTCTGTAGGTCAGAAAACTAAGCCTTGAAGATGTTTACTGTTTTGTCCAAGATGAAGGCTCCCCTTTTCTCTTTCATCTCCCATTTCTTCCTTCCTTCCTTTCTTTTGCAGGACTAGGGAGAGAATCTAGGGCCCTCTGCATGCTAGGCAAGTGCTCGGCAGCTCAGCTATCTGCCCAGGTGGATATTGCCTTGTGAATGTCAGGGATTTTTGTTGTTGTGGTTGTTGAATTTTGATATGGGTGGGGGAAGAGTGGCTCTCCTCAGCCAGTGGCTCTCTAGTAGCCCCTGGGAATAGTTTCCCCGAGGTCAGTCTCTTTGGGGGATCAGTCAGTTCCAACCTGTTTCCTGGAGACTTTGCTCCAGGCACCTCTGTTCTTCTGTCTGTCCCACTTGCTCCCCAGGCAGGCGGTCCAGCTGCTCTCAGCGGCCTTCCTCTGCTCTCCTCAGCCAGGGAATCCCTCTTGCCTTTCTGTGACTTATGTTCCCTGTTTCTGGGGTCTTCCACATCTTCCTCTTTCTTGGTTTGGTTTTACTCCACTTTTTTTTTTTTTTTTTTTATTCTGGAGGGCGGGTACTGGGCATTGAACTCAGGACACTCAACCACTGAGCCCTGTTTTGTATTTTATTTAGAGACAGGGTCTCATTGAGTTGCTTAGCACCTCACTTTTGCTGAGGCTGGCTTTGAACTCGTGATCCTCCTGCCTCAGCCTCCTGAGCCACTGGGATTACAGACGTGTGCCACCACACCAGGCTCACTCCATTGTTTTGATGGAGCAGGTTCTCTAGGAGTTTTCTCATGTTGAAAAGCTGCACAGCAGCCGAGGACGTTATGGTGACAGTCCTTGGTATGTCTCTGAACATTGTCTTCTGCACTAGGCACACAGTAGTCTCTTTTCCCTGATCGAGTCTCCTGTTTTCTGTAGCCCATATGGTCCTTTGGCTTAGGTGAGTCTATCATCTTGCTGGAGGATTCTGATTTACAGGAAGGCCAGTTGGTAGCAGGACTTCGTGCACATCACAGGAGTAAGTGGCAGAACTGTGAACTTGAAGCCAGATCTGAGCCAGAAGACCTGCTGTTCTTCCCTCTGGCTATGACCCTGACCCCTGCTCCTGCCAGGGCAGGGAGAGCTCCTACCCCCAGCCGTCGTCGCCACATCATCCACCTGGCTTTGCTCACCTGTCCTCATCTCATTTCTTCCTCTCCAGTCCCCTTTTGATGTCTGTCTCTGGCACCCTACCTGCACTTTTTCCTTGGTACCATCTACGCATGTTTTTCAGAAGGAAACACCAGGGTCTATGAAGTGATTTGGACTTTTTATATTTTTCTGGGTGACTTACCCACTTGATGGTGGGGAATGATGTTAGGAGGACCAAGGCCATCTCTGTCTCCTCCCTTTGTCTGTTACATGGCCCTACCCTTTCCCCTCGAATTGGCAGGAAGTTGCGGGAGGCATTCTGTCGGTCTGTGGGGGCTACTAGAACAAATTATCACATACCAAGTGGCTTAAATAACAAACATTTATTTCTTGCCATTCTGGAGGCTGGGAAGCCCAAGTTGCTGGCAGAGCTGGTATGTAAGGCCAACATGCAGGTTTACAGATGGCAGTCCTCCCATCTTCTCACATGCAGAGCATAGAGCACAGAAAGCACTTAAGGGCACTAATCCCATTTGTGAGGGCTCCACCCTCCTGACCTTCTGACCTCTGAAAGGCTCCACCTCCTAATATCATTCCTTGGGGGTTAGAATCTCAACATGTGAATTTTAGGGAGAAACAAAATTCCAGTTCCCTTACACATCTCTTCTACAACTTGCCAGATGGCCCTTCCCTAGAAAAATATATAGGCTTGGTTAAGTGGGTCAGAGAACAGTGCCCTGGGGTGGGGTCAGGTGGGGACCCCTGTGTCCCCAGGTCCCTTGCAATTCCCCGAGCTTGTTGGGGTGAAAGCTGCCTCTTTTTCAGGCTGTGTGTAGAAGGACTTGCCTGGCCTGCTGTGGGGAAGCTGCCCCCCCCCTCCTGGTCTTCTCTCCTTCCCCTCCTTCAGTCACTTCCTGAAGCATTGTCTTCCTTGGGAAGTTTTCCAGGCAGAGTGGAGCAAGATGGCAGTGCGTGCCAAAAGTCATGCATAAATAAAAGCCACAGATAATTCCCAAGCCCTGCTTCAGCCATCAGTTTCCATCTTTCGGGTGACTAGCCCTCTCCCGGAGTTACTGAAGGGAACAGCAGTGACTGATGGGCGTCTTTCCCCTTTTCATTTCCTCTGCTCCCTCCCTCCTCTGATTGAGGTCCAAATTAGTAACAGAATGACCCCAGTAAGGCCATTAAATGTTCCGCAAGAAGATGGAAAAGCAAGGAGCCTCAGTAATCCATAAATTAGATCATCGGGCCTGAAGCCACGGAGAGGTGACTTGACTCCCTTCATTCATTCATTCATTTGTTCAGTAAACTATGGATGGAATCAAGTTCTGGGTTCTGGTGTTAGGAAATCAGTGTCTCTCAGTTTGAGGAATCTAAAGTATATTTAAAGCAGTGACCTCCTGTGACTTGTCATCACCCCAGGGCCGTGATCCACGTGGGTTTGGCAGTTCGATACAGTGTCCTGGGTGTTCTACTGCTTGGGTTGAAGGACAAGCGGGATTTGCAGAGGGAGAGCCCCGTAAATGTTTGTTGTTGATGATGGTGATGCTTGGTCAATAAAGCTAATCCTGCCATTGTCATCGGGACATAAATCTTTAGTCATTTGTGAGAGTTTCCCCTTGAATGTGAGGCGGAGGATGCTCAATCAGACTCTTTACTGTCTCCGGGAGCTGGCGCGCCATGAGAAAAGGCTGGGCATGGGCTGCTGAGAAGTTGAGAAGATAACAGGGAGGTGCCCCATTGGTCTAGCCTCCCTGTACCCCCATTCCTGCCCCCAAGATGCTGAAGACTCTGAGCCTCAATTCTGCTGAATAGGGTGAGCCCAGGACTGGGAGTAGCAGGCTCTGGGCCTGGTGGCCATAGGCAGTGTGTGTGTGGGCCTGGATGAGGAGCTAGGAAGCCACAGAGGCTTAGAGCTCGGGGCTCAGGGGTACTCTCTGGCTTTGCAGCTACGACAGTGCTCTCCTGGGTCCTTGCCCACACTTGGGGCCTCAGTGGAGCCCAAGGAGCAAAGCCCTGGGCTCCTGCTAACTCATCTCACCCATTCCCAGGCTGGGCTACCCCGGAGGGCCTTAAAGCCCCAAGAGCTTCCTGGATAAATGCTGTGGCCCAGCGACGACACCAGTGCCTGGGGGTAGACGGTGCAATGTGAAGTTAGTGCTTCGTCCTGGCGTTCCTCCATAAGCTCTGAAGAACGAGTCGTGAGCGGTGTGCCTCTTCCCTGTTCCATGCACGCCCTAGCCCCCATGGCAGGGACTCCACAAATGCCCGGTGAGCCACACAGTGGCCATGCTGGGGGATTAGGCCTGAGTGGGCTGGGAGCAGCCTCCAAGATCCAGTTGGCCCAGCTGGCCGACGCCCTTGATCCTAGGTCTTCTCAGAGAGGCTATGCTGGAGGGTGATGACAGCAAACACATCTCCAGCGCTGGCCAGGGGCCGCTGCTCGTGACCTCACTCGACCCTCAAAGCAGCCCCTGAGCCGGCACTCGTGACCCCTTTATACAGAAGAGGAAACGGAGGCCCTGGCTCGCTCCTGTTCCTTCTTTAGTTTCCAGTTCCAAGCGTCACTCCTTCCACCTGTGGGTGACAGCATTTCTTGTTCCCCTGGCTATGGTTCACCTGTCGCTCTCCCCCAGGGCTGAAGGCTTTAGGGCCTGTGCCTGTCTTGTGCACTGTTTGGCTCTCAGTTGTCTGGCTCGTGGGTGGTATGGAGTCGGTGCTCAATCCTGTGTTTGAATGAGTAGATGAGCACTCTTAGGGCATCACTTGGTCTCCATGGGTGCACTTCATCCAGCAGTCTAGGGAGGACATTTTACTGGGTCTCCCCCCAGGGCCTATTGACAGAAAGTGTCCCAGAACCAGGCATCTCTATTTCACAGGTGTTTATTGAGTAACTACTATGTGCCTAGGTCTACACCAAGTGATGAGGAAGGAGTCCCTGACCTTGGGAAACATCTAACGTTGAGGGCGTGGGGGCTACAGACTACATCGGCAAAGAAATCCCTTCATTTGAATTTCTTCTAAAGCTCTTTCATATTTTTGGTAAAATAATCTCTGCTTTGCCCCCTCAGACCCTGCCATGTCCACGAGCTCTCAGGGAGACCAGTAGAGATGATTAAGTTCTGCACCTCAGTGTGGGCACCCTCTTTCCCTCATTGGAGGACATGAGCATTTTGGCAAATTCTGAAGAATGCGTGTTTTTCCTGCTCAGCCTGTGGCGGGCTGACTATCTTTCCTCTTATCACCCATGCTGCTCCTCCTCTCTCCCTGCCCAGCCGCTGCCGTCTACCTGACTTAATTTTCACACATATTCAGCGGCTCCTCAGGGACCTTGTCTGCGTGGTTCTCCTTCTCTTCCCTCTGGCGTGTGTGTGGGTGCCCCCACCCTGTCTGGCCCTCCTCCACAACTGGAAGGCGTTTTGCAGGAAATGCAAGGGGGTTCTTTCCTCAGTGCATCTAGCCAGGTGTTGCTGCAGCTGAGGGGGTGTGCTGGTGAGATTGAGGGTGGACTTGCCGTTCGAGCCCCATGCACACCTGTCCAGGTACAGAGACAGGGCTTCTCGTTTCCTCAACCTCTGCCATTCTCCCTCCAGAAACCACAGGCCGCTGACATCCTGCTGTCTGTCCTGCAGACTACAAAGTGTGCCACCAGCCGCTCCTTCCTTCACCTTGTGCTTAAGAACCCAGCAGCGGAAGCCCCTTGGCGTAAGGAGGGCCCTGAGAGGCAGCACCCAGGGTTTCAGACAGCGTCATTCTCCTGCAGCTGGGAGATGAGGCCCCTTTTATTTACTGGGAGGCGACTATAGGAAAACAAAGTATGAATGGCCATAATTTACTGGGCTCCTGGGTAAATTTGTATTTCATTCTGATTATTAAATGTGTCGCCTAATTGCAGCTCTAAAAAGGAATAGTCCATCTTCCCCGTGAAAGCCCAGAACTGGCTGATTGTTGTTTAATTAGTCGATTCCAGTGGTCGAGGGGTGAGTTTGGAATTACAATTACAGCTCCTATTATTTCAGGGAGATTGCCGAATTAATTAGTGGGACAATAGGATTCCTCATTGTTGACATCTTAAGAATCCCAAATAATAACTTTAAAATTGGTTGCAGTAATGGACGTTGGAAAGAGATTTGTCTTTGCTGGTGAGACTGGACTTGAGGAAGACTGGGGCTTCCCCTGTCTGCTCCCTTCCTGGGGAGCGAAGACCTTAGACTGGCTTGGGTGGAAGAAGAAGGAGGCAGGATGCACACACCTGCGCTTAGCTTTCTCATGACCTGGGCAGGTGGAGACCCCATTTCAGAGATGAGAAAGAAAGAAGACAGGAAGGAATGTGCAAGGTTTAATTTAAAACCAGCCGCGAATGTGCAAGGTTTAATTTAAAATCAATGAAGAGGTAGTCTGTTTATAGCTCTAATGGACAGCCA
Source organism: Ictidomys tridecemlineatus (assembly GCF_052094955.1). Classification (NCBI taxonomy): domain Eukaryota; kingdom Metazoa; phylum Chordata; class Mammalia; order Rodentia; family Sciuridae; genus Ictidomys; species Ictidomys tridecemlineatus. Next base: position 103,683,538 of record NC_135480.1, read on the forward strand.
CCCTGGCCAGGAGCAAATATAGTGCCTCTTGAGAGGGCCCAAGGCCGTGCTGAATGAAATTTTTTTTTTTTTTTTTTTTTTGGTGGTACTCAGAATTGAGCCCAGGGTGCTCTACCACTGAACTATATCCACAGACTTTTTTATTTTTTATTTTGAAACTGGGTCTCGCTAAGTTGCCCAGGCTGGCCTTGAACCTGCAATCTTTCTTCCTTGGCCTTTTGGACTCGCTGGGATTACAGGCGTGTGCCACCAAACGTGGCTTAATGAGTTCCTATGAGCCTGTTTTCCCCAAACCTCTCTGGAAACACCTGGTGCTGGGCCACCATCAAGGTTGGCTATTATTTGGGTCCCGGTGACCTCCAGTCTTCCTTCTGGTCAAGGTCTTATTGTAGTCCTGCTGGAAGTGGGTGGGGAGCTGCCCTCAGTCCCTCTTCCCTTCCTTTCATCTTTCCCCTCTCCCCAGGAATCACCAGAAACATCTCTACTCTGGATATAAAAGAGAAATATTGCACTTTAGCTTCAGCTGGAGAGGTGATAATGAGGATACAGGAAAACTGTTTATCCAGGTGGTTAATATTTGAATAATCCTGAAGGTCATGTGACATCTTTCTTTCAAGGAAAGATTTCTCCCTAGCCTCAGGTTATGTGCGAAGAGATGGTTCAGATACAGGACTGTCCCCAAGGACACCTTGTGGATTGGAGCCGGTGGCTGCTGTAGCCTAGAGATGCATGTTAATGCCTGGGGTCGGGAGGAGTGGGTGGCGAGCAGAGGACTGAGTAGTCGGCCGTGCGAGGGTGCCAGGGCAGGGGGCCTCTGGGAAGAGCAGAAAGGGATGATGGAGATCTTCTGGTTTAGGAGGGGCTTCTTATTTCTGGTTCTGAAGACATTTGCCCAGTGAAAGATGGATGGGGCGTATGCCAGACATGCTCTCCTGTGCGCTGGCCTTTCCCTTAGCCTCTCTAGCATCTCTCCCTGATAGTCCAGGACTAGGTGTCCTCAGGAGGACAAAGGGCTGGGGAGCTTCTTGGAAGGCAGATCATTAAGATTTAATGAGACATTTCCTGCCAGGCGGGGGATTATAAAATATGGCTAATTTAGAGAGCAAGGGGATCACTGAGTCATATTGCCTGTTAGCTGGGAAAGGCCAGACATGAAGTTATGCCAGTCCTCAGCCTCCTGCCTGAGGCCCCCATCACACCACCAGGCTGCCACAGGCTGACCCAGAGCTACCTGGGCAGAGGCCGCCCTCCTCCCTCCCTTGAGGCTCCAGTGCAGCCGCTGAGGGTTTAATGATGACTGGTGATGCTGAGAAGGGTCCAGGTAGCCACAGCCCCTGTGCCATGCACAGAGTGCCCAGCTCAGACCTGAGGGTCACAGCCACGACCTGGACTTCTTTGCACACCCTTGATCCCCTGCTGTGGATTTTCCAGAGCCTCCATCTGCAGAGTCCAGTCCATTCAGCGGAGTGAGTTGAAAGAAGTGAATTGGAAAAGGGGCGGTGGCCGTGTGTGTGTGCAGGCATGAGCGTCAGTGTGGGTGTGTGGAGGTGCGAGACAGAGAAATAAAGATGAATGCAGAGACAGCAAAGGCCGGAAACAAGGGGACGCAGGGGATGGGGACACGGAGAGGAGAGAAGTGAGTGCAGAGAGCAGGGGAGAGAAGAGTCCCTGGCCTCCTTACCCCCAGGGCTGGCTGTTTTGAGTTGATCTCTGCCACGTCCACTAGTCACAGAAATGAGAAAATGGAGGAGCAGAATTGGGTACATTTCAAGGATAAGAAATGGGAGGCCAGAAGTTGCAACAGCAGCAGATCCGCCGGGGCTCTCTGGTCTGCCTTCCAGTGGGGCTGAGATGAAGAGAAGGTGGGCTTTAGTGCTGCCCCAAGGCGCGCCATGGAACAGTCCCTAGATGTGGACCCCTAAAGGCTGTGCCCCTCCCCAGTGAGGATACGCTTGCTCACTTCACAAGGGTGAGACAGGTGTTAAATGACACAACACTGCCAGAGGGTCGAGAACAGACTGGGTCCAACAAGCCAATGTGCTGTCTCCCTCCTTCCTGTCAAAGGGGATACAGAGATGCTTAGCGCCATGACAGACACAGGCTTGGCACTTAGTACCACTCCGGGAATTGAATTCTGAGTCCCAGCAAGCACTCAGGAGCAGCCCTGGCAGCTAGCCTGGGAGCTGGGAGTGCTGCAGGCCTGGGAGTTGGCCGAACTGGCCAGCAGTCCAAGTTTCCCAGCACCCCTGCCATGTCTGTCTTCTTTTCCCACTTGGCCAGCTGCATATACACTCAGAGCCCGAGGAGGAAAGGGTTGCAGATGCCCCTGGGCAGCCAGGCTTGAGCTCCAGTCCTGCTGCTGACCTACTCAATGGCTGTTGGAAGTTCTAGGTTCAGTTCTCCATCCCACAGTGCAGCAGGATGGGAGAGGCTGGTGGCAGTGCTATGCTGCTTCCTGCATAGTCTGTGACATCTTCCCTCAATGAGTGCCTAGGAAGCCCTGGAGGCAGACTCCTGCCTGAAGTTGCCTGTCTTGTTAAGCATTTACTGAGCATCTACTCTATCCAGGTCATGCCTAGTATGGGGACATAGCAGTAAATAAGGCTGCATTAGTAGTCTGTGGGGGAGGGGCAGGGACAACCAGTGGTAAATAAGGGAGCAATTAGTGCCAGTACAGAATGACAATCCTAGGATGGATGGGCAGGGGGTGTGGAGAGAAGGAGCTTTTTGGGAGACCACATTTATGTCAGATGGGGATAGGTAAGAAGGAGCCAGCCACATAGAGATCAGGGCAGGACCTCTCAGGCACAGGAAAGAGGTGGGAGCAAAATCCTCAAGGTGGGGCACCCTGGTGTGTTGGGGAGAACAGGCAGGTTCCAGGGTGGCCTGTCGTGGGGGATGAAGGGCAGTGGTGTGAGGCGAGGTCTGAGAGGCGGGCTTGGCTTTGTGTGCCAGGGAAAGAATCGGTTTTTATTCTAAAATGAGATGAGACGACTTTGGAGGGGTCAGGCAGGGGAGTGACATGGTGTGATTTATGTCTGAAAAAAGTAATTTTGACAGCTTTTTAAGAATAAACTGTAGGGGAGGCGATGTTAAGAAGTGCCGAGTCGCCGTAGGCTGGGTGAGAACTGGCAGCGGCTCAAGCAGAGCGTGGCCCTGGAGGCAGCAGATCTGAGTGGGCAGCTCCGGGTCCGTGCGCCTGCCAGCTGTCACCAACGTGCACCTCACACACAGCAAAGCTCACTATCTAGCGTAAATTCCCTGACTTTTGGCCAACCAGTAAGCCACGAAGCCACCACTACAACCAAGATATGGAACATCTCAGCACCCTGCCAATCCCCCAAGCCCCCCCCCTCTCGTCAGCAGTCACCTGACTCCGGCCCTGGGCACCCACAGATCCTTTCCTGTCCCTGCAGGCGTGCTATATAACGGGGCCACGCCGTAGGTCGATGTTTGGGTCTGAATTCAGGACTCAGCACGATATAGCTGAGACTCCTCCAGTTGCTGCAGATCAGCTGGTAACTCTTTTTACTGCTGGAGTGCGTGCTGTGTATGGAAACGCCAGGTCATTCACTGACCAGTTGAGGGATCTGGAGTTCAATTTTTTGGCAATTTTAATTAAGGCTCCTGTCCACCTCCGAGTAGAGGGTATTGCATGAATGTAAGTTCTCGATTTTCTGGGATTGCCAGGTCCCATGGTGTGCATGTGTTCACTTTATATGGGGCCACCACGCTGTGTTCCAGAGGGGACATGCCATTTTGCATTCCTACCAGCCATGCCCGGGAGTTCCTGTTGCTCTGCATCCTCACTAGCACGGAACTGTCACCTTTTTTTTTTTTTTTTAATATTTAGTTTTTAGTTGTAGTTAGACACAATACCTTTATTTTATTTATTTATTTTTATGTGGTGCTGAGGATCAAATCCAGGGCTTCACGTGTGCTGGGCGAGCGCTCTACTGCTGAGCCACAACCCCAGCCCCCCTGTAACATTGACTTTTTTTAACAAACCTGAAAAAAGTATTCTCTCTCTCTCTCTCTCTCTCTCTCTCTCTCTCGCTCTCGCTCTCGCTCTCGCTCTCTCTCTTGTTTGGTTGTGGGGATACAGAGACATCTTGTTGTGATTTTGATAGCATTTTCCTAATAGCCAAAGACAAATCTTTCCTTCTGTTTATTTGCAATCCCTATAATCATCTTTGATGTGTCTACTTAAGTCTTTTGAACATTTTTGTATTGGTTGTTGCTTTCCTATTATTGAGTTTTGAGAGTTCTTTATCTATTCCAAATACGACTCCTTTAACTGATGTGTGATTTGTAAATATTTTCCTCAGTCTATGGTTGTCTCTCTATATTTATGAGATGGAGCAAAGATTAAAACACACGATTCTTTGATCACAGGCTATTCTCAGAGAATGGTTCTAGAAGATAGGGTCTTTGAAAATCTTGTGTTGATGGGCCAGAGTTTGTAGTTTTTATTTTTTGTAATAAAATACACAAAACATAAAATTTACCATCATCACTGTTTTTAAGTGTACAGTTCAATAGTGTTAACATATTCACATTTACAGACACTCTCGAGAACTTTTTCATCTTTTAAAACTGAAACATGAAATAATGAAATAATAGCTCTCCATTCCCTCTTCCCCTCAGTCCCTGAAAAACACTAGGGTTTTCTGTCTCGTGAGTTGGACTTCTTTGGGTACCTGGAAGTGGAATCATAAGGTATTTGTTCTTTGTGATTTCACTTAGCATAATATCCTCAGGGTTCACCCACAGTATAGCACATGTCAGAATATTCTTCCTTTTTAGGACTGAATAATATTCCAATGTATGGATAGGACACATTCTGTTTATTCTTCTATGGATGGACATGGGCGGCTTCAACCTTTTGGTTACTGGGAATAATGCTGCTATGGACATTGTGCACAAATCCCTCTCTAAAACTTGTTTTCAATCCTTTTAGTCTCTTTTCAGTCTCTTAACAGTGCCTTTTGAAGAGCAGAGCTAATTTCAGTAAAATCTTAATTTATCCAATTTTCTTTAATGGATTGTGCTTTTGGTATTACATCTAAGTACTCATTGCCTAATCCAAAATCACAAATGTTTTCCCCAAAAAGTTTTATAATTTTAGATTTTATGTTATGACCCATATTTAGTTATTTTTGTTTATGGTGAGAGGCATGAACTAAGGTTCATTTTTTATTTTTATTTTTTTACAAAAGTGTATACAGTTGTTTTGACACTATTTATCTGTTGAGTTGTTTTTGCATTGGATAGGTTTGGAGATGGAATTGACAGTACTTATTTTTGGATGTAGAACATGAAGAGAAATTAAGAGTGGCAGTAAGGGCTGGGGCTGTGGTTCAGTGGTGGAATACTTGCCTAGCATGTGCCAGGCCCTGAGTTTCATCCCAGCAACACATACACACACACACACACACACACACACACACACACACACACACACACACACACAGGAATGACCCTCAGTTTCAGATTGAGCAACTGCTTGGGCCAGGGTGCCAACATATCGTGATATGGGGATACCTTAGGTGTGAGTTGGGGGTTGAGAGTTCAAAGTTACTTTGTGGAGATGTCCATGTGGCATAAAAGTACCTGTCAAGGACACCACTGGAGGTATGAGTCTGGAGGTCAGGAGGTATAGCCAGTCCTGGAACCTGGGTGTGTACACTGGCCGTAGGGCACCAGGAGTCTCCCACAGTGACGGACGGAGAGTGAGGCAGGAGTACCCGGGAGCAGAGAGGAGCCTTAGAGGAGGTCAGATGAGTGGGTCTGAGCGGATGAACAGCAAGAGAGAATCTGGGAAACGGCATTTCAAGGCAGCAGCCGGAGAGAAGGCGTGTGGATAGGAAGAGAAGGTGTGTCCTCAACAGGTGCTTTTATGACACGTGAACATCTCCACAATGCAACTTTTTAAAAAATATTGCTTTTTAGTTGTAGTCTGACACAATACCTTTATTTATTTATTTTTATGTGGCGCTGAGGATGGAACCCAGCGCCTCCCACGTGCTAGGTGAGCACTCTACTGCTGGGCCCCAGGCCCAGCCCTCCCCGCAATGCAGCTTTGAACCCCCACCCCAAGCTTCCATTTCCCCAAAGTTTCCCCATCTTACCACGGGGCACTGTTACCCAACCAGTTGCTCAAACCAAAACTGAAGAGAAGGCAGGGCCGTATTTCCAGAGAGGAGATTGGGCCTTCTTACGTAGGCCTTGGGAGATCAGTGAGAAGCCTTCTGTGAGAGAGAAGGCCTTGCTTCCTTCTTCCCTCTGCCGTGTGTTATGGGCAGCCCACAAGGCCTCAGTGTGGTTAGGGGGCAGGGGAAGCAGGAGGGGCTCTGCTCAGTGTCAGCTCCTGCAGTGAGCCCCGGATCTGAGGCTACGTTTGTAGGTCTGGGCAGAGGCGTCACCGTGACACTTCAGAATGAGTGCCTGTCTCTCCGGTCTTCCCTCCCTCTGGCCCCACAGATTGCCCTTCCTCTGACCTGAAGAGTGTGTCTGTCCGTAGGAGTCCTCTGATGAGGTCAAGTCCTGCAGTTTAGAGGAATCTCTGCGTTGGCCCTCCCTGTCAGGTGTGTGCTGGGGGCTGAGGCTCCTGCTCCTCCATCCTCCGCTACAGGAGCAGGGATCCCTGGGCCTGGCAGCCTGGGGGTTCAGACCCAAGCCTTCAGTGGACTGATGTTGGTCTGATCCTTCATCCATCGGCCTAATCAGACCCTGTCCACCCTGACAGGAATACAGATGTGCTGCTTCTTTCTCACTCTGTCTGAAATTGCTTTGTAATAACAGTAGGAGTTAGAGAGGCATTTTTATTGATTAAACAATTGAGGCGATTTGTCTTTACAAAACTGAAAATATAGAGGTGTCTTTTTCTCTCTCTGTATGCATTACACATGCTTATTTATTAGAAGCAACAGTCTCTGCTTGTAATCAAGCTGATGTTTATGATAGGGCCGCTCTATAATGCCGGGCTGATGACATCGCGGAATAGGAGTGAAAGGAAGCCCTAATGTAATGACACTGACAATCAGGGGTGAGAGGCCCCCGGGGAAGACAGCCGGCAGGAGCGAGCTGTGGAGGGAACCTTTGAGCCCTGTTGATATGAAAAGAGGATTCTTTTTTTTTTTTTAATATTTATTTTTTAGTTCTCGGCGGACACAACATCTTTGTTGGTATGTGGTGCTGAGGATCGAACCCGGGCTGCACGCATGCCAGGCGAGCGCGATACCGCTTGAGCCACATCCCCAGCCCCCCAAAAGAGGATTCTTACAGTGGGGAGAGGAGCATGGGTTCAGGATCAGATGGCCTAGGGTTTGAATCCTAGCTCTGCTTCTCATGGCTTCTATCACCTGGGAGAAGTTACTTAAGACTCTGACATCCAAAATAGGGATAATGATACCTAATGAGACGGCATATGTGAAATGCCTGGCGCAGTAGCAGATAAATGCAGTTATTATTATCGTGATCTTTTCAGAATGGGGTTTGAGGTAGGAATGGGTGTGCTGAGGTGCCTAGGCCAGTAACTTGTGTAGGAAGCAAGTTACTAGCTCTTGGGGATGGATTTTCAGGCCCAGTCCATTCATCCTAGAATCTTTGTAAGGCCAACTGGACTCATTTGGGCAGGTTTGCTTGGTCTCGTGGCCTTGGGCCTGGTGGACCTCCTGCTAGAGGCTGCCTGGCTCTCGTTCTGTTAGTTGCAGGGTGACACAGTCACCAGGAGGCTGGCGAGCTGCCGTTCCGATTGGGTGGGAGGAGCAGGGCCTTGTCATACAAGGACGCCACTACTGGAGCCACCAGCTGCATTATTAAGAGGTCTTTCTAATATCATCCTGATAGGGCGTAATTGCTCCAGCCCTGCAGGGCTCAGTATGAAAACTGCTGTCAGTCACTTGGCTGCCGGGATTCGTCAAACTGTGTTCACCAATTTCATTTATCACCCAGGCTGTGTGTGAAGTGTGCAGGCAGACAGGGGCTGGGCAGCTGGCTGACTGGAGGTGAGCAAGACGTGGAGGAGAGTGCCTGTGTCTGGGGCTGTGTGGCTGGGCTTGGCCTGCACATGGTGACTGTGGGCATCCAGTCAGGGACTCGCTTCTGCCTTCAGGTTCCTCAGTCCTTGTGGCCAGGGTCTTCTAGAGGGGGCTTCCTGGACTGTGGTGTTCTTGGGGTTGAAGGGCAGCCAGTTCTGCACTAGCTGTCAGGGCACCGGCAGTGACTGCCACGTAGACTGCAAGGCCGGGAAGCCTTACAGCCTTACAGCAGAAGCAGGGTCGGCAGGAGATCAGTCAGAATCAGTCCTTCCAGAGGTCAAGGGTGTGAGTCCAGGGTCTTGATGTTTGGTGTGGTGTTGGAGAGTTTGGCAGCGGGGGATAGTGTAGGATGGGGCTCTGGACACCTGGGGCCAGGTGAGAGGTTGTCCTGTGCAGCCTCCCTGGCCTTTACCCACTAGATGCCAACTCCCCCAGGTGTGACAACAAAACAGATCTCTAGACTTGTCAGGTGTCTCCTGGTGGCAGAGTCGTCCCCTGTTGGGAACTGAAAGTGTAGGGAGTAGAGATAAGTGTGAAGATGTTGGCGGGGTCAAGTCTATAAGGGCCTTGGGCTTCGGCTTATGAGAGTTGGGACTTTATTTTGGGAACCTTGTATGAGCAGATGATGCAAAGACTGTGGCATCAAGAAACTCTCAAGGAGAAATTTGGTTCAAGATGGCACTCTTTTCTTTTTGCTTTCTGAAAAAATTCTTAATTTGTTCTTTTTAGATATACATGACAGCAGAGTGTATTTTGGCATATTATACATTCACGGAGTAGGACGTATTCTAATTAGGATCCCATTCTTGTGGTTGTCCATGAGGTGGAGTTACCCTGGTGGTGTATTCATACATGCATAGAGGAAAGTTGTGTCCAATTTATTCCACTGTCTTTCCAGTTCCTATCTTCCCTCCCTTGCTTTAATCCCTTTGTTTAATCCAATGAACTTCTGTCCCCCACTTATTGTGTGTTAGCATCCACATACCAGAAAGAACACTTAGCCTTTGGTTTTAGGGGATTGGCTTATTTCACTTAATTTGCTATTCTCCAGATCCATCTATTTACCAGCAAATGCCATGATTTTATTCGTCTTTAAGGCTGAGTAATATTTCATTGGGTATATGTACCACATTTTCTTTATCCATTTATCTGCTGAAGGACACCTATGTTGGTTCCATATGTTAGCTAATGTGAATTGATATGGCTGTGTCACTGAAGTATGCTGATTTTACATTATTTGGGTATATTCTTTGGGATAGCTGGGTCAAAAGGTGGTTCCATCCAAGTTTCCTGAAGAATCTCCACACTGGTTTCCAGAGTGGCTGCACCAATTTGCAGTCCTACCAGCACTGTTTGAGTGAACCTTTCCCCCGCATCCTCACCAACATTGATTGTTAATTGTATTCTTGATAATTGCCAGTCTGATTGGAGTGAGATGGAATCTCAGTGTAGTTTTAATTTACATTTCTCTAATTGTTAGAGATGTTGAGCAGTTTTTCATATATTTGTTGACCATTTGTATTTCTTCTTCTATGAAGTGTCTGTTCAGTTTCTTTGCCCATTTTTTGATTGGGTTATTTGTTTTATTGGTGTTAAGTTTTTTGAGTTCTTTATATATCCTGGAAATTAATGGCACTCTTTTTTTCTACTGTGGATCACACAAGTGAGATTCTCTCTGAGGCCCAGCAGGAAACAGGAAGTTGCTAACCAACTTGTAACAGATCCCCAAACAATCCCTACCTAGTTACACTACGTTAATGGTTCTCAGAGTACCAGGCATGGCAGGATCAACTGGAGGACTTGTTAAAACACAGATGCTGGCCCCCATCCCCAGTGTTTCTGCTTCAGTAGGGCCCAAGAGTTTGCACTTCTAAAACATTCCCTGCTGGTGCTGGTGCTGATACTGACATTTTTGGTCTGGGGACCACACTTTGAGAACCTAGTTTTGATTCCCTGCCGGGGCCAAACAAAACAACACAGCTAGCCATCTGTAGGTGGGCAGCTCTGACCTCTACCTCGCACAAGTCAGAGTGCTACCTTGGCCACCATTTAAATGGTAAAGACCTTTTTAGGGAGGATGTGGCAGGTTGGAGACACCTGATTTGAGCCCAAGGTTCAGCTGAGGAATTCCTGCCAAGTGTACCCCGGGAGCCTCAAGGGTGCTGCCACCCGTGTCTTGCTTTAGCAGTCAAGCCTCTTGAATTTGACACAACTCCTGAAGAAAGACAGGGCTCAGGTTGTTTGAAATAGGAACAAAGGCAATGAGCTGGCTGCGCGTGTTTGCACTCCTGGGCCCCAAGGGGCACTTAGAAAGCAAAGTATAGCCCCCCCCTGGGGCCCCTCACCACCCGCTGCCTGCTCGGCTCCTCCAACCACAATGACTTCTATCCTAGGCAGGACACAGGCACATCTGTCTCTTTTAATATATATTTAAAAGGTATTGATAACCAAAAGGCCAGAGGGACACAGAGGTCAGCTTGGGCGGCTGGCATTTTCATATGTGAAGCCTTCTTTCTAACTTTGCTCATAGAAGGCCAGGGCAGGAAGGGCCTCGAAGGTCACTGGACCCTAGGGTCTGAGAGGGAGGTAAGGACTTCATGGTGATGCACCCTAGGAGGGGCAGGAGCAGCCCTTGGGCTAACACACCCTGCTGGCTTGAGGTCCTGCCTATGTCAAAGCTGCCTGGTGGGGAGGAGGGCGCATCCGTGCTCTTGCTATCCATGAAGCCTGTGTAGCAATCACAAACCATTTTTCCTCTGCTCTCTCCACCACCACCAATACGAAAGACTTCTGTGACCCCCAAAGGTGTGGGGATTTCTCCCCACCCATAAGCAAGCGGTCATTTCTGTGGCGGACATCCCCTGTGTGTCCTCTAACCCAGGACAGTTCTGACACAGTCTTCCTGGAGGCAACTCACATCACACATGTTGGGCTCAGTCCCCAAGATGGCACCCCCACTTCAGATGCCCGTCACAAGCCCAGCTTGTTTTGTTTGTGCTTCTCTCTGACAGGCTGTAAACTGGGGTTCCCCCTCTTTGGGTTTGATTGATTTGCTGCAGCAGCTGTCAGAGCTCAGGGAAGCACTGCCACTGCCTCCTTATGAAGGATGTTTTAATGAACAGCTGGACGAAGAGACACTGAGGGTGAGGTCTGGGAGGGTCTCAGTGCCGGAGCTTCTGTTCCTATGCAGTTGGGTGCCCACCCTCCTGCATCAGTGTGTTCTTGGTCATTTCCTGCAGGTCCTGACATGTTCAGCTAATTCCCTTTGAACCCTGTTTTTTGTTTTTAAATACTGAAGATTGAACTCAGAGACACTCGACCACTGAGCCACATCTCCAGCCCTATTTTGTATTTTATTTAGGGACAGGGTCTCACTGAGTTGCTTTATGCCTCACTGTTGCTGAGGCTGGCTTTGAACTCGCAGTCCTCCTACCTCACTCTCCTGAGCCACTGGGATTACAGGCATATGCCACTGTGTCCAGCTCATTTTGGGTTTTTATGGCCACTTCTTTACATAGGCATGGTTGACTAAACCAGTGGACATTGGTGATCAACTTAACCTTCAGCCCTTCTCCCTGCCTGAGGTTGGGAGTGGGGCTGGAAGTAACCAATGCGCTAATCCTGCCCTGGTCTTTCCCCACCAGCCTGATCTGGAAGGTACCTGGGGACTTCCAGCCTTGGGTCCACTCGTTATCATACAAAATACACTTAATGCTTTGGAGATTCCAAGGATTTTAATTGTAAGCCAGAAAATGGGGATGAAGACCAAGTTTACATTTCACAATAGCACCAAGGATTAGTTTCCATTGACTTTTCTTTCCCTTTAGTTTCAACCCTACCCCAGAGCTGCAGCTTACTCCTGCTTCTGCTTCCTCTCCACAAGCCCAGGAAGCCACATCTTCAGGCCTCAGCACCCGGACTCTGAGTCCATCGTGCCTGGCAGAGTGTGTCCTCACAGCTGCAGGCTGTGTCATTCCACGGGAATTAGGGTGGATCATGTCCCAGGCCTCTTACCCTGCCCAGAACTAGCACCCTGCAACTTGGGTTTTGCCTTGCACATCATCTGGTAGCCAGGGACTGCAGCTTCAGATAGTCCTAGTGACGGTCACTGCACCCTGACATCCAGGTGACACCTGCTGCTGGCGTGTCATCTCGATTATTGCTGCATTTCCAGGCTGAGCACAGTCCCTGGAATGTAATTGGCACTCAATTCAATTGTCTAGTGAGTAAATGGATGAACACATCTGCTTTGCTCATTCTCTTGATTCAGACTCAGCCCTCTTCTTGGGAACTCCAAGACTCACCAGACCGTGATTCGTGCATGACCCAGAGGCCTGTGTTGATAGACTCTTTGGGCCCCTGGAGGCAGCCTCTGCCAAGGAGTCCTTCCCCCAGACCCATCTAACCTTCCATTTGTGAAATTCTTAGTATATGGCAGGCACTCGCTAAGGAACTTACACACATTCTTGATTCTCTCTGCAGCTCCTGAGATGGGTATTGAGGTCTCTGTTTCACAGATGGGTTAAATAGAGATGAGAATTCAAGGGACTTGGCTTAACCAATCCTAGCCACACTCCCTTACTCATGGTGATGGTTATTGCCAAGAGGTGGCATATTCAGTGTTAAGTTACAGGAGATCTGGCTCCTTCACCTGCTTCCTTCTCAGCCTGTCCTGGAGGGGTAAACTGAGGCAAGTCACCATATTGGGCCATCTGGCCATATTTGAAACAAGACGACTCTGGTGACTACATTTATATTCTGTGCTCCCCTGGCACACCTCCTCCCTTCTGTGGAAGATGTCACCTCTCATGGTGATGCCCTCTCTTCCTGCCTTCCAGGCCTGAAGCTGGGCTTCGATGCCAGCAGATGGGTCTGGGTATGAGTATGCCACTGGTTGACAGAGCAGCCGGAGGTTCCAAAGAGCACCTGCATGAGGCTCTTCTCTATACTACTCACCTCGGGATCCCTCTTCCTCCTGATGTCTTCTCTATGTGGCATTAGCACTAATCATGTCAGAGCTTTATCTTGAAAGTGTGTTGGGGGGGCTACCTCCTGCCTTCGCCTACCCACATCTTTTCTGGAAATTTCATACAGCTGCGCCCAGCTTTCTTCTCTCCCTGTCTTTGTCCCAGGCATCTCTGTTTGCATTGGCTCCTGGATCCATGCTTCTAGACAAACATTTTGGGTGTAGGGAAAGTGCTGAGGCTTCCGTTTTGGCCAGCTGCAGGATGCTGGAGCCACACGCCTCTTGCATGTTCCACTCTTCCGTGTTCGCGTCGGCCCAGGAGCTCTTGTTGTCTCTGAATGAGCCAGGGGAGAGATCTTGGAAGAGTAATTAATTTGAGCAGATGTGTGTCAATGTCCTAGGAAATAAAAGATGCCAGTACAAACCACCTGTGCATGATCCGGCCACAAAGCACCAGGAACGCAGGTGGACCTCTCTGCAGGAAAACCCAGTGGATGAGGCTGTTTGCATTACAAAATGACTTCGCTTTACAGGAGGATTTGCTGCCTGCTTCCTTAAAATCAGAGCTCTTTTGGCTTATTTAAGTATTTTATAGGTCATTAAGTACTTGACAGAGAGGCTTTAGGGACTGGAAAACTTTTATGTTCAAGCTTAAGAAACAGTGCCAATTACGGATCCTTCAGAAATGAAGATGTAGCATCCTGGAAATTGTACATAAGTCCCTGGGGAAATTGCAATCAGACTCGCCCAGAAAAGTGCACACACCTCTTTAGAGATGATCACCACCATTGAAAGCTGAGGACCCTGTGTGGGTGCAAGTGTTCTACTTTTCTATGCCAGTTTGCTAATGGATCCTCTGCTCCCCTCAGCACCACACTCCCCTGGGCTGGGAGACTTCTTATGTGAAAATCATAGCACAACTCAGTGGCCTTTTAAGATTTTTTTTCTTGTATGATGTTTTCTATAGAAGGCTTCCTTTCACTCCCCAAGGCTCCTATTTCCTACCTTCTCTGACTTGAGATCTCTCACATCATCTCCCACATCCTCCCCCTGAGCTCAGCCTCACCTCAGCCTTCACAGGAGGCAGCGGGCAGCAGGTGTCTTGGAGCCGGCCTGTAGCAGCCCTCAGATGCACCCCTCCAGAACACCTGGGGGCCTAACCTTCTGCATGTGCTCTGGATCCCATTCCTCTCACCTTCTCTGGGTCTCACTCTGGGATTATCTCTCCAGGAAAGGGATGTGCCGTGTTCTCTGTTGCCTTCAAAAAAGCTACCTGCTGAGGAACCTTCTTCTTGGGCTCCATCTCTGCATCGGTGCACTCCCTTTCAAGGCCAGTGTGCAAGAGCTGGGCACACGCTCTGCCTCTACTTTTTCACTAGAGTCTGGCACCTGACCCCACTTACCCACTTGTGGAGGTCACTAGTTGCTTCCATGTTGCCCAGTCCCGTGGACACTGCAGCAGCATCCATGTTCTCTCCTCGGTGGACACACTTTCTTTAGGCCCACTCCCCTGGACTGCCCCACCCGGGCTGGCTCTTGCTGCTCCCTTTCTCTTTATTCTCCCTTTACTCTTGTCTAAGTATTGGATGTCTCCAGTCTTGGCTCCAGGTCTTTTCTCACCAAGGGAGCTCACCTACTAGCTCACCTACCATCATCCAGAGCAATGATGTCCAGCTTTCTCTCTTGAGCTCTGCTCCTGCAGTTCATCTGCCTCCTTACATTTTCATTTGGATGTTCTTCAGAGATCCTGAGCATATAAAAAAACAAACGCTTGGTTTCTCTTCCCAAGTCTGCTTCTCCCTAAACCTTCCCCTATCTCAGTAAATGGCACCATGGTCCATGGGTTTGCAAGCCCCAAAGAATGGGAGAGATCCCTGATTTCTTCTTCCTTTCACTCTCCAACCCATTTCCCACCAGTTCTGCCATTTCACCTCTACCGTGCATCTCAAATTTAGACCTTTCTCCCTGCCACCCTTCAGCCAGGCCACCATCATCTTTTACCTGACCTAGGATGGGAGCCTCCTAGTTGGTCTCACTACTTTCTCTCTCGCCTTCTGTTTTTCACAAAGCACACAGCATTTTAAAAACCATGCACGTAAAAATGTGAACTGTTTCCTGTTATACTTCTGCTTAAAAGCTTTCCGTGGGTATTCATTGCTGTTAAATAAAATCCCAACTCCTTAAAGTGCCTGATAAGGGCCTGTGTAATCTGGCCCATCTTATTCTCCAACCTACCCTTACATTTTTGCCCAGATCAGGTGCTTTCCTGAATGTCATTTCCTACTATCTTTCCTGGTAGCAGAGCCCTGATTTTGTTCAGATGTGGGTGATTATTTTTCCATGAAAGAGGTGGTGACATTTGCCGGGAAGTGGAGTCCTTCTCTGCCTGCAGGATTTGAGCTAAACCCTTAATATCACGATTTAGCAACCAGTGGTTGGTTTAAGGGTGGGCCTATGATTTAGTTCTGGGCAATGGAACTTAAAAGAACGTTCCCTGGTGACTTTGAAAGATGGACTGCCTTTAGAGGAGGGTTGTACAGGAGGAGGAGATGCCTCCATGGGCATTTGACTTAGGACCTCCCAGCAGCCAGGACAAGAACCAAATAAGCGTTTGTTGTTTATAGCTCACTCAGTCTCTGGAGCCCTGTCATAGCAGCAGAAAGCAAACCACGACCATGGATGAGGATGCAGCATTGAGCATGGCCATCTTATAACCTTGAGGGGAAACCACAAGAAACAGGTCCTAGGAGACTCCATTGAGTTTCAGAATCAACCTCAGACCTCACAGCCTCCCTACATGGGATCATACATGTCTTTACAGCTTCAGGCCCTTTTAGGAAACTGAGCACATCTTGCTGACAGTTCCACACTGGCCTCCAGTAGTCAGGCCAGGCTCTCTTCTGCCTGAAGGGGTTTGCATACCTTCTTCCCCTGATCAGAGACTCTCCGCTGCTTTCAGCCAGCAGTGCTTATCCAGCCTTGAAGGCTCAGATCATCCTCCACCATGAGTCTCTGCTCTTTTTGTATCTTTATCTCTACTTCTTGTGAGTTCATTAATAGTTGCAGCTTATTATAAAAGTTCTTTTTCTTTCTTTCTTTTTTTTGTGGTGCTGGGGGTTGAACTCAGGGGAGCTCTACCACCAATCTACTTCCCTGTCTGGTCTGGGATCCTCCTGCATTAGCCTTCCATCATGGGGAGTATAGGGGTGGACCACTGCACTGGGCTATGAAATTGCTTTTTGTATTTGTCCCCCATCCCAACTGAAAGTTCCTTGAGGGTAGAGACTTGCTCTTGTGCACCACCTCACTGAATCAACTTGCAAGGGGCTCCACTGAGGGAAGGGGCTCACCACCTCTCTTATCACCTGACTCACTGCATGCAGAGAGGAGCAATTTGACTTATGCCCATCTCTCCATCCATATTCTCTGCTACACGAGGACTTCTCATATGTTATACTCTAGCCACACTGGCCTGTGGTATTGTAGTCTCTCGAACATTCCTTAGTTTCTGCCATCTCTGGACCTTCGCATATGCAGCTGTCTGCTGGTACAGCTCTCCTGTACCTGGACACTCCCACTCCTCAGGGGTCTCAGTCAAGATGCTCTTCTGGAAGCTTCTTTCCCTAGATCATGGACCCTTAGGACCCTGTTCTCACCCTCCAGAGCACTTATCAGACTGTACTGGAAGACACAGCTTGCCCGATTCCCTAGACTCTGGGCCCCTTGTGGGGTGCCTTTCTTATCCCTGGATCTCTTACACCAGCCTGAAGTGGAAATTAGAAAATTATTACATCACCAGGTACAGTGGTGCACACCTGTAATCCTAGTGACTCGGTTGGCTCAGACAGGAGCATTGCAAGTTTAAGGCTAGGCTTTACAACTTAGGGAGACTCTGTCTTGAAATAAATAAATAGATAAACAAACAAATAAATAAATAAAATGATTGTGGGTGGAATCTGAAGTCCCCAAAACTGAAAATAAAAACAAAATAAAAAGTTTAAAAGATGATTGCATCACCTGACGTTTTTGGCTGCCCACCATGTGTCAAACGTTATGTTGAATGTTGGGGATACAAAGATGAATAAGAAATTGCCTCTCTGCCTACGTTCTAGAAAGGGAGACAGGCCTATTAACCAGTGAATGTAATGTCACACTGTGAGGAGTGTGGGAAAGCAGCTGTGGGAGCAGGCACTCTGCCTGGGAGGCAGGAGATGGGGTGCTATGAACCCCACCCCGCTGAGGCAGATGTCAGAGGAAGGTGGTGGGCTGGTTCAAGCCTGCAGTCATTTCGAAGAGGAAGGGTGGATATTTATATCTATGTCTGTGTGTCTGTATGTCCATGTCTGTGTGTCCATGTCTATATGCCCATGTCTGAGCTATGTCTACATATAAAATATATGGAGGAAGGGCCCCGCTGGGAGGTCAGGGAGGGTGTGCAGGGCATATGAGGGTAGGAGAAGGGACCTCAGCAGCTGGACTCACACTCTGCCCATTTCTCAACTCACTTGGTGCCGCTTCATGTGTAAATGCTGGGGAGGGGTCAATCCCGGAGGGGGCTCAGGCCCCTGGCTCACAGCTACTCACAAGACTAAACATGGCAGCCTCGTGCCAGGCCAGCCCCTGTAAGCTGAGTTCCCGAGGCTCAGGTTGCCAGAGATGTCTATACTCACCTTGGCTAATGCTCCCTTCCTGAGTTCCCATCTGGCTGGGTTCCTTAACTGCTTGGGGACCAGTCCCTTCCTGCTGTTCTGGGGGTGGCAGTGTCCTGCACAGGGTTCTGGAGGGAGTCAGTAAGGTGGGTCTGCAAAGCTCCTCCCTGGGCCTGGGGACTGGGCAGTTGCCCATTCCTGTTGTCTGCACTCTTCCCCTGTTGGTTGGCTCTGCCAAACAGGTGTCTGCTGCTCTGCTCTCTGTTCCTGATCCCTCTGCTGATACCAATGGCAGGCCGTGGCAGAGTCTCAGTGCAACTTCAAGGCAATTTCTTTAGCTGTTTTTTTTTTTTTTTTTTTAAAAAAAAAAAAAAAAAGCAAAAATCAACTTGCTTCCCAGTCTTCCTGGGTGGTGTCACGTGAGTGCCCTGTCAGCGTGTCTGCACTAAGGGGTCTGCGAGGGTCCCCTCCAGGTCCCCACTGTGTGTGTCTGCCTATCTAACAAGGCCCTCACTTGGTCTAATTTTCTGTGTAGTCTTCTAATATTTTCTTAAAGGATGTGGAAGGAAAAGGGAACGCGTGGCCCCGGCTGAGCCCCTCCTCGGCAGTCTCCGAGGGAGCTCCTGAAGTCATTCTGCAGCCCAATTAGAAGCCTGCTAGCTTTTAGGAGTGGGAGCGCCTGCCGACGAAGACTCCTGTTTGGAGCCCTAATTACCGCTTGATGGAATGAATAAAGACGTGGTGTTTTCTGCATTTTACTTACAGAGTTGCTGATGCGGTGAATGTTGGATGAAATGCCTCTTTCCTCAGAGAGATTAAAAACTAAGTATCTCAGCGACCCAGCTGAGCGGCTGTTTCAGACACTTTCCCTCCTGCCTTAGCTTGGTCTGGCAATTTGAGCAGGTCTGGGGTCAGGGAGAAAGGGCCCCTCTGGGGATCATTTCTCTACTTTCTGCAATTAAGGTAGAAGGCGTCTTGATCATCAAGTCCAGCTGCTTCAAAATAAAGACAAGCATTTACTGAGCATGAGTTGTGTGGGGTTTCCCTGTGCATCCACTCAGCTTCTCAGGACAGTGTTATGGGATGGCTTGTTGCACCCATTGTGCACATGGGGAAGCTGAGGCTCAGGTCAGTGTCTTGTCCAATGTTACACAGCTGGCAACTAGCAGAGGGACAGTTTGAACTCAGCCTTCTGGGGCTGAGGCCGGTCTTTCCCCATCCTGGGGACACTTTCCTGGCCTGCTTGGTAGAGTCTGCTCAATGCTGGAGGAGCCAACCAGTTTTTTGCCTTAATGGTGAAGGGCAAAGAGAGTGTGGTGGTTAACTTCTACTGCAGAACAAACCTCCCCCAAATTTACTGGCTTGAAACACAAACTGGATTGATTTTCACAGTTCTAGGTAAATGGCTCTTTTAGGGCTGAGCCAGGTTGACTGGGGCCAGTCCCTCTGGGATGGCCTTATTTGGTATCAGTGGGCAAGGGCCATGTGTCTCTCATCCGTAGATTTCATATATGGACATAAACACTCATTTTCCTCTTTGAACATGACTTTGCTGGCGGAACCTTGTCTATCTTGACTCATTCCCATGGTGGTAGATTCCTCAGATCAGAAGAAGGAAGGATGTTTACATCCTGTTCTATTCCTTGTTAACATCTGATCATACAAAGGAAATCACGGGCCCAGATTCAAGGGCTGGACAACAGACCCCTGCTCTTG